>NW_027315857.1:18632326-19087326 GCF_026437365.1 Eucyclogobius newberryi | reverse complement strand
AAGGCTTTTCTTAGGCTCTTTATGTGGTTTACCAATGATCTTATGTTTGTTTTTAATGTTAAAATGTATAAATGTAACAACAGCAAACCAATTCTACTTCTGCTTCATGTTCACTTAATTCATTTATTTGCATTTCTTGTGATTTTTCATTTTTCATAGTACATATTTTGACTTATAACCTCTGACCTCTTGACTTTGAACAACTTGATTATTATTGCATTTTACAATACAACAGGTCTATATGTAGATGATAGAGGTGGGCAACATATTGTGAATGTTGTTTTGAAGATATGCTAAATTTGAATATTGGTTTAATATTTTTCATTTAAAAAATACTATCAAAAGAACTTACTCCAAATAAAACTGAAAAAAGGTGATATTACTGCATCTTTGTCAGATAAATAAACCTGAACCAATACATACCAAGACATGTTTAATACATTTCTGTTGGATTTACATAATATAGTCTGAGTAAATGTTTTAAAGTTCTATTTTGAACATATAATAATTTACCCAGCAGATCTCCGTGCACCAAAGCGATGAGATACCACAGGATCCCGAAGAAAAACCACGTCCCGGCGAAAGTGGCTGCGAACAAGAAGAACTTGTATCTCCACTGCATGTCCAAAAAAGTGGTCCAAAGATCACGGAGGTACAGCGCCCCCCGACCGCTCACATGCTCAATGCAGACATTACTCCGCCCATCTTTGGACAGGACCCTGCGCCTCCTCCTCAGCGCATTGACCCCGGCCGCTCCGTTGGTCCCGTTGGCCCCTGGTTTGGCACCCGTGTTGGCCCCCGTCCCGCCCGGGCAGCCCAGCAGGGGCTTGGTGATGTCCGTTTGGGTTTGGGAGTGGCACACCGTTTGGGGGGAGGAGCCCTCGGAGGATGGGGGCGTGGCTGAGGTCATGGCTGAAGCAGTGATTGGCTAGAGGAGGAAAAAAATAGAATAGTAACACAACATAGGACAAGAAACGTCACTTTGTCCACCGGTCGTCCCCAAGGATCCACTTGAAGCACCTCTACTATTCTCACTTATTAACAACAACACTCCCCATACTGACCCAGACATATTTGTTTCAGGAGAACAACTTCAGATTGTTTTTTTTATTACAATAGATTCAAAATTGTCATTCAAATCACACGTCAATAGAATCTGTAATGAAGTAAAATGTTATCTTTGCAATTTCAAACATATCAGTCATGTGACAACACTGAACCGTCTGCAATCACTTCACAAACGATCTATTAAAATCGTTTGTGAGAAAAAAACAAACCACTATCACCGTTGCCCCATACGACACAAATACAGTCTACTCAGCTTGGGTAACATGGTCATATACTCGAATATCTGTCTATTGTAGAGGAGGAGCAGCAGATCCAGTGGAGCAGTAGAACCAGAGGAGCAGTATAACCAGAGGAGCAACAAAACCAGAGGAGCAACAGAACCAGAGGAGCAATAGAACCAGAGGAGCAACAGAACCAGAGGAGCAACAGAACCAGAGGAGCAGTAGAACCAGAGGAGCAACAGAACCAGAGGAGCAGTATAACCAGAGGAGCAGCAGAACCAGAGGAGCAACAGAACCAGAGGAGCAACAGAACCAGAGGAGCAGCAGAACCAGAGGAGCAACAGAACCAGAGGAGCAGTATAACCAGAGGAGCAGCAGAACCAGAGGAGCAACAGAACCAGAGGAGCAGTATAACCAGAGGAGCAGCAGAACCAGAGGAGCAACAGAACCAGAGGAGCAACAGAACCAGAGGAGCAACAGAACCAGAGGAGCAGTATAACCAGAGGAGCAGCAGAACCAGAGGAGCAACAGAACCAGAGGAGCAGTATAACCAGAGGAGCAGCAGAACCAGAGGAGCAGTAGAACCAGAGGAGCAGTAGAACCAGAGGAGCAGCAGAACCAGAGGAGCAGTAGAACCAGAGGAGCAGTATAACCAGAGGAGCAAAAGAACCAGAGGAGCAGTAGAACCAGAGGAGCAGCAGAACTAGAGGAGGAGCAGAACCAGAGAAGCAGCAGAACCAGAGGAGGAGCTGAACCAGAGGAGCAGCAGAACCAGAGGAGCAGCAGAACCAGAGGAGAAGCAGAACCAGAGGAGCAGCAGAACCAGAGGAGCAGCAGAACCAGAGGAGGAGCAGAACCAGAAGAGCAGCAGAACCAGAGGAGCAGCAGAACCAGAGGAGCAGTAGAACCAGAGGAGCAGCAGAACTAGAGGAGCAGCAGAACCAGAGGAGCAGTAGAACCAGAGGAGCAGCAGAACTAGAGGAGCAGCAGAACCAGAGGAGCAGTAGAACCAGAGGAGCAGCAGAACCAGAGGAGCAGTAGAACCAGAGGAGCAGTAGAACCAGAGGAGCAGCAGAACTAGAGGAGCAGTAGAACTGGAGAAGCAACGAGAGAGAATTTCTGTCCGCGCTGCCTCTGATTGGAACCTCACACTCTCAAATATCAGGAATCTAAACTTGTATCAAACCTTCAAATGACTCATTTCAAACCAGATCTGTCAACACTATCTACACCTGCCCTCTCTGCCGCCCCCTGCAGGCCACATGCCATATACTTGTGTGTCTGTGTTTGTTTTCCATAGGGTGTTTTCTATAGGGTGTTTATCTGCTCGTGTATGTGTATGTGTCTGTCGTCTGTACCTGGATGATTGATGTGTCTGTGTCTTATAATGTAAATATTGTATATATTTCTAACTTCTATGTAAAATCCTTGCTTGTTTTTATTCCCTGTTTTAGGCCGATTATAACAACTGTCATGGGACTACAGAGGAAAAATATCCTTTTGGCTAATTCTGGCATATTTACAAAAATGTTTATTAATATGCATTGTCTCTGAAATAAATAAATACATTGATGAATTAATTAATGTTTTCAATGAATATACTTCTATTTTACCTCTTTACAAGTTTTGAAATCAATTACAGAATGAAAAATGTGTGCAAACATGCAACAAACTTTGCACAGGTATTTTTTCTCATTTATAAGAAAAAACCTGACATTTAAAACAGTAAAACCTCCATTTTCAGGACCAGTGTATATTATATGAAATTGCAACATGAGTTAATTTGAATAAATTATAATATGGTTCTAGGGGATAAACAGTGGAAAAGTTTGTGTTTGACAGAAAACATTGAATTTGCAACTGAACAACATGAATCCAGTTTTATCCACAATGTGAAATGTCAAAATGTCCATCCTAACTGTATAAAACACCTAGAAAATTGGTTGTTTGGTAACTTTTTTCATCAATAAGAATTCCCCCATAAGACCCAGACTGTAAAATGTGTAAAAAGGAAGATTCAGAGACGTGACGAGCCCATACTTTAAACACTCATTATTCTTTCTGTCCCGGACGCTCCGCTGAACCTTTTCTCCTCAAGCAGCTGCAAAATAAAAGCCTCCATTCAGCATCAGGGCACAGCTGCTCTTTCACATTAAAAGCGTGATAGTTCTGGTTTGTTCACGCGCCAAAGTTTGGAGACAGCCTCAGAATGAAGATGAGGAGACACTACTGGCCATTACTTTACACCAAAAGAGAAGCGTGGCCCTGTTAGAGCAACTGGAACTTTATACATTTCATAGCAGTTAATACAGAATTAGTACTGTATTTTCTGGACTATAAGTCGCACCGGAGTATAAGTCGCACCAGCCCAAAAATGGATAATAGAGAAGAAAAAAACATATATAAGTTGCACTGGAGTATGAAATGCAGTTACAAGTGTGAAAATAACAAATAATATCACATATAAGTCGCTCCGGAGTATCAATATATGAGTATAAATATAAGTATAAGTTGCACCCCGGCCAAAACTATGAAAAAAGGTGCGACTTATAGTCTGGAAAATACTGTAGTACTCTATAGTATCTACAGTCATGCTATATGCTACAAATGAGTTGTTTTAAAGTACATAACCTTTACTTTTGTGTTTTAAACTGTATTAGAGTCCATAACTGCATCTGAGAACCACTTCCAGCTTTTAGCTACAAATATAAAACTAAATGTATTTACACAGTATTTATATTTGAGCGACTCTTCGGAATTCATATTTTTGCATAACAATATTTATATTTGTAGTTTGTAGGTTTTCCAGCCATCTTAATGACACTTTTTTCAGAGTTTTGGCCGGGGTGCGACTTATACTTATACTTATATACTTCTACTCCGGAGCGACTTATATGTGATATTATTTGTTATTTTCACACTTGCAACCGCATTTTATACTCCAGTGTGACTTATATATGTTTTTTTTCTTCTCTATTATGCATTTTTGGCTGGTGCGACTTATATACCGGAAAATACGGTAATGCCATTTATTACCACGCTAACTAACAAAATACTGTCCACATTGTCCGTGCCCTGTAATCATAACTGTCTCTGTTCAATAAAGGTGTCAGTTGAGTGTGTTGTGTTCTGTCCACAATAGCATATATTAGCATGTAGCCTCTTGTAAACACTGGACGTTTACATGTTTGAATGAGCACGCTGCACCTCTAACCACAGTGCCATGTACACTAATTGTCACAGCGCTGGTCATTATGTGGACGGCCCATAATGCACCCTTTGTCCCGAACCGCCTCTGCTTTTCCGGGCGCAAATACAACAAATCCAAAAAGCCCGACACCAGAAGCGCGACGATCCGATAGACGGCGTGCTTCCTTTTCTTTCAGGCTCGTCCGTGCACAGTCGAAAGAATAATAGACATCTGTGTCGGGGACGTTTCGGCGAATTATACTGGACTGCGGAGGATCTGGAAGAAGGGGGCGGGGTCAAAGGCGACGGGTCACGCACGTGATTGGTCAACTTGGTCTCCGGTTGAACTTTGAACTCCGCGAACCTGCCGCCCACACGTACAGTAAACGTATAGACCTTTTCAGACTCCGAACCAATGTGCCGTTTGTCCTCGCGCATTTGCATATTCGGCGTGTTTCAAACGCATTCAGGGAATATCTTTACGTGTAGATATTTGTCCAACAAATACATTTTTAACAAAGAGAATTGAAATAACATGTACAATGAGACAACTGGTAAAAACAAAGACTTAATCATTACAAATCTCTATAATCTTGCAAATAAAATAGAGCTATTAAAGGGGCGGTACCAGATTTTATTTTCATGTAATAAAGTAAAATGTACAGATATTTCGAAAAAGCAGTTCTTTAGGTGAAAATGAGACCACTGTGCGCTTTCTGTATTAAAATATAATCTATTATCGCAGCGAAGCAGGAAGTGCACAGTTAGCACGCTAGTTGTTGTTAGCTTTACCGTGATTGCAAAGCACACTCCAGTCTCTGAAATGTGAGAAAAGCGCTTTAAAACATGTCTGTATTCAGTAAATGGGAAATAGTTTAAAATTAAATCGTTTAATGTTATTGCTTGGCCAGCGTACCCTCCACCAGGAAAGTTACATACTGAACTTTTATGCCTAAATTTAAGCAGACACCAGAAGAAGAGCCCTATTAATGACTAATGCTCATGTGTCTGTTTATGAGTCGATTTTTAAACCTCTACTTGTACTTGTAATTGAGTATAAGTTTAACTATGTAATTGTGGTCAGTTACATTTAAAATCAGGGCAGTACAAGTCAAACAGAACAGCTCAGAGAATACGCAAATAAATTCTGTTTTACACAGTTCCATCCGGTAGTGTATAAAAGACGGCTCTTAAATGTTACCAAAATTGTGCTAAAAAGTAGCATTCTGAATAGCATTTTTCATGGTCACGTTTCATTTTTACTTCAGTTCAATTTTGGCTGTAGTATTTCTAATTAAATACATGTTTTGCCTTGTAACTAGGGATGTCAAGATTATTCAGACAATGTGTAATTGTGATTACTTTGGTCACAATATTGTAATCATAAGATCTAAAACATAATAATGGTGAGAATCGTAGGCAATAAGTCATTTCAGTTCAACGGCCGACCACATGACGACTCATTTTACAGCCATTTAATATTCCTTTTATGCCGTTTTAATGTCTAGAATGAGTTTGTATTCCATTTGTTTGGCGACGTGTCTTGTAACTCCATCTAGTGGTGAAAACATAAAAACATAGAAACATAGACACATAGAAAATTGCCTGGAATGGACCAAAATATCAGCTTTTTGTTGGCTATATTTGCTGTGGATCTATTATTATTTGTGTTTGATACTATGCGTCCGTTTCGCCTAAACTGTCACTTTCCTTCAGTGAATAAACGTCTCGCACAAATGTCTGGACAGCCACAGCCAAGTTTAGGTGTATCTCTTCTCCAGTGTCCAGTGTCCCTGTGCTTCCCTGTCCCCTGTGCACAAGAATCCTTTGTGTCCAGCGACATGAAAGGGACAAAAGACGCCATTGAATAATACAAGCTGGGCGAGCGAGGCAGAGTGAGACAGACTGACAGAGAGAGAGAGAAACGGCAGCTTTTGGTTTGACGTGGTGAAGGCCACAAACGGGGAAATCAACACTGCAAAAAGAGAATATCTACAGGTTAAACCGGCCAAACCTGTCCAACAACGTTCATTTTGTCTTCTAAAGATGTATCCACACTCTAAGGTTTGTTCATTAAGGAGATGTTATTACCTTAGTACAAGGTAATAACATAGAATCAAAGTGTGTGACTTGAATTCAGAATCATTTGTCTTGTTTATAGTACTTTTTACTTTATTTATTTGTAGATTTTGTTTTAATTCAAATATTTGGATTGGTTTCATACACTATATTAATACATACTTGTATTTATTTAATTGGTCTGACTTAGTTTACTCTGAAATCTATCCATGTCGAAGTAAATAATATCAGGTATTAAGATTTTGAGTGTTAAGTGACATTTTCTTACTTCACTTATATATTTTTGTATATTTTTACTTGAAAAAACAAACAAACAAAAAAACTTAATTTGAACTCTATATAACCTCATTATATTTAACCTTAAATATATATATATATTTTTTATAATTTTAGACTTAGTCGTTTTTAACTATGACATTGTTCCCTCATCATTATCTTATTCAAAGTTGTGTTTTATTGGTTCAGACGTGTTCGAGTGATCTGGCATTGTCATGTATTTGACGCTTGAGGGTTCAGAAAATGTCAGTTTTCACCTACCCCCTATCCCCACCCACTGCGCCGTACTTTGAATAGCCACATTTAAAAAATAAAGACAGATAAATAAACATCTGCCGCTTGCAAAGATCAATATCACAGTTTACAATATTCACATGTTATGGTTTAATGCTACATATGTGAAAAAATAATATTAAGCCCAATTTAAAAACATTCACAACTAAACTAGTCAAACTGCCATGAGCAGCACTGTAAATTCCAGCCCATTTGCTTTTGTACAGTGCACACGCAGTATAATTGGATCGGATGGGAAGACTGAGCGCTCTGAGCATTAGGTGACACTTTTAACGCGCTGAAGGTGGAAGCCACTGTAAAGGAGCGACAAAGAAGCAGCATTAGTATTCCTGAAGGGGCCGGCTCTCCCAGTGCACTGAAAGAGCCCATAGAGCCCAGCATGAATGGTCTGACCACTGTCCACCACTGCAGCCACTGCCCCGGCCTCCACCCGCCTCCACCCGGCCTCCACCCGGCCTCCTCCCGGCCTCCACACTGTCCACCACTGCAGCCACTGCCCCGGCCTCCACCCGCCTCCACCCGGCCTCCACCCGGCCTCCTCCCGGCCTCCACACTGTCCACCACTGCAGCCACTGCCCCGGCCTCCACCCGCCTCCACCCGGCCTCCACCCGGCCTCCTCCCGGCCTCCACACTGTCCACCACTGCAGCCACTGCCCCGGCCTCCACCCGCCTCCACCCGGCCTCCACCCGGCCTCCTCCTGGCCTCCACACTGTCTACCACTGCAGCCACTGCCCCGGCCTCCACCCGGCCTCCACCCGGCCTCCACCCGGCCTCCACCCGCCTCCACCCGCCTCCACCCGGCCTCCACACTGTCCACTACTGCAGCCACTGCCCCGGCCTCCACCCGGCCTCCACCCGGCCTCCACCCGCCTCCACCCGCCTCCACCCGGCGTAGAGAGCTTTGCCTTTCGGCTCAGCTCCTTCTTTACCACAACAGTCCGATGCAGCGACTGCATCACTGCAGACGCTGCACTGATCCGCCTGTCGATCTCATGCTCCATCCTTCCCTCACTCGTGAACAAGACCCCGAGATACTTGAGCTCCTCCACTTGGGGCAAGGACTCCCCACCCACCTGAAGAGGGCAAGCCACCTTTTTCCGGTCGAGAACCATGGCCTCGGATTTGGAGGTGCTGATTCTCATCCCAGCCGCTTCACACTCGGCTGCAAACCGTCCCAGTGCAGCTGCAGGTCCGGGTTTGATGGAGCCATCAGGACAACATCGTCTGCAAACAGCAGAGATGGAATCCTGTGGTCCCCAAACCGGACACCCTCCGACCCCTGACTGCGCCTAGAAATTCTGTCCATAAAAATTATGAACAGAACCGGTGACAAAGGGCAGCCCTGGCGGAGTCCAACATGCACTGGGAACAGGTCTGACTTACTGCCGGCAATGCAAACACAGCTCCTGCTCCGGTCATACAGGGACCGGACAGCCCTGAGCAAAGGGCCCTGGACCCCTTACTCCCGGAGCACCCCCCAAAAGACACTCCGAGGGACACAGTCGAAAGCCTTCTCCAGATCCACAAAGCACATGTGGACTGGTTGGGCAAACTCCATGCGCCCTCGAGCACCCGATGGAGGGTATAGAGCTGGTCCAGTGTTCCACGACCGGGACCAAAACCACTCTGCTCCTCCTGAATCCGAGGTTCGACTATCGGTCGGATTCTCCTCTGCAGTACCTTGGAATAGACCTTACCCGGGAGGCTGAGGAGTGTGATCCCTCTGTAGTTGGAACACACCCTCCGGTCCCCCTTCTTGAACAGAGGGACCACCACCCCGGTCTGCCAGTCCAGAGGCACGGTCCCCGAACGCCACGCGATGTTGCAGAGACGTGTCAACCAAGACAGTCCTACAACATCCAGATACTTTAGGTACTCAGGGCGGATCTCATCCACCCCCAGAGCCCTGCCACCGAGGAGTTTATAAAATAAATAAAATAAATAAAATAAATAAAATAAATAAAATAAATAAAATAAATAAAATAAATAAAATAAATAAAATAAATAAAATAAATAAAATAAATAAAATAAATAAAATAAATAAATAAACAACCTGAGTGAGTGAGTCAGAACCCTACACAACCTAAACGAGATTTATTTTATCTATTTAGCCACATCCTTCTGCTCCATCATTTATCATGAACATAAAATAAAATAAATAAAATAAATAAATCAAATAAATCAATAAAATACATTAATAAAATAAATACAATACATAAAATAAATAAAATACATAAAATAAAATAAATAAAATAAATAAAATAAATAAAATAAATAAAATAAATAAAATAAATAAAATAAATAAAATAAATAAATAAAATGAATACAATGAATAAAATGAATAAAATAAATAAAATAAATAAAATAAATAAAATAAATAAAATAAATGAATAAAATGAATAAAATGAATAAAATGAATAAAATGAATAAAATGAATAAAATAAAATAAATAAAATAAATCAATAAATCAAATGAATAAATACAATACATGAAATAAATGAAATAAATCAATTGAATAAATACAATACATGAAATAAATGAAATAAATGAAATAAATGAAATAAATAAAGTAAATAAAATAAATAAAATAAATAAAGTAAATAAAATAAATAAAATAAATAAAATAAATAAAATAAATAAAATAAATAAAATAAATAAAATAAATAAAATAAATAAAAATTAAATAAATTAAATAAATTAAATAAATTAAATAAATTAAATAAATTAAATAAATATAAATAGAATAAATAAATAAAAATAAAGTAAATAAAATGAATAAAATGAATAAAATGAATAAAATGAATAAAATGAATAAAATAAAAAGTCACAGTTGATGCTTGAGTTATAGAAATTGTGTCTTTAAAGGGGTACTAACTATTAACTCTGTCTGGAATGTTCCAGAGTGTGGCATTCACTGAATCTGACTTGGATTTATTCAATTACAGGTGTTTTTATTAATCCACACACGCATCCTTACTGCGATTGCCTCCCCTCAGATCTGACTTGTAACTTTGCTGCCTGAAAGTCTCCGTGGAAGTAGACGCATTTAATGCCATACTGCGGAACATTATCACATCACAAAACAATATCACGTCCATGGCCTTCCACCAGAAAACATACACATTATTCACCTTTAAATAAACTGCGGGCCACCTTTTCTACTTTCCTTCTACTTCCGGTCGTTCTGGGAGACGAGGGACATTAATCTAAATTAAACTTCGCCTTTGGTCCCGTCCGAATTTAAGATTTAGAGCGAGTCGTTTCTATTCAAGTCGAGGCTGGACCAGTGGCAATAGATGGGAGCAGCTTGACTCTGTTGTGAGGCCGAACTTAATGGCCAAATGCTTCCGAGCCAAGTGGAGCTGTTGACTGGGCGACCGAGGAAAACACCTGCTCTCTCTCTCTTCCTCTCTCTCTTTCTCTCTCTCTCTCTCTCATCTGGTCCTTTCATTCACAACTTTGGCCATCACAGTCCGAGCCACTACGTACCGTTAAACTACAACACAATAACAGTGTGTAATGCCGTCATTTTCAGTCATTTTTCAGATCAGCGTTCAGGAATAAATGCAGTGTGTAAACTTCATTCAGTCTTTATAAAACACACTGATTAGTTAAGTTCTGATTAAGCCTGGTTTTTGTCCAAAGATTAGCTCTGAACACTTTTTTTTGCAAGCAATCGTTGCAACTAAGAAAAAGAAAAAGTCTACGTTCATCAACACTTTTGTAAGAGTCTTTAAAGTGCACTAGCTTCTCTTCTAAGTGCACTAGCTTCTCTTCTACGTGCACTAGCTTCTCTTCTAAGTGCACTAGCTTCTCTTCTACGTGCACTAGCTTCTCTTCTAAGTGCACTAGCTTCTCTTCTACGTGCACTAGCTTCTCTTCTAAGTGCACTAGCTTCTCTTCTACGTGCACTAGCTTCAGGCGTGTAATGTTGTAATGTTGTGATCAAATGAACTCTGTTTTGAGAAGCTGTCGATTGTTCTCTGCTGTAAATGCACCGGGAGCCACGCACTGATACTGACTGTTTCATTCATTCCCAACGTTTTATCCACACATTTAATACTACTGATGTTATATGTGATTAAGAAAAACAAATAGGAACTGATGTATGTCTGTATTTTAACACTATTGTATCACTTTCCCACACTTTTGTAACTGTAAACTGAAGTTAAATGTCAAATAATGTCTGTGGTTCATTTTATTTTTGACTTAATTGGTTATAAAACAGCATATTAGACAAAAAATAGATCCATTAGACAAATCTGACAGTGTAAGACTACATTAAGTTTTGTATAATTGCAATTTTTTTAAGTAATTGTTAAGAAATGTGGTGGTTATTTACTTATATCTACTGAATTATGTAAAAATCACGCTACAAGCATTTATATTTAGTGTTTTCTGTCTGTTTTCTATGTAAATCTGTGTTGAATTGGCACAAATCTGTACAAAATATGAATCACAACTCACCTTTTTGACGATGTCCTGGACCTCAGCTCTGCAAAACGCGTTTCTCTTGGCTCCGATGTCACTTGGCGCCGTCCGCCACGTGTGTCCACAGCGAAACCCTCTTCTTCAGAAATCACGATTCTCCGAAGCCACTTCCTTCATTTTGCTGCTGTCGTTTTCCCCCCTTCGCGTTTCGTTCTCAGCATCGCGATCTTCCCATCACGGCCGATTTGCCTCTGACCCTTCCTCGCTGGGGTGACCGCCTGGCACTGACCGATCTAGCTGCCTCTCCGCGTCATTATGTAATGGCCCGGTATCAAACTTCAGTCTTCTCGCTCTGCCGCGGAGCTCTCCCTCTTATGTCGTCCACTCCCCCGGGACCCCCTGCCTCCCGATGCAGGACGAAAAAAAGAGAAAAACCTATTCAAACAACTGCTGTTTCTACACATTTTAATTCATTAATTCAACTCCCCACCCCGGTCCTCCTCCCACCCGCCCTCCGCCGTCACTGTATGCTATAAAAGGGCCTCTTTGTTGCCCTCTCCTCCTCTGCTGTTTTGGCCTTTGTCAACTTTCTCGTGTCTGAGCTCGATGCTTCGCAAGATACAAGTGTGGAAGTTGTTTCGCAGCCACGGGGAGGCATTTGCAAATCAAAGTGAGGGCCGGGGCGGGCGGCGGGCTCCGGGGGCTCCGTGGGCTCCGGGCCGTACGGGGCATCGCGGGGCAGGGGGGATGCGAGGGGCAAGGGGGGACGGGTGATGTCGGGGCGGCTGTGTGAAGAGAGGCCAGGAGCGGCACGGACGACCTGGAGGGAGAGAGCGGGGAGAAAGGGAGAGAGAGAGAGAGAGAGAGAGAGAGAGAGAGAGAGAGAGAGAGAGAGAGAGAGAGAGAGAGAGAGAGAGAGAGAGAGAGAGAGAGAGAGAGAGAGAGGAGAGAGAGGGAGAGATGGAGGAGAGAGAGGGAGAGAAAAGCAATAGAGGGTGCGATGGAGAGGGGGAGAGAGAGGAGAGAGAGGGAGAGATGGAGGAGAGAAGGAGAGAAAACGCAAGAGAGGGAGATGGAGTAGAGAGAGGGAGGGAGAGAAAAAGCAAGAGATGGTGTGAGGGAGAGGGGGAGATGGAGAAGAGAGAATTAGGGGGAAAAGCAAGAGAGAAAAAGAGAGGGAGGGAGAGATGGAGAATAGAGAGAGAGAAGAGAGGGAGGGAGGGAGGGAGGAGAGAGACTGAGAGAAAAAGCAAGGGAGGGAGAGAGGGAGAGAAAGATGGAGGAGAGACAGAGGGAGCGAGAGGGAGAGGAAGAAAGAAAGAGAAGACAGAGAGAGGGTGAGATGGAGAAACACATGAATGGACTGAGCAGTTACAATGAGAGTGTTTGTAAAGTAATGTCATTCTTAAAAGTCACACTTTATATTACACTTTATTTCTTTAATAAATCCTGATGAACAAATGTGTATTTCTTTACGTTCAGATAGTTTATTCAGAATGATCCAGGTTCAGTCTTAATAAACGACTTGTTTCTTATGACTTATTAATGATAATTCAGTTTATCAAAGTGATGAGAAGTTGGCACAGTTGCTATATATTTTGAAAAGTTTTAAAAAAGTATAAAAAATGGCTCCTTTGTGTTTCCCGGTGGTGCAGTGATTTGAGACATGTGTTTGTCACCACCGCGGGGTTGTGGGTTCGATTCCTGGCTTGTCTTACATACTGTCCAGTACAGCCCTGTAGTACAACCAGGACATGTCCCAAAAACAAACTCAACTCAGACTAAAACATGTACAAAATAAGTAAATTATTGTAATGTTATTGAACTGTTTTCTTTTCTTTCTTTCTTTTTTTTAAGGATTGCAAGTGATATTAAAAATGAAAATACATACAAACAACTAGACAATAAAATGCATTGATTAATTTGGAAATTGACTGTTTTCAATATTAAAATCAATAATAAAACGACACACAATATCAAAAAATAATAATAATAATTTAAAAAAGTTAATTGAGTGTCATATAAGTACAATAAATAATATAGAGTTATACAAATATTCTTTCTGAATATTTCACTCTGGTTGTTCTCTGTTTTTTGCATAATTATCTGTACAATAGTAACTTAATATTTTAAGTATCTGAAATATTTTTGCTTACACATTGATATCACATTTGAAACGTAATAATTCATAATTGCCCTCGAGTCCTCAGTGTGCGCTGGTGAATGAACGCTCGGTGGAGATGCAGTAGTAGTAGTAGTAGTAGTAGTACTTTAGCTCACTTTCATTACTAAACTGTATTGTACAAACTGAATGAATGACGGCTTTAATAAAAACAGCAGTGAAATGCAGAGGGTTAAAGTGTAGCTCGATGGGACGTCCCGTACCCAACTCTATATTAAAGGGCAACTGTCAGGTGTATTTAGAACTGTGCTGATATAAACCTCTACCACTACTAATACTACTACTACTACTTATCCCTGCTTTTTGACAAGGGGCGACTCTACCGTTCACCAGCAGTGGGCGCAAACGAGGGCCTCCAGACCATGTGCCTCCTCACCCCGGCTCGAGGTGAAGAGCTCGAGGCATCTGCACTCGGTAAAATAACTGTGATAATGTCATTGTTCTATCAAATGTCTCTCAAATATAAAGTGGACTTCATATCATATAACAAATAAATGCCATTATAAACGCTGATTAGTGATTTAATTAAAGTTGTACAAGTCATAAAAGTACAAGAAGAGTGTCAGGTTATTTTTTAGAGCGATGCCATTTGCCCCCGACAACAGGGAATGTGAATATTGTAGTGAGGTAAAGGAAACATTCGTCTTTTCGCTTTTACAGTGCGTTAAAAAGGATGCTAATCTTGACCGCCACCGACCACTCACACGTGTCACATTCAAACAGCACGAGGGGGAAGTGTCTGGCTCAAGGACACAAAGTCAGTGGCTCTGTTCACACTGTTCTACAATCAAAGAGGTCATGACCAGAATGAAGTCGGATGATTTTACTGTTTGCATATCATTTCAATCATGTTTTAATTCCAGAAATTTGATCTTTTGAGTGTGCACGTAACAGTACTACCTTTAATTACACTGTTACTTATAATTACACTTTTTTGAGCCTGAATAAATGGTGCAATATTTTACTCATTATTCAGTTATAGACTTGGACTTGTGCATTGAATATGAATGTGACTTTTTACATTAAAGGAGACGTTTGGATAACATTTATGAGCTTTTAACCATGTTATAAGATAAGATAAGATAAGATATTCCTTTATTGTCCACACATGGGGAAATTTCATTGTTTCAACACAAGTAGATACAGAGGAAAAGGACAGATAACTTATAGGAAGTTTAAAAAACACTCTTAATAGAAGAACTTTTATAAACAAAACAAAAAACTCTTATAAACAAAACCTCTCATTTCCTAATAAGGAATGGAGGGGAAGTTTTGTTAAAGTAAAAAATGATAAGGGTGTTCTTCATTATTAACTGTATTTTGATTAATGAATGCATGTTGAAAAATCCTGCAATTGCTCAGAAAATGTCAGTTTACACCTACCCCCTATCTCCGCCCACTTCTCAGTTTTCTAGTTCGGAACCGGAAGTCAATAAACTCCTTTCTATTATAAACTTGTTCGAGATCGAAATTGCGCTTTACAACGAACCACGTGTAAAAAAATAATGATCTGCAGATGAAAAAGACCCAAAACGTCGCTTCAAACAAAACGTGTTATTTTTGAGCACGTTTCACTCTTAAAATAAATACAAAAGGCTGCAGACTCTGTCCTGCACAATACGGGCCCCATGTGTTCACACGCACATCAATCTGTGAGGCCCTCGGTGCTGTCCGGGGGGGGGGCCCTGCTCTCTGCGCTGTCCCCTCTCGTCCCGCTGTATTTGGGGCTCCGCCGGGGCCCCTACAGAGCGGGGGTCCGGTTATGTATGTGTTGACCATCGAGCTGGCGATCCTGTGGGCACGTTTGGAGACCCCGAGTTTCCAGGGAGAGCGACTGCACCTGAAGACATAAAGAAGATCAAAGGGATGAGCCGGCGTCGTCGTGGAAACGGTGCGCGACGCTAACTGGCGACAACAACAGCTGGTTGACGGCAGTAAAGACATGTTATGTGTGTGTTTGTGTGTGAAGTGGGAGTGTTATGAGTGGAGATGAGTAATCCTCCAGATATGACTTTTATGTTTGTGCAGTGGCAGAGTGGTTAGCCCTTGTGCCCTTATTAGCTGAGTTTAAAGGACACTAATGCTGCGTTTCAGTTGTCCTCGGAGGGCGGAACTCGGAGCTCGAAAAGACGTATTTTATCGAGTTTCTGCATTCAAGGGTCGAGTCGGGAAAAAACTACAAGCACGAACTGTAACGACTCAAATTAAACAACAAAACGGACTGTAATGACTCAAATCAAACAATAAAACACAAGAAGGTGCTCAAATCAGCCAAAATATATATTAACCCGAAGGACAGTTTTGTTACAGCTTTATGTTATTAAGCAACATTTGAATGGGAATTTCTGCTTTTGTCGTCATTAGCTCGACGTTAGCCACATTAGCACAACACGGCATTTCTAACTGCAGAGGCTCAACGGCAGCTCAGGGGCCGGTTCACAGACAGCAGGGGGCAGTAGAGAGAGACTTCAGAGGAACTAACAGGAGTACCATCCATATTATAGCTGTCGGGTGTTAAACGTTATCTGAATGTAGTGCGCAAAGTAATGTTTGAAAATGGTTGACAAAAAGGTGATAAAGAGCTTCAAATATCTACAATTTCTAGTGGCATCAAACAAATATCAGGACTGCAAGGAATAAATATTAGTATATATATATATATATATATATATATAGTAGTGGACATATTTCATATTTTTTTATGATTTTATCTATTTTTAAAGGATTTGTTTTAATTTATTTTTTGGCCTGAAGGCTTTATTACCGGTAGACAGGACAGATTTGGCTGAAATGGGGATGAGAGAAGGGAGGACATACAGCAAATCATCAAACGAAGCCGGAATTTGAACTCACAACGCCACTAAAACTACGGAATTCACAGCCAATATGTAAAGATCAATAAATGGTAGAAACCTCCAGAAAACAGCGAACGTGCCGATTCTTGTTTCGTTTATATTAATCCGCACGATATGAATAAAAGAATAAATGAATGAATGTCTGAATGAGTGAATGTCTGACCCGTGCTTCATCAAATGGACCCAAACCCGTCTTTGTTTTCAGTCCAGAGTTTGGGGGAAACCAAGTCAGGCGGGTCAGCAGTCACCGAGAGGGCGCAGGGGCCAAAAGAGGAGGGAGATCCAGACAACTTCCATTCAGCCCAAACGGGACGGAAGACGGGAAGCGGCCGGGTACAAAGCTGCGGGACAGGAGGAGGCCCACAAAGAGAGGGAAGGAATAAACGGCGGCGGATCAGTCAGGAAACGTCCCCGTCCCGTCACGCCCCCCGCGCTTTGTGGAGGTTTGTGTGGTCGCTGCGTGTGGGTCGCGGCGTCACGTGAGCCTCCCGCTCCTGCGCACACAAACACGGGCGCTGTTTTCATGTGGCGTCCCCAGGACCGCCGCACACGACCCACAACATGCAACAATAAACCACGGGCCACGGACACGCGTCACACAGGGCGTCACACAGGGCCACGCACAGGGCGCATGGGGTCAACGGCGGGGCGCGGGGTTAATGTGCTAAGTTACAGGCTAATGTTCAGAGTGTTACGGCACTGAAGTAAAAGTACTTAAGATGAGCACTTAAAGTACAGATACTGGAGAAAAAAAACACTTAAAGTACAGATACTTGAGAAAAATAACATTTAAAGACAAAAGATATTTGAGAAAAATAACATTTAAAGTAAATAGACTTGAGAGATTGAGCATTTAAGAGTACAGATACTGGAAAAAAAATAATATTTAACTAAAAGTACAGATACTGTGGAAAAATGACACTTAAGTAAAAGTACAGATACTGGAGGAAAATAACATTTTTAAGTAAAAGTACAGATACTGGAGAAAAATAACACTTAAAGTACAGAAAGACTAGATTTTACGCATCACGTTTTCTAATTTTGTTAGCCTTTTGGACGCGCATTTTGTTAGATATATATATTTTTATACCAATTTGAAAAAAAGAAAAGAAAATTATACTTTTTTTTTTCACCTCTATATGGGAAATTCATGGGTAAAATCATATTTTCGAATACATTGTTTTTAGCAGTTATAATAGGTATTAGTTGTCTACAAAACATCAAAATGTATGTTTTATGATCATAGAGGAGATAAAATTTTAATAACAGTTTGGCACAGTTGGCACATATTTGGATTACTAGTTCCGAATATACTTTTTGACACAAAAAGGTCAACAGCACCAAAATGCCTGTTCCTAGAGATCTGAAACTTTACACAGTTGTTGTCAACAAGATAAACATCATGTACAGTGAACAGCATATGCACACAATGAAGTATGTCATGCTCAGGACTTTTACAATATTCAGGCGAGACTAAAAAAATGATGTATTTTGTATGTTTGGGCTTCTGTAGTGTGAGTTGACAGTGTTCATGTGCACATCTGCAGAAACTAGAAGACCTAAGCTTTCTAACGATGCATCACACTCACATGTGGAACGTAAGATCCTCTTTTAATAAGCAATGGCATTTGGGTCCAACCATTGTGCACAGGGCCAAATAGGTGGATGTGAACAGGTTAAATAAAAGTACAGATACTGGAGAAGAATGACACTGAAGTAAAAGTACCATTCAAAATAATTTACTTGAGTAAAAGCATGGAAATACTCATTTGAAAAGGTACTTTTAGACTAAAAGGTAAAAGTAGTTCACACAGATTTTGAAACTTATTTAAGAGGGAAATCTTGATAAATAATTGTGCTCATTTTCAGTTAAAAAAAATGTGTGGATTAGAAAGTACAGATACTCGCTCTCGAATGTAGCAAAGTAAAAGTGAAAAGTATACATTACAAAACATAATAAGTAAAGTACATATACCTAAAAAAAATGTACTGGTGGTATGGACGTTTTTTTTCAGCAATTTTTTTTAATCATATTTCCTCGTGGCGTGGATAAATCATTTGTCCTGCCACGTATCAATCATAAAACGCACCTACCGCTCACCTGCAGCTGCGTCAGGCTCGTCCCCACGTTTCCGCGTGCCTAAGCGCATGGATCTATCATAATATAGTTCCCTCAGTGTACGGGGCAAAATGAAGACGGAGAAAGACAGTTCAAGCTGACGCAGAAGTGGACAGAAATCTACGGGAGACGAGCGATGCGCTCCGTTGCGCTAATAAACAAACGCACGCGTGTGTTGTATCGGTCCACACGGGGGAGTGCGCATGCGCCTGCGTTCTCAAATCGCCGAAAAATCGTCCATACCGCCTTTAAGTACAGTATTTTTGTACTTCCTTCCTTTCTATCACTGTGTTTTACAATCTGCTGCCTTGTCTTAAACATTCACTGTCAAATGGAACTTTTAAAACCAGATTATAAACATTTTTACTTAATTATGCTTTTAAATAATGTACATTTAAAACACATTTTGATTTGATTTTGTATTTTTTTATGTGTTCTATAATAAAAGATACATTGGTTATTACTTAACCTAAATTATTCCATAATGTGGCATTAAACGTATCTCCACTTTGCATGAGTAACATGTAGAGGCGGGAAATATATTGAACGTTTTTTATTATAATTTTTTAGCTCAAAATGCTGCAGGAAAATAGATTAAAAACAATGATGAATGTTGTAATCTTGTAAATGATGATATTTTTAAGTGATACTTTTTGTGGATCATTTTACATTTGGCTCTTTAATCTCAACTAATATATTTTAAGTCATAGACATTTTAGCAAATTTCTTTTGGATTGCCAAAATATCTTCCGATTATCATTATCGGGGTCCTCCAAAAAATATTGAAATGTTCATTTTGCTCACTATTGCCCACCTTTGTAACATGCAACACAATGTTTATATTAGAAACAGGAAGTGAACCCATTATAAGGATTGGTAGTAAAATACTTTCAGTGCAAAGTATAAACAGGGGAATTTAAACTATTTCAATATGTAGTAAATAGGTTTTACTAGTATTTATTATTTGCGTGTTTATTTGGTGTATATTAATAGTTGCCAGATTATATCTTATTTCCATCCATTTCACGCACAAATATACATCCTTGTCTTGCTCAAGGACACAACAACAGTACGAACCGGTCTGAGTGGGAAATAAGGTGTGAGGGCGTGGCATCAGTACAGTGCACACTCTCAAAGCTATAATTAAGTGATCTGGCAATGTTTCTGAGCCAAAATGCACCGCGGAGACAACAAAATATCAAAATACTTCCTGAATTTTTCTTCACTTACTCCATTTTGCAAATCATCTGAAATCATCAAAAAATACTTAATTTGTTGAAAATGTTAATAGACTTTTTACATGGATTTGCTCTGACTTAATTACAAGTCCCGAAATCTCTTTTTTTTAAAGATACATTTGCTTCGACTTTGAAATGAGAATTGTACGGCTCAATAAATGCTCAATCTACTGTCCAATTAATATCTCCCAATAGCAGGTTTTTCACCCCAAACTAACTCTAGGTGGGATTTGAACACTAGTTTTCCTTTGTGTTTAGCTTGTTGCCACTTGTAATTAGGGTGAATCAAAGAGTCAAGGACAAAACTACAGAGTGTCAGCTTCATAACGAGTCTAGAAATGTGTTTATTCTGCAAAGAGTTCAGAAACAACTTCAACTTTAGAGAGAAATTGTCCCATATGGTCTTTATATGGGAACTTATACTGTCTCTCTAGTCTTTTGATTATGTTTTATGATTCTAGAATGTCGACTTTGCTTGTTCTATCCCCTTTAAGGAAAATAAATCAATAAATACTGTGTAGGGAATTTGCTAAATATGATCTCTAGCTCCATCTAGTGGTTAAAATGGCGCACTACAACTGTTAAAATTCAATACATAAATGCCCAATCTAACATTCTGATGAAACAAATACTTAAAAAGGACATATGCCCATTAAAGCGGAGTCAAATTTAGTTTTACATATTAACTTTGTAGAGTGAGTTCTTGAATATATATATATATATATATATATATATATATATATATATATATATATATATATATATATATATATATATATATATATATATAAAATCTTTAAAAATGTATTTAAATGCATATAATGTGCATTAAGCGTGCGTTCACACTTGTCCTTGCTTGGTCCTGGTTTGGATTTGGTTTGATCCGGTTCTTATCCAGCTTTAGTTCCAAGTTCCAGGATAATTCTCTGTTCCTGTACCTTTAAGGATAAGAGAAATGTATAATCTATGTATTGTATTTGTTCCTACACGACAGGAAAGCCATATTATGTAAGTGGTAGGTTGTGTAAATTGCATAACAGTGAGAAATTGTCTATTAACTATGGCCCGGACACAACTCAGCAGTTTGTGTCCAATGAGAAGCTTGTTTAAGATAAAGCAAGAAGCAAGTTCAACCATTTTAAACTCACAGAGCGGTTTCTCAGCATATTTGTCGGTGACGGACGCTTCAAACGCCCCAAAAATACATATTTAATCATCATCAGGGACTTACAAAGACATATAATCGGACAAAATGTTACTTAGTTCTTTTTTAATGTGAAAATATTGGAGTAAGTGTGGAAAAAATGTACTTTCAGCGAAGTATTTCACACAGATTCTGAAAAATATTAAAGCGTAGAATATAAAATATTTTGATAAAGGTTTGTGCTGACTTTTATTTCTATTTTTTAAGTCTCAAAGTCTTTAAGGAAGTCTCAATCCCAACCGTTCTTTGCTTTTCAGTCCAGTTCAATACATTTGGAGGTCGTCTGCTCTGAAATGACTTAATTTTTACTTCTGAAACGGTCGTGATTATTACATTTTCACATCTCACGGTTGGGCTGTGACCTGCATGTCAATTAACGGGCTGATCTTGCCATGGCCACGTTAAACTCACATGATTCTCAGTGCGCTGCCACTTTCTCCGTCCCTCGCTCGGTGACGCCGCTGAACTGTCCCCCGTTTGGCAAAGTCACCTGTTAATCAAATAAAACAAATCAAATAAGTTAAATGTTACATAATGAGACCAACAAAAAACAACATGTCCCAACCTGATCGGTGTCTGCCAAAGCTCTGAAGATAAGGTCACTTTCCCATGATGATGAAACTAACGTTGTCCTTTAAACCGGCTGATCTCCTTTATAAATGTGGCATATAATAATGACTCCTTCTTCTTTTACAGTTGAAGATAATGAAGGGAATGAAAAAGTTGTTTAAAAAATTTGTCTAAAGTCTTCTTGTGGTGGATAAAAAAGCCTCTTCATTATATGTCACATCTGCTTTTATTTGAAAAAATCCCCTGAATAAATCTATAGGAGATTTTCTGCTCCACAAATGTTGAAGCTTCTCATTGTGTGTTTGGACTTGTGTTTGTATTAATCTCATGGTTTAAAGTCCTTTCAGCAACAATCACGGCACCACTGTCTGAGCCTGTTGTGAAAAATAAGTATAAAAAAACATAGGAGTTCTAGAAAGTTTTTATGAGCAGCACAAGTGACAAAATATTTTTATTTGCTTTATTTGACTCTTTATTTTGTCTGTGGAGTTATTGTTTTGCTCAAATTAATGTTCGTAAAATAGAAAATGATTGTTGCTGCGACTGTGCAGAGCTTAACTAGCTTGTTTCTAACTATGTTCCCCAGTACTTATGTTCCCCTGTACTTATGTTCCCCTGTACCTATGTTCCCCTGTACCTATGTTCCCCTGTACTTATGTTCCCCTGTACTTATGTTCCCCTGTACCTATGTTCCCCTGTACCTATGTTCCCCTGTACTTATGTTCCCCTGTACTTATGTTCCCCTGTACTTATGTTCCCCTGTACCTATGTTCCCCTGTACTTATGTTCCCCTGTACTTATGTTCCCCTGTACCTATGTTCCCCTGTACTTATGTTCCCCTGTACTTATGTTCCCCTGTACTTATGTTCCCCTGTACCTATGTTCCCCTGTACTTATGTTCCCCTGTACTTATGTTCCCCAGTACCTATGTTCCCCTGTACCTATGTTCCCCTGTACCTATGTTCCCCTGTACTTATGTTCCCCAGTACCTATGTTCCCCTGTACTTATGTTCCCCTGTACTTATTTCCCCCAGTACCTATGTTCCCCTGTACTTATGTTCCCCTGTACTTATTTTCCCCAGTACCTATGTTCCCCTGTACTTATGTTCCCCAGTACCTATGTTCCCCTGTACTTATGTTCCCCTGTACTTATGTTCCCCTGTACCTATGTTCCCCTGTACTTATGTTCCCCAGTACTTATTTTCCCCAGTACCTATGTTCCCCTGTACTTATGTTCCCCAGTACCTATGTTCCCCTGTACTTATGTTCCCCTGTACTTATGTTCCCCTGTACCTATGTTCCCCTGTACTTATGTTCCCCTGTACTTATGTTCCCCTGTACCTATGTTCCCCTGTACTTATGTTCCCCTGTACTTATGTTCCCCTGTACCTATGTTCCCCTGTACTTATGTTCCCCTGTACTTATGTTCCCCTGTACCTATGTTCCCCTGTACCTATGTTCCCCTGTACTTATGTTCCCCTGTACTTATGTTCCCCTGTACTTATGTTCCCCAGTACTTATTTTCTCCAGTACCTATGTTCCCCAGTACCTATGTTCCCCAGTACCTATGTTCCCCTGTACCTATGTTCCCCAGTACCTATGTTCCCCAGTACCTATGTTCCCCAGTACCTATGTTCCCCAGTACGTATGTTCCCCTGTACCTATGTTCCCCAGTACCTATGTTCCCCAGTACCTATGTTCCCCAGTACCTATGTTCCCCTGTACCTATGTTCCCCTGTACCTATGTTCCCCTGTACCTATGTTCCCCAGTACCTATGTTCCCCTGTACCTATGTTCCCCTGTACTTATGTTCCCCTGTACTTATGTCCCCCTGTACCTATGTTCCCCTGTACCTATGTTCCCCAGTACCTATGTTCCCCAGTACGTATGTTCCCCAGTACCTATGTTCCCCAGTACCTATGTTCCCCAGTACCTATGTTCCCCTGTACCTATGTTCCCCAGTACCTATGTTCCCCAGTACCTATGTTCCCCTGTACCTATGTTCCCCAGTACCTATGTTCCCCTGTACCTATGTTCCCCTGTACCTATGTTCCCTAGTACCTATGTTCCCCAGTACCTATGTTCCCCGGCACCTGGGTTAGGGTTATATGCTGCTATATTTTATGCTGTAAAACCATACATTTATGCACAAATATTGAGGATGTGGAACCTGAACCAGTAACCTATGCTAGCATACGCAGAGTTCCCCCGTTCAAAGAAAAAGGGGAACATAGGTACCGGGGAATATAGGTACGCACCCGTTTGCTCACAGCCATTGGAGATTTATGACACTTCAACTGCCGCTCAACAGTTATTTTCAATACAATACACGACTCAGAATCATCTTATTTAAGGAGAGAAAGAGCATCGGCTGAACTGTGTGTGACACAAAGTCTGTATCAGTGATAAATGTGATGTAGCTGCAGTGTTCCTGTCGTTTCTCTGGTTTTCTAACACAGTTTACTTGATTTTCTTCCTTTCCACGTCAGGTACAAACTAAATAGTGTATTTATCAGAGTTGCAGCCTGCAGCAGCTCTTTCACATTTAGTTGTGTTTCAAGCTCTTACAGGAGAAAATGTCATTACTCACTCATTGCTAAAATCCAGACTGAATAACCTCTGTATCCTAGACTGTTTATTCTTTACTTCTTGTGGCAACATGTCTGATAAAATAGTTTAAAAAAAGGTTCAAATGTACTTTATAATGAATACTTTATTGATTCCTCGTGAGGGAAATTCACTAAACGCCAAAACCTTCAGGTTGTTCTATTCCAGTCTCATCTTCCCGCTCTCACTGAATGAATAGGACGCTGTGTAGTGTCAGTGTGACTATTTAATACTATTTAACAAAAACCATGACACTTCTGGGGCCGGTGTTTAAAAGTGACCTTGTGAACAGCTCTGACGGAGAGGGCAAAGAGTTCAAGGAAATAGTTGGAGATCTCAAACACAAAAGGCTTATTTTTTTCCAGTTATGAAGTCACATATTATCAGTGTATTCAGAATGACATGGAAAAACAAACATGATTCCTCTTGTAACCTCACAGAGACGAGTAGAATGTCCTTTACCAGTGGACACATTGTGAAATAAATGTGTACCATGGTAAAAGGCAATAATACTGTGGATGGTGAATGCTGTGTTTTATTTTTATTTATTTTTTAAAGTTGTAGTCTTTCAAGAGTACTACAACAAGACTACAACAAGACTACAATAAGACTACAACAAGTCACGCTTGTAATTTTACAGTTACAGCAAATTTGCCGGATTCTTACACTTCAACTAATGCATAGTAGAAAAAGCTTCAGTTGTAGTCATCTGGACTCAGTTTGAAAAAATAGACGTTTC
Organism: Eucyclogobius newberryi; assembly: GCF_026437365.1. Lineage (NCBI taxonomy): Eukaryota > Metazoa > Chordata > Actinopteri > Gobiiformes > Gobiidae > Eucyclogobius > Eucyclogobius newberryi. The sequence goes on along the minus strand of NW_027315857.1, from coordinate 19,062,252 downwards.
GACTCTCATCCAAGAGTCATTGTCAATAAAAGAATTTAGATCGAGAACTCCGATATTAATACTGTTCTGTGGTAAGACCAGCCCATTGGGAGGAGCCTTCCTGAAGTAGAAAGAGTTGTTTGTTTCAACAGAAACTCCCCCCTTGTATCTACCGAGCTAGCCTATTCAGAATCTTAATGGCCTATTAGAATCCTCTTTGTCTTTGTGAGACCCTGGCTCAACCACCCTGAGTACCTGATTAGCATATACATGTCCTTGTCCTGGTCCTCTACCTTTCCCGGGGTTCAGTAACCCATTATAAATAACAGGAAGATTAAACCTTAGCCCTCCATTTCTGTTTAAAGAAGGTCTTTCTTTTTTAACAAAAATAGCTTCCTTGACTCCTCTTTCAAACCATCTTTTCTCCCTGCTTAAAACCTTCACCTCACCGTCTTCAAACGAGTGATTAGAGGCTTCAAGATGGAGATGCACGGCGCTCTGAGGTCCTGAACTTGTATTTCTTCTGTGCTGATAAAGCCTCTTGTGTAGAGGCTGTTTTGTCTCACCTATGTACCGTTCTTTACAGCTTTCTTCACTGCATTGGATCGAATAAACTACATTGCTCTGTTTTTGAGTCTGCAACTTGTCCTTAGGGTGAACCAGTTTTTGTCTTAAAGTGTTTCCTGGTTTAAAATAAACAGGGACTTCGTGTTGTCTAAAAATTCTCTGCAGTTTTTCCGACAGGCCAGACACATAAGGGATAGAAACACCCTTCCTTCTCTGTTCAGCTTCCCTTTTCTCCTGCTTCTTGGTTCTCTTCACTCTGTTGAGAGCCCAAGCGGGGTAACCACAGGCTGAGAGGGCATTTCGGACAACTAATGCGTTTAAACACACTTTTATTTCGTCAAGCAAAACTGAAACAGGACTTAAGTAGGGGAAAAGTGTACTGAGGTCAAACGAAAACAGGTCTTAACCAAGGACTAAAACAGGACTAAAACAGGTCTTAACCAAGGACTAAAACAGGACTAAAACAGGTCTTAACCAAGGACTAAAACAGGACTAAAACAGGTCTTAACCAAGGACTAAAACAGGACTAAAACAGGTCTTAACCAAGGACTAAAACAGGACTAAAACAGGTCTTAACCAAGGACTAAAACAGGACTAAAACAGGTCTTAACCAAGGACTTAAACAGGACTAAAACAGGTCTTAACCAAGGACTAAAACATGACTAAAACAGGTCTTAACCAAGGACTAAAACAGGTCTTAACCAAGGACTAAAACATGACTAAAACAGGTCTTAACCAAGGACTAAAACAGGTCTTAACCAAGGACTAAAACAGGACTAAAACAGGTCTTAACCAAGGACTAAAACATGACTAAAACAGGTCTTAACCAAGGACTAAAACAGGACTAAAACAGGTCTTAACCAAGGACTAAAACAGGTCTTAACCAAGGACTAAAACATGACTAAAACAGGTCTTAACCAAGGACTAAAACAGGTCTTAACCAAGGACTAAAACAGGACTAAAACAGGTCTTAACCAAGGACTAAAACAGGTCTTAACCAAGGACTAAAACAGGACTAAAACAGGTCTTAACCAAGGACTAAAACAGGTCTTAACCAAGGACTAAAACAGGACTAAAACAGGTCTTAACCAAGGACTTAAACAGGACTAAAACAGGTCTTAACCAAGGACTAAAACATGACTAAAACAGGTCTTGACCAAGGACTAAAACAGGACTAAAACAGGTCTTAACCAAGGACTAAAACAGGACTAAAACAGGTCTTAACCAAGGACTTAAACAGGACTAAAACAGGTCTTAACCAAGGACTTAAACAGGACTAAAACAGGTCTTAACCAAGGACTAAAACAGGTCTTAACCAAGGACTAAAACAGGACTAAAACAGGTCTTAACCAAGGACTAAAACATGACTAAAACAGGTCTTAACCAAGGACTAAAACAGGTCTTAACCAAGGACTAAAACAGGACTAAAACAGGTCTTAACCAAGGACTAAAACATGACTAAAACAGGTCTTAACCAAGGACTAAAACAGGACTAAAACAGGTCTTAACCAAGGACTAAAACAGGTCTTAACCAAGGACTAAAACATGACTAAAACAGGTCTTAACCAAGGAATAAAACAGGTCTTAACCAAGGACTAAAACAGGACTAAAACAGGTCTTAACCAAGGACTAAAACAGGACTAAAACAGGTCTTAACCAAGGACTAAAACAGGACTAAAACAGGTCTTAACCAAGGACTAAAACAGGTCTTAACCAAGGACTAAAACAGGACTAAAACAGGTCTTAACCAAGGACTTAAACAGGACTAAAACAGGTCTTAACCAAGGACTAAAACATGACTAAAACAGGTCTTGACCAAGGACTAAAACAGGACTAAAACAGGTCTTAACCAAGGACTAAAACAGGACTAAAACAGGTCTTAACCAAGGACTAAAACATGACTAAAACAGGTCTTAACCAAGGACTAAAACAGGTCTTAACCAAGGACTAAAACAGGACTAAAACAGGTCTTAACCAAGGAGTAAAACAGGACTAAAACAGGTCTTAACCAAGGACTAAAACATGACTAAAACAGGTCTTGACCAAGGACTAAAACAGGACTAAAACAGGTCTTAACCAAGGACTAAAACAGGACTAAAACAGGTCTTAACCAAGGACTAAAACATGACTAAAACAGGTCTTAACCAAGGACTAAAACAGGTCTTAACCAAGGACTAAAACAGGACTAAAACAGGTCTTAACCAAGGACTAAAACAGGACTAAAACAGGTCTTAACCAAGGACTAAAACAGGACTAAAACAGGTCTTAACCAAGGACTAAAACATGACTAAAACAGGTCTTAACCAAGGACTAAAACAGGTCTTAACCAAGGACTAAAACAGGACTAAAACAGGTCTTAACCAAGGACTAAAACAGGACTAAAACAGGTCTTAACCAAGGACTAAAACAGGACTAAAACAGGTCTTAACCAAGGACTAAAACAGGTCTTAACCAAGGACTAAAACAGGACTAAAACAGGTCTTAACCAAGGACTTAAACAGGACTAAAACAGGTCTTAACCAAGGACTAAAACAGGACTAAAACAGGTCTTAACCAAGGACTAAAACATGACTAAAACAGGTCTTGACCAAGGACTAAAACAGGACTAAAACAGGTCTTAACCAAGGACTAAAACAGGACTAAAACAGGTCTTAACCAAGGACTAAAACGTGACTAAAACAGGTCTTAACCAAGGACTAAAACAGGTCTTAACCAAGGACTAAAACAGGACTAAAACAGGTCTTAACCAAGGACTAAAACAGGACTAAAACAGGTCTTAACCAAGGACTAAAACATGACTAAAACAGGTCTTAACCAAGGACTAAAACAGGACTAAAACAGGCCTTAACCAAGGACTTAAACAGGACTAAAACAGGTCTTAACCAAGGACTAAAACAGGACTAAAACAGGTCTTAACCAAGGACTTAAACAGGACTAAAACAGGTCTTAACCAAGGAATAAAACAGGACTAAAACGGGACTAAAACAGGACTAAAGCAGGACCAAAGCAAGACTAAAAAAAGTCTTAACCAAGGACTAAGATAAGATAAGATATTCCTTTATTGTCCCTCATGGGGAAATTTCATTGGTGCAACGCAGGTAGATACAGAAGAACAGATCACTTATAGGAAGTCTGAAAAACACTTTTAAAACACGACTAAAACAGGACCAAACCAAGGACTAAAACAAGACTAAAACAGGACCAAAGCAAGACTAAAACAGGTCTTAACCAAGGACTAAAAAAGGGCTAAAACGGGACTAAAACAGGACTAAAACAGGACTAAAACAGGACTAAAACAGGACCAAAGCAAGACTAAAAAAAGTCTTAACCAAGGACTAAAACAGGACTAAAACAGAACGAAATACCAAGTATTAGCCAAAGACTGAAACAGGAGCAAACCAAGGACTAAAACAGGACTAAAACAGGACAAAAACAGGAGCAAACCAAGACAAAAACAGCTCTTAACCAAGGACTAAAACAGGACTAAACAAGGACAAAGGACTAATATCATATTGTCTTAATATCATATATACATATTATATCATATTATTGAGCTACATTTATGTCGCCCACAGCTCACTGTAACAGCCTGAGATCTGTTAAAGTTGCACAGTGTAACTTTTCTCCCGGGGGATCAGCACCTTCTCGTCTCGATGGAGAGTTTGCCGCTTTCACAAAGCCTGACATTGCTCCACACAGTACAGTAAAACGGGGTCAGGTTGACGACTGACCTACAGTTTAAAGTCTTTATCGGCATCATCTGATAGTCTGACAGAGTCAATGAAAAACAACCTTTGATTTGTGTCCGCTCTTATCTTTATGGAGACGGTTGCACAACACGCATCGCCCGGTGATCCAGACATTTCTTTTGCACATTCGACAAATAAAAATGCATACAATTTTACAACGTTGTGGCTATTTGAAAGTGCATGGACTGTACAATATTGTGGACGATTGAACAGATTTTAAGAAAGAACGGACGAAGAGTGATGCAGCAAAATACAAAAATACACAACAACTAAATATAAATGTGTGGATTTGAAGTGTTCCAGGAGTAAATTGGCTTTGTAAAACTACAATTCATGCCTTCGTGAATGATGGTCCAGCATATCATAGTTTTAAATATCTCACTGGACTGAACAGCCAAGCAAATATTCAGTCCTTCATCAAAATATGTTTGTTCCGTAAAATAGTTCAGTTGGTGGGTCATCGAATCTTATACAATCCTGCTGACACACACACACACACACACACACACCACACACCACACACACACACACACACACACACACACACACACACACTGACATATACATATACATATACACACACACTGCCAGTATTTGTCACTGCACTAAAATGTCCCAGGTCCATGTGTGACCCAGACCTGTGCTCTGTTTGCACTGAGGAACCTTATATAATGTTTTACGAGGAGGAACCGCGTGTACCTTCTACAGTGTTTAACTGTCCCATATATCCTGTCATTAATGTTTACAGTCAAGTGCAAATGGGACAATTCAGAGGCCCACGGACTCTCACACACGGGTGTCAAGTCCCTCCTCAGGTTCTCCACAAAGACTTAAAGCAGATACTTAATAAAGCACAAGTACAATGTATGAGGTTTGTTGTCCTCAATGTATATCTCAAAAACCAGGAGTATTTTGTATTTTGTTTGTAGTGCGATGATTGTACTGCTGTGAGCCAGAAGTTGAAGTTTATGTTTGCATGACAGTGACAAACACCAAACACACACTACTCAAAACATGGAGCACAGCTAAAGTCCTCGTTTGTCCCTCAACTTTACCTATAAGAACAAATGGGTCTTTCCTACGACAGCCGTGTTACTGTGACCTTTTTACTGTGTGGGTTAGCTTTGGGTACAAGGGGCCTCACGGTGGCTGAGTGAATAGCACATGTGCCCTCCAAGTGTGCAAGAAACAACGTCGTGAGGTTGAATCCGACTCGGATTGTCTGCTGCATGTCATTCCCCAGTTTCATCTCCATTTCACACTGTACTGTCCATAAAAGCCTATGGGCCTAAAAAAAACTTCAAAAAGTCATAAGAGGAAGCGATAATCATTCCTGGTTGCCATGGTTGTGGTCATGGCCAACCTTATCCTAACCCTAACCCAATTCAGCTTGTGCAGTTCAAAGGACACACGTTTAGGACTTTTGGATTGTGTGAATTGAGCTGTTTGTTTTTCCAGTATCACGGAGAGCGAGCGTGGAGCTCACGGTATCAGTCCACGTCTGAAATGCCACAGACAGAGGGGAAAGTGGGAGAGCGAAGAAGGAGCTTTCCTCTTGTTTATCCAGAGTTCATCCGGCTCCACCTCGACACTGACTGTGATGCCTGGACACTGACTGTGATGCCTGGACACTGACTGTGATGCCTGGGCACTGACTGTGATGCCCGGGCACTGACTGTGATGCCTGGGCACTGACTGTGATGCCTGGACACAGACTGTGATGCCTGGGCACTGACTGTGATGCCCGGGCACTGACTGTGATGCCCGGGCACTGACTGTGATGCCTGGACACTGACTGTGATGCCTGGGCACTGACTGTGGTGCCTGGACACTGACTGTGGTGCCTGGGCACTGACTGTGATGCCTGGACACTGACTGTGATGCCTGGACACTGACTGTGGTGCCTGGACACTGACTGTGATGCCTGGGCACTGACTGTGATGCCTGGACACTGACTGTGATGCCTGGACACTGACTGTGGTGCCTGGACACTGACTGTGATGCCTGGGCACTGACTGTGATGCCTGGACACAGACTGTGATGCCTGGGCACTGACTGTGATGCCCGGGCACTGACTGTGATGCCTGGGCACTGACTGTGATGCCTGGGCACTGACTGTGATGCCTGGGCACTGACTGTGGTGCCTGGGCACTGACTGTGATGCCTGGGCACTGACTGTGGTGCCTGGACACTGACTGTGGTGCCTGGGCACTGACTGTGGTGCCTGGGCACTGACTGTGATGCCTGGGCACTGACTGTGGTGCCTGGACACTGACTGTGATGCCTGGGCACTGACTGTGATGCCTGGACACAGACTGTGATGCCCGGGCACTGACTGTGATGCCCGGGCACTGACTGTGATGCCCGGGCACTGACTGTGATGCCCGGACACTGACTGTGATGCCCGGACACTGACTGTGATGCCTGGACACTGACTGTGATGCCTGGGCACTGACTGTGGTGCCTGGGCACTGACTGTGATGCCTGGGCACTGACTGTGGTGCCTGGACACTGACTGTGGTGCCTGGGCACTGACTGTGATGCCTGGGCACTGACTGTGATGCCTGGACACTGACTGTGATGCCCGGACACTGACTGTGATGCCCGGGCACTGACTGTGGTGCCCGGGCACTGACTGTGGTGCCCGGGCACTGACTGTGGTGCCCGGGCACTGACTGTGGTGCCCGGGCACTGACTGTGGTGCCCGGGCACTGACTGTGATGCCCGGACACTGACTGTGGTGCCCGGGCACTGACTGTGATGCCCGGGCACTGACTGTGATGCCCGGACACTGACTGTGGTGCCTGGACACTGACTGTGATGCCTGGGCTGCAGGACACAGACAAGGGCTGAACGGTTTTATTTAACATTATAATATTTAATCCAGATTTTTCTGATAAGCGTTGCGATTGTGATTTGATTTCCAGTGTGTTTTAATCGTAAGATTCTGTTCAAAATTCACATTTTAAGCAAGAGAAGACGGACATATGAGAAGACGGACATATGAGAAGACGGACATATGAGAAGACGGACATAACGCCTGGCATTACAAGAAAAACAAACATTTCAGAACATATTGTAGAGGTTTAATCTGGGGTTTAGCAGGTAAGACAAGATATTTGTTGTTTGCAATGGAAATGATGTTACTTACAAACAATTTCTGTTGATTATTCAAATGATTTCGATTCCATTGTGACAGATCTTACCGCTCTAACACAGACACTTTTGTCCTGAGGGCTGTTACTCCCCTGCTGACCCTTCGTGAGCCGCACTGAGGCCTTAGTTTGAGGCATTTCAAGTGCCTAAATTATCCTTTGGAAATAAATAAATAATATTGATTGAGTGAAGCTCCGCCTCCTACCACTGCAACCCTTCACTCACACATGGAGGGGGGTGAAGAGGGGGGTGAACAGATGATTGGGGGACAGTGTAACTTAATAACATATATATGAAAACACATGAATAAAGAAACAAAAATGATCAAAAAGGCAAATTATGTTATAACCAGGGGCAATAAAATACACACTCAAGACAAAACAGACACACTGTAGTAACAAAGCAGACGTGTTTATATATATATATATATATATTTACCCTTCTCTCTGTTCAGTGAAAGTCTTATATGTGGTTTGTTGCTTTACATCCGCTGGTTTTGAGTTGAACTGTACTCCATCCACACCTAAACCGCTTAATCAATGATGTGATGTGTGTCGCTGTGAATCAAACGTTTAGCCTCTGAACCTCTGAATCATGAGGTAAACGCAAAACATGTGCATCCCATTTACTCTTTATCACCGTGCTACGAGATCACGGACATATCCACGAGACTGAGATGATCGGCTGATACATCCAGTCAGGAGAGGTCAAGCAGCACTCCTCCGATTAGCTTTGAGTTAGCAGTAATAGGCAGAAAGGATCGATAGGTTGCCTAATTTAAACAAACAATCACCAGGTCAAGGTTAATACAAAGCACATTTTAAAAATAATAGGAAAAAAGAAGCTCAAACTGGGTCAAATTTAGATTTCACTTACAGTCTGTGCACTTTTGACCTTTGTCGACAGTGACCTGGTTTTTGGAGGAGATTGATTAACCCTTACTGTACAAAGAAAGCAGCATCAGCTCTCGTTCTGCACATAAATTATAATGTTGCTCAATCTTTTCTTCTTGTCCTTTGTGCCGTGAGAGTAACACATTTCCTGCAGACGTCACATGACACATAAGAGGTGGAGAAGTCCAACATCCAAAGCTTTTACTTCTTACTGTGGAACAATAAATAAATACCTGTTCCTTCTCGCAATGACAAAGATTATATATAAAATGGTGCCCTGACCTATGCTCAAGCCAAATATCATAGTACAGAGGTGAATGTTTGTTGTTTTTTTTGGTACAGTGAATGTAAATGAACATACGTGACACACATTGTAGCCGCCGTGGGCTCGTTTGCATCAGTTGTCCTGCATTCACTCTCATTCAGCAGTGTACATGGACACTGGAGGCAAAGTGGAGGAAGTGTCCTGCCCAAAGATACAACGACAGTGTGGACTACCGCCTCACTGTGGCACCTGACATACCAGTGGTCTCCCATCCAATTACTAACCAGGCCCAGGTCTGCTTAGCCTCTCACACATTGGCCTCATTGTTCTCACATGTTACTTCTTTACTCCCCTTAAATATTTTTTTTATTGGTGGCAATGATAAATGTTAAAGTGGAAATATTATGTCAAATTGACTTTTTTGCGCTTCAGACCGTGTTATAACGGTGTTCCCACATCTAAAGCCTACTCAAAGCTGGATTTGGATTGATTCAAGCTTGTCCTGTGTACGAGGCAAGTGCTCAGTAAATTAAAATTTTCACCTACCCATGTGTTGGGTTGAAAAATGTTACACAGCCATTTTTTTTACATCTACTGCGTGAAATAGTCTCAATTCTGTAGTTTTGAACAGGAAGTCAATGTTCGACTGATATTATACTCTTTTAAATCAAAACTGCTGTTCACAATAAACAAATTTAAGTGTAAAATCACAATCTAGTATCTACACATGTAGTTTAATACATGGTACTTAATACGTTAAAAAAAGCACATTATGTCTGCTTTAATGACTATAGTACATGACGTATACATGCTGTAATATGCCAGATTGTAGCTATGGGTTTGTCCCACATTCGCACTCACAAACACACAGGAAAGGGGGGTGAAGTGTCTTGCCCAGGGACACAACAACAAAAGTACGCAACAGGAAAGAATCCGCAGAGCTTCCGAGATAAGACAAGATCGGGCATTCTCGAGGTGGTCTGACCCTTGTGTCTGGATGTATTTCTCTAACTGTTATAGACAAAAATCAGTGTATGATGTACCAAATGTCCTCCTTGACCCGGAAAATCTGAAAACGTCAAGGCAAAAGACACAATGAGACAATGTCAATAACACAATGCTGTCGTCAAATTACGCCTCATTGTTCCATCACAAGACAGAAGGCAGAAAACGAGCTTGTAATTGTGACTTGTGACCTGACGCAGTCTCTTCCGCGATAATCTTCGGCATGAATCAAGTTCAACCCTTTGAAAATGGCATAAAACACGCTGAATGGTGAATGGAATGTGTTTCCAAAGGCAAAACTGCACTTCACGGTCTCCCATGTCTCTATCATCTGATCATAAATGCCAGAACAGTCATGTATTTTCATCAGAAAACATGCAACACATTTGTGGAAAAAGAACAGAACATTTGGCTCATTTGAGGATGAAATTATTATTCAAAACCGTTAAATTTGTCAATGCAGGATTTCTTCTGGATAAGACAGGACTAAATCACAAGATGGCTACTTTACTAGGCCAGTATCTGAAGAAATAGCATCCAATTATGGCAATATTGACAAGAATTAATATATTGATTTTTTTCTGGAGTCCCGATAATAATATTCACACAATTTAATGCCAAACCAGCAAAAATGTGTTGAAACCTGTCTTCAAATGTTAAATTATCAGGTTTCATTATCAGTGAAATGTCTGTAAATTAACTTTTGAAAATTCACAAAATTACTCATTTCATTTTTATTTTTACTCAGCTCTTTTTGTAGCATTTTATTCATCTATTTATTTGTTTATTTCTATGTATTTGTATGTATTTATTATTTATGTATTATTTTTATTTATTTATATCTATTTTTAATTCATTTCTTATTTATTTAATTGTATTCATTGTATTTTATTTATTTTATTTATTTCATTTATTTTATTTATTTTATTTATTTTATTTATTTTATTTATTTTATTTATTTTATTTATTTTATTACATTATACTTAATAATAATATATTCAAAACAACATTCACAATATCCTCAAAAACATCACAATTCAGTAAATCAACACGACCTGGAACCCAACCATGTGGTGGTGGGTAAGCAGCAGAGGACAGCCGCTGTTGTTGACATGGCAACATCAGGAAAAAGGAACAGAGAAATACTATCTGGAGGAGGCCTGGAGGGTGAAGGTGACGGAGGAGTTTGGGAGTTTGGCACATTCCAGGAAAAACACAAGACAACGTGTTCCTGAAACAGCAAACAGCAAGATGACGCTGACCTTCATCTCGTAGACTCATTCGAACTGACCTGAAAACACAGGAAAACACCGTCCAGTCCTCTGCTTTGATTGGGCGAGCCAGAGGCGTTAGACACACACCAAAGGGGCGGGGCTGCGGGGGTCAAAAGGTCTACCCGTTATCGCCCAAAGTCAACAGCAGCCATTGACCCCGGGACCGTCCAGATGACTGCAGCGAGCCCAAACAGAGGTGACGGTGTCGGAAGTCGTGCGGTGACACCGGTGAACCTAAGCGACAGGCGACACCTACGTCACGTCTGTTGTGGCTCACTTTGTGTTTTGACGTCTGGTCCCGGGACAGAACAAATACAACGCACCCTCAGGAAACTTGTGTAACGTCAAACAGCTTCAGGACAATTCACAAAAAGAGCAGTCTGAGCTAATTGCGCGCTAATGTCTCGTGTTTTAGCATTCACATTTGATTTTTTTTTTTTTTAAGTGCATCGTGTAACATTTCTGGTGGATTGTCAGTCACCTGCTCGTCTCCATGGAGATGCTATTGCTCATGTCTGTCAAAACAACATTGCATTTATTTAATTATAGGTATTTGTTTTGCACAAAATTACCTTGAAAACGTGCATCTGACGAGTCACCGGCCTATCACCATGGCGATATATGCACGTAATGCCATATTGTGGAAAATTCCAGGCAAAGCAGTGAAAAGTTGAGTTTAAATGATCGCAGTTAAAATTGATTTCCATTTATGCATTTTGATCTCACATTTGTACTTGTAATTGTATAAAACGCGATAAACTTTAGATTTTAATGAGTAAATTTGAGTTTTGAAAAAGGCCATCTCGCTCCAACACCAACCTAAGTTTCTTCTTCTTGTGTCTCCAAAGCGGCTTGAAGAAAAGAGGAGGCTGTGCCGGTAACCGAGGAAACACGCCTGGATCTCAAATGGTCGATAATGTCACAGGCTGAAATCAAAATATGACATCGACAAATCAGTATTGACCTTTTTTTGTGATTTTGTCTAAAACAGAAAATTAGCACAAAAAAAATAAACAGTTTTTCTCTCTTTTTTGGGATTTGAGTTCAAAATGTCAAAACTAAAGGACAAATCATGCACGGATTAGATTATAATTACCTTTTCTCATTCGTCTGGTTTATCCTTTAAAGTGCATGTTTTTCCCTTCCATTAAAAATCTGATATTACGACTTTCCAGTACTCGAGTAGTAGTTTATCAAAAAATACTTTATTGTTGCTTTTACTGCCAGATTGAACTTATTTTTGAAGTAACATGATCTTATTTTGTACAATTTTGGCTGTTGAATCCAGTAGAAGCACGTTTTGTTCAATATTTCATAAACACAGTAGTTGTATTTTCCGGACTATAAGTCGCACTGGAGTATAAGTCGCACCAGCCAAAAAATGCATAATAAAGAAGAAAAAAACATATATAAGTTGCACTGGAGTATGAAATGCGGTTGCAAGTGTGAAAATAACAAATAATATCACATATAAGTCGCTCCGGAGTACAAGTAGAAGTATAATTATATAAGTATAAATATAAGTATAAGTCGCACCCCGGCCAAACTATGAAAAAAGGTGCGACTTATAGTCCGGAAAATACGGTAAATGAGAAAAAAGCTAAAAACTTCAAGAAAATACAGTGGCTTACGATATTGTTTGATGCACTAAAACAAATCAATTCCCCTATTTCTTATCTTATATACCAAACTTGTCAATTGATAAAATCCTTTACATCCTCAAATGTCCCACACCAGTAGTCTCTGAAGCACCGGTCTGTGGGATCCGCTGTACTGTTGATACACGTCGAGTCAAGGCTGCGTTATCTGCGAAGGTCACTGTGAATCGCAGCAGAATCTGTCGCGTTGCAAATGTCTGGATCCGTTTGATGCATTTCACAATATTTATGGTCCGTCGGGGATGGGACCGGAGCAGGTGACTTACCTTGTGACTGTCCTGTTCCGCGCTGTGCCAATCGAGCGAGGCCTCAAACTGGAACAAACAAACCCATTAAAAGGCCATCGCTGTTATTTATGGCTTGAGTAATCCCAAACATTATGCAACGTGTTTTGTCACATTAGATATACGTGTTGTAAAGTATGTGACAGATGCCACCTCCGTTATGTAATATTGGAAGATAAAACGCAACTTATCTGTAATTAAATAGACTTAAAAGAGTATATCAAAAGGCAAACAGGGCCGTTAAACTATATGGCTGCGATAAACAATGCTACTCCGCATATTGTATTACATATGTACAAACACTGTTATGCAGGCCATATCTTTGAGGATAAGCTTTACAACTGATTTACAGCGATGGTTTACATAAAACTTACCAGAAGAGGGAAATAGATGTGTCAAAAGTACTTCCTGATCATGTAACGTGCCTTGGGCGGGGGCATTTTTGTTTTTTGAAGTCACACAGGCAAAAATCTCATATATTTTAATATTGTAATTTTGTGACCTTTTCTATAAACCGTATTTAAAACATTTGCATGATATATTTGAAAATAAAAGCACGTTTTGGTTGGGGCGAGGGCAGTGGCAACATTTATCCCCCAGAAACCTCCATTTAACCCGTGAGTACGCGACGCAAACGTCCTTCTCCTGAGATAATACTGTCCTATAAAATACAAGTATTTAAATGTAATGGAACTGTAATAATACAAACAATTAATCAATTTATTAAAATGTACACAATCTAATTGGACCTCTTGGTGTATTTGGGGCTGATGCAGAGAAAGAGCTGGTGCTGGGGCAGTGGAGGAGCTGGTGCTGGGGCAGTGGAGGAGCTGGTGCTGATGCAGAGAAAGAGCTGGTGCTGGGGCAGTGGAGGAGCTGGTGCTGGGGCAGAGGAGGAGCTGGTGCTGAGGCAGAGGAGGAGCTGGTGCTGATGCAGAGGAGGAGCTGGTGCTGGGGCAGAGGAGGAGCTGGTGCTGAGGCAGAGGAGGAGCTGGTGCTGGGGCAGAGGAGGAGCTGGTGCTGAGGCAGAGGAGGAGCTGGTGCTGAGGCAGAGGAGGAGCTGGTGCTGATGCAGAGGAGGAGCTGGTGCTGATGCAGAGGAGGAGCTGGTGCTGAGGGACAGGAGGATAACCAGGGCATTTTATTTATGTTTTGAATCGCATCATATTTGTATTTATTTAGTTTATTTTAAATCTCTGTGTTTCCTCTGGTTTCTCTGAAGTGTCGGTTACTTTCTTTATTAGATTGAAGCTTTAAGCGTGACATGTCATGAGAGACAGAGCCTTTTGGTTAGTTTCATCAAGTTAAATCATTAGTTTAAATAAAACACCCTCCACCCTCCACCTCCACCCTCCACCCTCCACCCCTCACCCTCCACCCTCCACCCTCCACCCTTCACCCTTCACCCTTCACCCTCCACCCTTCACCCTCCACCCTCCACCCTTCACCCTTCACCCTTCACCCTCCACCCCTCCACCCTTCACCCTCCACCCCTCACCCTCCACCCTCCACCCTTCACCCTTCACCCTTCACCCTCCACCCTTCACCCTCCACCCTCCACCCTTCACCCTTCACCCTTCACCCTCCACCCCTCCACCCTTCACCCTCCACCCCTCACCCTCCACCCTCCACCCCTTCACCCTTCACCCTCCACCCTCCACCCTTCACCCTCCACCCTTCACCCTTCACCTTCCACCCTCCACCCTTCACCCTCCACCCTCCACCCTTCACCCTTCACCCTTCAAAACATAAACACTGCTGTTGAGAAAGACATGGACACGTGACGTTCAAAACAATGCGTCCTCTGACTCGTTCATCATCGTGACGCGTCCTCACGACAAACGGGAATCACGAGATCAAATTAATTGATAAATAAATAAAGCACATTTCTTCCTTCTGTTTTTTTTTTTTGTGTGTTACCATCAGCCACGACATTAAACATTAACCTGGACAAACTGGACCTTTACGTCGGAAATGAAAAAGGTGTGTCCGTTCAGCCAATGGCGCGGCAGGATTCGAGTGCGTCATCAGTCGCTAGGGGCGGGGCGGCGGGGCGGCGCGCGTCTATAATAAAGCGGGCGCGTGTTCTTCCCGTTCAGACTCCAGCACGAAACCCACGAGGAAAACTGTCCCGAGGAAGCACCGCGTTATCTCCAGAGAATAAACCCGCCTCAGCGACGCACCGAAGCCGCTTTATCCAGACTTTTCTTAATTCTTGGTGATTTGGACCTAAATTAACCACATCTTTCACGTTTTTTCCACATTTCCACACTTCAATTATGCTTCCCGAGACTAGCAAATGGTAAGCTGTACATTCAAAGTCATGTATTTTTTGGTGCGCGTCGTGCCGCAGTGTCGCGAGTTCGAATCCCGGCTCCGACCAGTCACCGCATGTCCTCCCTTCTCTCTCGCCCCCGTTTCACGCTCGGCTGCCGTGTCTAATAAAGCTGACGGGCCGTAACGTCCTTAAAAGGCAATAAAAGTCGTGGTATTTTCGTGCGGTGCCAAAATAGTAAGTAAAAAAGTACATGCGCATGCGCCGTAGTGGGCCATTCATTCTCGTAATCCCGTTAGAGTGAGGTTTGGGGCGGACTTTTTGGGGTTAAAGTTATGTAACTTCAGTTTTTTTTGTTCTTGGCCTGGTTCTTCCATCTACATCTACAAAATAAAGTAAAAACATTAAAAAATATACAGAAATTAGGCAACAAACGCTGAATAATGTTAGATCACAATTGCAAACTTATCAAAAGCCTCACTATAGAATGTGTGAAAGTCATAATTAAAGCATGCTAGTTATTTCTGGACTTTGTTTTTTCAATATAATCCAATAATAAAAACATTTGTTGCAATTAACAAAGCAATAAACAGTAACGTGGTCAGTACATTTAGTTTTAATTTGATTTTAAAAGACCGTCTGGACTCATTTGAACTCCTGACTCCATTCCCGTTCCCCCTTGTGACCTTTTCTTTCTTCTTCTCCCTCTTGTGCAGCTACAGCTACGATGACTGCAAAGGCACGGCGGACTGGCTGCTGGCCCAGACCGACATCCGCCCCACCGTCGGCATCGTGTGCGGCTCCGGCCTGGGCGGGCTGGCCGACATGCTGAAGGACCAGGTGGCGTTCAACTACAAGGACATCCCCGACTTCCCCCAGAGCACGGGTGAGTCCGGTCAAGGCGTCGTCGTGAGGAATCGAGAATCACGCAATTGTGTCACTCTGGGCCTGAATTCCAGTCATTTCCTGCCCACGCCACCGATCGAGCACAAGCTAGATTTATGTGTAGGCAGGAGGTGAAGTACATGGTCTGCTATTGTCCTTCTCAGTCACGATAGGCGGCTGGGAAGGGCATCAGGGAGAAAATGAAAGAATAAAAAAAGGGCTATAAATAGTAGTATTATCTATCTAAAGTTAAAGCCCCCTGTGGTTTAGTTCTATAGACTAAACGAAGACCAACTTTATTGATCCACCAGGGAAATTACTTAGAAAAGGCAAGTCACACATTAATGATGATAATAATAATATAATAATGATAATAATACAGTGCAAAAACTTAGTAAATATACAATATATCTGGGCTGTGTAGAAGAGGTGGGTTAAGTAAATACAGTGCAAAGATAAAAGTGGTGCTTTGACATGACATAAGGTTGTCTATTGCATAAGGTTTGTACACTTCTGGATGTACAAGATTATGAGGTTAATCAATAATCGTGATGCTTTAGGTCACAATGTAACTGTAAAGACTAAATCAATTATAATCCTGACATTTTTAGAATATATATATATATATATATATATTTTTTTTTTTTTAATCAAATTTGTAGAAAAGTGACAATTTCGCAACCAAATTAAGTCTTTTTTTTTTAGCAAAATTAAAAGAAATGTGATGATTTTAGAAGCAAAATCAAGTCCTTTTTTGCTCAATCTTTCCTCAAAAGAAGTCAACCCAAACGTAAAGTGCTTTTATTTTATAGCTTCTCGTTTATGTCAAATTAATCATTCAGAAGGCTTGATTACATAAAACATGTCACATATTGAGAAGCGATAATGTGTTAAGAAAACAAGAAGGAAAGAAAATGTTGGATTTTATTGTCGTTTTGGTCGTAAATATGAAATCTGGCCATTTACTCTCAATAATCATTCCTCTAACATTTGACCTCGTTACACTTATTGTTACACCGTATATCATAAGCATACTGAACGTTTCCGTCTTGTTCCCAGTTCATGGACACGCTGGGCGACTGGTGTTCGGGACGCTGAAAGGAAGACCCTGTGTGTGTATGCAAGGACGCTTCCACCTGTACGAGGGCTACTCCATCCAGAAGGTGGGTTTTCTGAAACGTCGTCCACGCGTTCGGACAATTCACACTATTGCTTAGATTGACCTTTGCCGTTCACCGCGCGCTTGCATCCCAGATCACGCTCCCGATGCGCATCTTCAAGCTCCTGGGCGTGGAAACGGTCATCCTCACCAACGCGGCGGGCGGGCTCAACGAGGACTTCAAAGTGGGCGACGTCATGATCATTAAGGACCACATCAACATGCCGGGGTTCGCCGGAGTCAACCCGCTGGGCGGCCCCAACGACGACAGGCAAGTTTGAGAAATATGGCGTGTGTGTGTTCCTTTTAATTGGGACGAATGTTTAAAAGAAATCGTCCTAATTTGATAGTTGTAATCGCTATCTGGACAATACAGACTCTAAAACGCATACGAAAAAGAGCTTTTACAACAACGACTGACATTATTACATTTTTTTAATCAATAATACACTTTCTTTGTTAACATTCTGTCTGGACGCCTTCAGTCACCATTTGTCAACCTTTATTTGGTTTATAATGTATTTTAAAAGTCTTGAAAGTACAACAGAAATAATCGTTTTAAATTTTTCGCTAGCTAGTCGACTTCGAATTTAATCGCGTTAACATTGGCAATGAGATGTATTTGAAGTGTCTTGATGCAATATAAAAGGTAAATCGACAAAGTCCGTTTAGTTTCGCAGCAAAACACACAAAAGGTTAAAGATGCAATTGATTTAACCTGTTACCATCCACCTATTTTCGCCCTGTGCACAATGGTTGGACCCAAATGGCATTGCTTATTAAAAGAGGATCTTATGTTCCACATGTAAGTGTGATGCATCATTAGAAAGCTTAGGCCTTCTAGTTTCTGCAGATGTGCACATGACACACTGTCAGGGCTTCAGAACTTACACTACAGAGGCCCAAACATAAACAAAACATCCTTTTTTAGTCTCGCCTGAATATTGTCAATTTGTAATGGTTCTGAGCATGACATACTTCATTGTGTGCATATGCTGTTCACTGTACATGATGTTTATCTTGTTGACAACAACTGTGTAAAGTTTCAGATCTCTAGGAACAGGCATTTTGGTGCTGTTGACCTTTTTGTATCAAAAAGTATATTCGGAACAAGTGATCCAAATATGTGCCAACTGTGCCAAACTGTTTTATTACAATTTTAGCTCCTCTATGATCATAAAACATACATTTTGATGTTTTGTAGGCCACTAATACCTATTATAACTGCTAAAAACAATATATGTTAAAAAAAAAAAAACGTCATTAGCATGCGGCGCTATTTAGATGTAAACAGACTAATCCATGTGCGTCGCAAGCGGCGCATTTTTTTTGCGGAGGCTGTAGCAAACAAACCCGTGGACAGAAAAAATAGTGGATGGTCTCATTCTGTAGGTAACAGTCTGAAGAAAAGAAGGATACCCAACATTATTTTATAAGTCAAACAGGTCATTTGTTATGGACGGAGAAATGCGCCGGACAAGCGCATTCTCGTCCGGCGAGAAACGAAGAAAAGTTTGTTTACTTGACAATATCTCGAAATCGGATAACTTCAGGAAAAATACAAGTGGATATTGTTTTTCAATGGTTCCTTACGGACAGACTGAGTACAAGGATGTACAGAATTAAAGCCGTTTCGTCCGTCATAAACAGCAAACAGGTAGGACATGCGTTTGTAAAAGTTGAGACTTTCTCGCAAACTATTGGCAATTGCTTCTTGGGGCATATTATTCAATAATCAATGACATATTCGTTTTGTTGAGAAAATAAGCTTTAAAATGATGTATGGCTTGCTGGTATTGACCACGGAAATAAAAGTGATGATGTAAGAGAATATTTGAGATATAGAAAATGCTCGCCGGCGTACAGGTGGGTGGTAACAGGTTAACAACTTTTTGGCCAACGAAAAACGCCTTTGAAACATTTTTTCTCGCTTCCTTTGGGCGGGTTTTTAAAAATGTCGATGTTCTCCGCACTTTGGTTTTAACCCTCCGTCGCCCTCTGCAGGTTCGGCGTGCGCTTCCCCTGCATGTCCGACGCCTACGACCCCGGGCTGAGGCAGTTGGCCATGGACGTGGCGCAGGAGCTGGGCTACGAGGACTTCATAAAGGAGGGCGTCTACTGCGTGGTGGGGGGCCCTTCGTTTGAGACCATCGCCGAGTCTAGACTGCTCTACAAGCTGGGAGTAGACGCCGTCGGTGAGTGGACCGTTAGAGATTAGACACGGGCCTTTTTGATCTTAGTCTGCGTTGATTCATTTGGCTTCAAGAGCATTTATAAACGAGAAAAGAGGAAAAACACAACACATCAGTCTCCATTCCATCTAGTGCTCCATCTGCATCTGCATGACTGAAAAGGGGAACTTTATTGATATATAATGTGCCGTACAGAAGTCAAATATTCTTATTAATTCAGGTCTTTTTATTAGCAAAAACAGTTCACTTAATGAAGCTCAAAATTATGATTTATATTTCTTCAATAAAAAATAAGTTGAAAAATGAAAAAAAAAAAAAAATTACATCCGTCTCCTGTTTCTCTTTCCTTGCGTTTGTCAATATATTTATTATTAGAAAAAAATAATAATACTAAGAAAAAGGAGAAGAAAAAGTGTGATAATTAAGATTAAAATTAATAAAAAAGAAATAGACTTATAATTAAAATCAAAAAATAAAATAAATATATACAACAAAATAAAATAAAAATAAAAGGGACTAAACGAGCTAGACCCTGCTGAATAAATATGAATGTGCCCCAATTTATTGTAAATACAGTTGTTTTTGTAGCTTTACATACAATTTTGAGTCAATAATCACATTTTAGTATTGATTAAAATGATCAAAACTACCGGTCTAACCCGCGCTCATCTCAGCCACCTTCAAACTTACCTATCGACTCTGCATCTCTGTTCCAGGCATGAGCACGGCCCCGGAGGTGATTGTGGCCCGGCACTGCGGCATGCGCGTCTTCGCCCTGTCGCTGATCACAAACCAATCGGTGATGGACTACGACAGCGAGGAGAAGGCCAACCACGAGGAGGTGCTCCAGACGGGGAAGCACCGGGCGGAGCAGCTGGAGAGGCTGGTGACCACGATGGTGACCAGGATCGAGCACAACAACAACTACGCCTGAAAGACTCGTGCGGAAAGACCAGACGTGCGGAAAAGTGCAAACGTTTAAGGGACGACGGGAGAAGTCTGCTCTTATAGTGACAAGACGTTAGGAATGGGGCAAACGGAAAGGCATCCATGGGCTTCAGAGCGAGGGAACACAATTAGCACAGTTGCCATAGCGATTAGGAATTTAACTGGTGAAAAGTGCTCGAGATTATGACCCAAAAAAAGGACGAACTGGTAGATACGGACAAAAAGTTGTGTTTGTTTTTATATTCTTTAGTGTTTCTCCTTTTAATATGATGAAAATATATAAGTTTGGTTTGCAATCACAATTTAAACTACAATTTTGATATATTTAAGTTGATTCCCTCTTCAAAAGAATTAATCCATTAGTTTTAATAAATTCTTTAGTGGTTTTTTGGCTTATAGAAAAGGAGAACTTGTAGTTTTTGTGCCCTTCTTTATCAATACAAGACTTATTCTGCACTCTTGTTGTTGCCCTTAGTTCTACTTTTTATTTTTCTGTATTTATTTTTGTAAAGCCCAAATTCGTAACAGCAGTGCCTTCGCTCAGCTTCACAAAAATGTTGATTCAACCAACGGAAAGTTAGAAAATCAAACGGTGAAACCCAAAAACGTTTGCACATTTCTGTATGTTGAAACCTTGTAATATATATATATATATATATATATATATATATATATATATATATATATATATATATATATATATATATATATATATATATAAAGAAGACCCCATTTAACAACATTATTTATCCTTTTAACGTTAAGATCTTATTGGGCTGTTATTTTAAGTCTTAGGTCAAAATGTCGTCTGAGAAATCTTAAACCAAATCATCAAAGTGCACCTTGTAAACCTTCCTGTAACAACGGTTTCCAGATTAACTTATAATGAAACTTTTTATAGCTTTTTAAACTTAAACTGTTTGATCAATGTGTAAAGAAAATTTAACTTAACAATGAATGTGAATATTTGATGTATTTTACTGTATATTATATTATTTGAACTGCTTTTTTGTATTTGAATCTTGTTACTAAAGGCTATTTATTACAATATTTATTCTCTGTGTTGTGTTTATTTTTTAGAATTCAAACATTCGACATTCAAGTTCAACCAGGTTTTTTTTTATTGTCAAAGTAATTAAAAAACAATATGTTACATAAAAGAAGTGTAAAACAATTGCTGAAAATGATAAGGCGAAACTCAATGCTGGCATTTTCCATCACAGGCAGAACAAAAGACTTGGCAATCACTACATTATAAACTGGAAAAAAAATAAAAACATTGGTAGAGTAATTGGTAGAAAAGTCTACTGTATACATTGTTATATAATATGCTCTGTTTATTTTTAAAGGCGTTCAAAGCTGCCTTTTCTAAAATGCACAATCAGGCGTAATATTATAACCACCTGCCAGGGGCGCGGCTACACTGTCTCCACTCAGAGGGGGCACCAGGCCTGTAAAACTGTGTTAAACCATTAAAAAATTAGGTTTAATTGTATTTATTTCAGTTGTTTATTGCGTCATCTGACCCAATTTCACCAAAGCTGACCGTTTTCAATCAAAAAAGAGCTTAAATACAGTGTCATCATTTCAACATCATAGCGCGACCCCCGGGGGACACTGTATTTCATGCATTTTTGATTAAAAACATGATGTCAGATAACACAATATGCAACTCAGACACAATTAAACCTTGAATTGATCACAGATAACAATCTAATCAACTGCATGCTCACGTTTGTGTTTATTTACCGGAACGATTTCCTCATTTGTTACATTTGTTGTATCTGTTATAGTTCTGGTGATATAATCAAAGTAACTGAACTTGACATTATTTTGAGAGGGGTGGCACCTGTAGCGGCCAATCAGATTCCGGGGGGAAAAGGGCCCGCCCTACAATCACATTTAGGTCACAATTTAATCGTAAAAAGGCTTCACAAATAATTGTGTACAAAGTGTGAATTGGATCTAGACACAGACGGATAAAATGGTGGCTTTTTATGTCCAATTAACGTTACTCTCACTCATAAAGTCTGATAAGTTTCATAAATCTGGTGTAAAGAATAGTGAATCTGTTTTAGACTGAAACATTTTTCCATTTCTTTCTTTTATTTCTTTCGATTTTTGGGTAAAATTGTAAAGAAATTGTTGATTTTTTTCTTTTAATTCTTGAAATTTTTTGGGTAAAATTGTGATGTTTTATTTTATTTCTTTACAATTTTTGGATCAAATTGTAAAGAAATTGTGATGTTTTCTTTTATTTCTTAATTCTTTTGGGGTAAAATTGTAAAGAAATTGTGATGTTTTCTTTTATTTCTTTATTATTCTTATGTTTTATTATTACCATTACATTATCTCTACTCACTAAAAGGTATCCCCATGACAACATACCGGCAGTCTTAACATGTGGTCATAATGTTAAGGCTGATGGTGGCACATTAACGTTAAAACACTTTGAATTCCCCGGTTAAATGAAGCAGACGGACATCGCATGCATCTACACACCTCAAACTGTCGACCCTTCACCCGAATTTCCTTGTTCCCTTCAAAATAAAGCACGATTATACAACGCCGACACATCCCTTTGTTGCATTCACTCCCAGACGCTTGTAAAAGTTCATATTTCGGCTGTAAAAAGTGCCATGCATAAAAGAGATAACCATGTTTAAAAAGTACATTTGATTCTGCATTAATTGCCGTGGCCGGACCAGCAGTGTCGCTACAAAGGCAAGATTTGGACATTCGAAAATGAGCACGCGATGTTCCTCCTGAATACAGTACTCGCTTTGACATCAGAATCTGAAAATCATACTGTCAAACGTTTGCAGCAAATTTACAGGCGGCGCTGAATGTCTTGATAAAAACGTACAGTGAAGAAATGTACAATAAACGTAAAATGTGATCGATATTTTGACTATTTCTGTTAGCATTTTGTTGCCAGATCAGTCGAATAACAAGCGCGTCATACTCTGCCGTCTTCGGAAATACTAATTGGCTGTTTGGCAACTAAAAGAGGTGATAAGGCAACGAAATATCGCATCATTTCACCTTTTAAAAATGCAGAAGTGCAAGGTTGAAATTGGCGTTAAGTCTTGATATAAGCATTTCATTTTGCTTTTGTAAACATTTGATCCTTTTCTAAGACACACTTTCTATTTTATAAACTCTTAAACACATAAAAAATACGATTTTGAGTCTAATTTGATATCTCAGACCATAGTTTTGTTGCTATGTTTTTTGCTGTATAGTATATAATTGGCTGCTCATGGATACACAGGAAAAACAACACATCTTATACAAGTTAGAATCAGGCGAAGTATATTCTGACGTATTGTTTTTCTTCATTCAAGTGCAATACTGTATTTCTAGACGCAACAGAATGCACTTGGCTACTTATAACTAATGTAAGATGGCCGTTTTCGCAGTGCGCTACTGTTTAAACTACATTTTGGCACGTGCACAACGGACCTCGTACATCCGCGTTGGCCCCTGGAGCTGGAAAAAAAAAGGCACTTCTGTAAAAGACACTGCAGCCGGCGACGGTCACTGGGCTGCGTCCACGTCTACGCGAACATGGTCAGCGAAATCCACTAAGGAGAGGAAATGACGCACGTGAATACAGTTAAACGAGTCATAAAACGTACAAAAGATGTTGTGTGCGGACAGAGGTGAAGGAGCCTGAGTAACTCTAAGGGATAGTCACAAATGTATGATCCACTAATGTCATTATTTGTTAGAGATTGCTAGAAAATGGTGTGTTTGTGAGACGACCAAGGCATTCAACGTCATGCCAGTTCTTTTGTTTCATGCAGATAAGCCCAGTAATAACAGATATGAACCATAAAACAGCTCAACATAGAAATACTTCACAATTATGTTTTAGAACTGGAGGCGAGTCGTATTGGACAGCGTTTGAGCTGCTGTGTCATGGTCACCGTCTGGTCTGGTGATGTATAGTTTGTCTTGTTTTATACATGCGTTCGCGGTGATGTCATACAGCCGGGACTTCCCCATAGCGGCCATTTTAAAAGGGGCACGCGATATATATAAAAAACAACATGACTGCATCCTTTTCTACGGCATAACGAGCTACGAATACTTTCTTTAGACGATAACGGCAAAACTAAGGCACACGACAAAGCTATACTTTCTTGGTCAGTCAACAGAGCAATGTCCTAACAGATTAAGCAGGCATTTTGGCCTCATATTTCCTGGATTCCGTATGTAGCAGACGTGCTGTTGTGCCCCTTTCAAAATGGCGGACTCGGTTGCCACTGCACAAGTTCCCGGATGTGCGAACGCATGTATTCACAGGTTTTCTGTCTCTGCTCCTCTTCGTTTCCCCCTCCCTTCCTGTTCTCCTCTCTGGTTACCGCCCCCTTGTCTCTCTGGTTACCGCCACCTTGTCTCTCTGGTTACCGCCCCCTTGTCTCTCTGGTTACCGCCCCCTTGTCTCTCTGGTTACCGCCCCCTTGTCTCTCAGCTCATCACAGGCTCTCCTCACCTGTGCGTGGGTTCACAGCTGTATCTGGTTGTTTATCACTGGGTGTAGTATTTCAGGTGTTTGTTTCCTCTGCGTCAGTGCGAGATTGTCTGCGTTGCCCTGTTTAGCCCCAGCATTCGAGCGTTCTGATATTTCGATTCCTGTTCTGACTCTGACTTCTGATTCTTGCCTACCCCTCATGATCCTGTTTGCCGTCATCGACCTTGAGTATTCCTTCTGCCTGACCTCTGACATTGCCGTTTGCCCGTGTACAAAACCTGGAACGGATTTATGACTATGACTCTCGCCTGGTCTCTGACACCGCTGTATGCTGGATCTGACCACCGCTGGAAGGACTTTGTATTTTTTCTGTTTTGTTCAATTAAAGACTGTTAAATCATCGCCTGTTTCCAGCTCTGTAATTGGCTCCGTTCTGCTGTTCGTGACACTATGACCACATTATTTTCTCTATAATGGCAAGACAACTACTGTGCCCATCAAACTGCTGATCTTTTTAAATTAAACTACTGTAATAATTACCAGAACGCTTTAATTATGGAAGTGCGTATTGTATATCGCAAAAACCAAAAACGTACCTGGACAAAATCTAGCTGTATGACATTATCTTTATCCGTGTCCAGTGTCACGAAGGTCTCTGCGAAACAAAAAGACAAGACCATTTAGATCTTCAATATTTCTTCAATAAAACGCATGGGCCACGACAGGACCGAGGTCTGAATCCGGACGAGCGCGTGGACTTACTGTACATGGTTTCCAAACGGACCAAACACGTGACGAAGTTGTCAAAGTCGACCGTCATGTCGGCCTCGGTGTAGCGGAGGATGATGAGCTGGAAGAGCTGGTTGTTCAAGTTAAAACCTACAAAAAAAACAATGGAAAGGTAATCGAGGATAAGATGTGATACAAAATTAGTCCGCAATACTATAGGCAAGACAAGTTTATTTGTAGGGCACATTTCATACACAAAGTGCTTCACACAACAGGAAAAAATGCATTCAAATCACAAATAAATGACAGACCACACACATAACATTCCAGACACGCTTTCCCATATTTATTTGACATCGCAGCATGACCGGCGTCTCCAGGATGGACACATCACTTTAAATTCATTCTTTCCCATATCAGCGTGCTATC
The DNA here is from genome assembly GCF_026437365.1 of Eucyclogobius newberryi. NCBI lineage: Eukaryota > Metazoa > Chordata > Actinopteri > Gobiiformes > Gobiidae > Eucyclogobius > Eucyclogobius newberryi. Next base: position 19,036,325 of record NW_027315857.1, on the reverse strand, counting down.
TGCATCTGCACACGTCTGTGCTGAGCGTATGTATCTTTATAATATCTATATAATGTGTCCAATCGTTCTTGTTACGTGCTTGTTAATGAACATACATGACACACATGCTGTAAACACTCTCATAAACACTCAGTATAATCGTGTGTCTTGCCCCCTTTGCCCCCCTGTGGGACCTGGCATCGCCCCCGCCCGAGGCCCCTTCCTGCTCAGCGTCCCAGATCTGGTATGACCGCGGGCTGTGTTTACGTGTGAGTGCCTGTGTTTACATGTGACGGGAGCACGCTCTAACTGCTCTTGTGTTTTCTCTACACACAGGCCCGGGACACAGGGCCAGGACACAGGAGCGTGCAGGGACTTTTAGAGATGCAGACTGACCCCGGTCCCCTGCGTGAAGGGTCCTAATGAGAAGGGTTCTAATGAGCTAAACTACTAAACTAATACTACCTGTATTTGTACTGTAACTAACATCTGATTGTTACAAACACAAACACAGACTTATCTCTAAAGATAGTCTTTAAGTCCGCTGCTGTTGCTTCACTTCTCTGCACATGCTCAGGGGCCCCTGAACACGGCCTCTGAACACGGCCTCTGAACACGGCCTCTGAACCCGGCCTCTGAATCCGGCCTCTGAATCCGGCCTCTGAATCCGGCCTCTGAACACGGCCTTTAAACGCGGCCCCTGAACGTGGCCTTTAAAACACGGCCCCCTAACGCGGCCCCCGAACACGGCCCCCGAACACGGCCTCTGAACACGGCCTCTGAACCCGGCCTCTGAACCCGGCCTCTGAATCCGGCCTCTGAACACGGCCTTTAAACGCGGCCTTTAAACGCGGCCCCTGAACGTGGCCTTTAAAACACGGCCCCCTAACGCGGCCCCTGAACACGGCCCCTGAACACGGCCCCTGAACACGGCCCCTGAACACGGCCCCTGAACACGGCCCCTGAACACGGCCCCTGAACACGGCCACAGCTGGTGTTGGCCTCAGAACATTTAAATATAAAAAGATAAATAAAAAAAATATTATGGGTTTACAGTACTTAACACTGACTTGCAATATACGCACTATGTATCATGATCGTATATCGTCCCAGCTCTAATAAATGCGATGTGCTTTGCTGGAATGTTCCACGGTATGGCATTGAACATATATAGTGTGTATTTATTCAATTATAAATGTTTTCAGTGCTCAAAACATGCATTCCAGTTAAAGCAATGACTTTTCCATGTAGACAAAATGTGGCACAATCATCCAGAAGAGTGACTTTAAGTATGAAAACGTGAGTTCTCCAAATACCTGCGGATCCCAGGGCCTTCCTCATTTCATAGGAGCTCATTGTGCCCGATTTGTCACAGTCAAACTCTCGGAAAATGGTCTAAAATGTGCAACGGGAAAGAAAGGAAACGGTTATAAATGTGTTGCAGACGTGAAGGTTGTGCTCCTGTCTGGAAGTATTGGCAAAAGCACAAAACAAACCATGTGATGACGCAAGGGCACTGAAAACCAGCCAATAACAGCAGACTAAATCAACAGCAGGAGACGCGAGGATCCATTGATTGTACGATATGATTCACATTCACATTCTGTCTTAAGGTTGGCCGTTTTGTGTGTTGAACGGCAATGATTAACATCTTTCTCTTTAATGTTCAGCAAATCTACATTTTTTCCTATTAAAAACAAATACAGAAATGCTACAATCAGATAAAATGTTGGACTGGGATTGATTAAAATCAGGTTTTAATTCACATTTTTGTCTAAATTGCCTAATGATTGTCACTTTATGATCAAATGTTTCTCCAAAATGACATGCAATACCTTAAGGGAACATTGTTAATACTTATTCTAACGATAGGTAAATAATTGTATAGTAAAGTAGAGTAAAATCATAACATTTCTCTACACATAAAGTCATAAATATAAATGTATTTATACAAAAAAAAAATTAAAAACTTACCAAGTATCGTTTAATCTTCTCCCAAAGGACATGGAACTCGGATAGACCTAGTTTTCCACTGCCGTCTTTCTGAATAAGCAGCGAGTTAAAGGAATAATAAAGGAATAAAGCTCTACAGCCACTAACATTAACACAACCTGGTATTAAATTACGCATATTTTTGATGCTACAAAGTACATACGTTGAATTACAAACTGGAAACGCCATTACGAGAGCTGCAGTTTAAAAACATCGTAAAAAAAGCAGATAAAAAACATTAAAATTAAAAAAAAGTTGGTTGTAGAGTAAAGTGGTGCACCTATGTATCGTATTTACCGGACTATAAGTCGCACCTTTTTTCATAGTTTTGGCCAGGGTGCGACTTTCACTTATATTTCTACTTATATTTATACTCCGGAGCGACTTATTTGTGATATTATTTGTTATTTTCACACTTGCAACCGCATTTCATACTCCAGTGCAAAATATATGTTTTTTTCTTCTCTATTATGCATTTTTTGGCTGGTGCGACTTATAGTCCAGAAAATACGGTAACTTTATTATCCATCTTTTCGAAGGTCCGACACTTGGCCAACCGCCATAAAACAACAACAACAACAACAACAACAACTAGCTTACGTCACGAGTCAAGTAACAGGTCAGGTCTGTGGAGAGGCGACATGAAAAACTCACTTTACAAACATAATATCTCGATCATTTGATTGAGTAACAATATTCAGACAATGTTTTTTCAATCCAACAGAAATGCTGATCAAAAAATGTCTTTAAATGTATTAGTTGAGGTTTAATTTTCAGACAAATGTAAAATGTCACGGTACACACTTAAATTTTAAAATTTTCAAAGCAACATCTAAATCTAAATATGGTGCCCAACTTCATTTTCAAGGTCATTTTATTTAGTTTCATTAATCATACACGATAGATACATTTACCGTATTTTCTGGACTATAAGTCGCACTGGAGTATAAGTCGCACCAGCCAAAAAATGCATAATAGAGAAGAAAAAACATATATAAGTTGCACTGGAGTATGAAATGCGGTTGCAAGTGTGAGAATAACAAATAATATCACATATAAGTCGCTCCGGAGTATAAGTATATAAGTATAAACATAAGTATAAGTCGCACTCCAAAACTATGAAAAAAGGTGCGACTTGTTGTCCGGAAAATACGGTAGTAGTTTAATCCTCTTTAATAGTTCATTTTACGGTCCATATATGCACATTTCTGATGAACTTTCAAAATAACTTCTGGAAATTTCAAAATAATAAATAAAGTGATTCATTATGTCAGTATGGCCCACGCAGCTCAAAACAGCTCCAGTACTCGAATATTCATGCTGATATATAATTATGTTTTTCCCTCCAAATACAAGCCAAAAGAAAGGATACGTCCATAAGGTTGATCATACTGCGACAAGACTCTCTGGTGAAGCCGTCCGTTTTCAAGTCTTTGTCTGCGCAAAACGTTTAATTAATTAATAACGACATACTAATGCAAAAGGGCTGTCAAAAATATGCTAATTTGACTCACGTTTGCCGATGATTCTGTTAAGAATGGTCTGCAGTTCAGAAACACTGATCTCCAGGTCCTGTCGAAAGCGATCACGATTACAGACACTTTGGGACATTTTAGACTTAACGCAGGTTTAGTAAAATCCTAAAATATCTCACCGGTCCAGCCAACTGCCTGAACAAGCTTTTGAAACCGGCATCAATCTGGCTTTCGTCGAGAAAATTCTGTAACATGAAGACAAAAGCGTCAAAAGCAGGTCACACGATATGTATTTCCTCTGACGGATGGTTTGGACTCTTACGTCTGCGGGGATTTCAGCTGCTATTTCATCGTCCATTTCCCTGGAGGAAAAGACGGGGAGACATTTACACGCAGAAAGGAAAACACGGGATATATGTAGTTTATCGTTAAAAATGCAATATGTCCTCAGCTAATCTTACTACTTTTATTTCACCCATGACATAAAGAGTAACGCTGTTCAAAGTAGTAAAGCTAGAGCGGTCTAAATGCAGGGATTTCTTTACTTTACTCTTCACTCTGGTGAGAAAAGTGCAGATATAAAAACTCTGGTATTTTGAATTTAAAGATCTGTCTCTCTTTAATGAAAAATTGAGCTTTTCTGTGCAACTTTGGGTCTTGAATGTGAAACCAGTTGGTTACAGGGCGAAACAAACATTTTTCAAACTCACTTACAACCACCAAATCTCCTTTGTATGGATCAATATATTGTTTCCTGTTTGTGTTGTACATTTTCCAATTCTAATGGTTTGATGTCCATTTTTTTGTTCAGTGACCTTCAGAAAAGCACTGCTCAAACCTTTGATATCAAGCACCAACTAGTTAAATATTTGACTTTCCGAGTCTCACCAGGGCTAAACCAACACTATACTAAGACTGAGCTGAAACCAGGTTAGAATAGAACTAAAAACTGTGTATAAACCAGATCTAAACAGGAGAAAGAGGAACAGGGGTAGAAGAAGGGCAGAACTAAACTAAAGATAAAAAACAAAACTTGAGAAAAGGCAAAAGGGTCAAAACTTAATTTAATAATAATATAAATTGTATAAACCAGATAGAAATATGCTTAAGACTGAGATTCTAATGAAATGTGGGTTAGTAAAAAAAAAATGTAATTTAAGAATTGTAACTACAATTATTATTATTTTTTTAAATAAAATTTAAATAAAATAAATAAAATAAATAAAATAAATAAAATAAATAAAATAAATAAAATAAATAAAATAAATAAAATAAAATAAATACGCTGCTTCACTCACTCGGTGTCGGCGGGTTTCTCGGAGAAGACGCGGATCACAAAGTCGCCCTCCTTGTGCGGCTCGAAGGTGGAGGGGACGATGATGTACTCTCCGGCCGGCAGCTTCAGCCTGGAGCTCACCTCTCTCAGGTTTATGAAGAGCTCGGAGCGTGCGCTGGAGGCATGGGTCAGGAAGAAGTCGCGCTTCAAGTGCACCCCCGACTTACCCGCAAACTGCCACACAAAAAAACAGTGTTAAATCACGTTTTTACAATAAACTATTTTAAAGTTTACTCAAAGCTGCATTTTGGTTGATTCCTGCATGTGTGATCCTGTATTGTCCTGCAAATACGGCTCAAGTGCTCAGAAAAGTCCTGTTTTCACCTACCCCCTATCCCCGCCCACATTCCTGTACTTAATTGCGATTGTTTGAAAAGTGTAGACTCCAAGTGACACGTTCTACAATGTCACTGAGCCACTTTTCAAAAATGAAAAACATGTCAATGACAATCTGCTGCTCGTTACACTGAAATGAAGAGGCGGAGCTTATCAGTTTCAAACAGGAAGTCATTGGACCTGATTCTATTCCTAAGCTGTTTTAGCTCAATGTTGCGGTTTACTATAAATAAACTGTATAATGTTGATTTGCTTATGCTATAGCTCAATACTAAACAGCTAAAAAAGAACATATTTTTTAAATGTGTAAAAATAGCTTGAGTTTGTGCTGCCCGGTGGTCAACTCTAACATTTGCTGCATGTCCTCCCTTCACTCTCACCCCCCAGTTCACAATTACCTCTCCTGTCTAATAAATCCTACAAGCAACAACATCTTTAAAAAACAAATAGCTTGAATTTGAATTGATTTTGATTTGCCTCAGTTTTTACTAGATTTAAGTACATTTGAGATATCTTTTCTCATGTTCAGTTGATTATTGCTGTGCACAGAATGTTACAGAGTATGGCTTTACACATATCTAATTTTTTATAGAATTACAGGTCATGCTCACAGGAGGAATACATGTTTTTTTAAGCTATTTGAGGAACAACAAAACCCATTATGAATGAAATGCCAGATAGATGCGAGTCTGAGTCATAAACATTGGGTCGCTTTGGTATTTTTGAAAAGTAACAGTGTAAATGGAAATGACCTCCAGGCGAATGTCACATCTCATATTTTTTACACTATGTTGTGGTTTGCGATGAACAAAATGGAAGACCTAATTAAAAAAATATATATATTAAAGTATTTTTTTAAAGGCGCACTGTATAACTTTTCTAGTACAGAGTCTGCCACCTGCTTATCCAAGGTACGGCAATGATATATGTCCAAGTTACAGGTCAGATCTGTGGCGAGGCAATCTCTTTTAAACTATGAATGCAGCTCAAAACAAACAAACAACAAAACATTACACCTTTCTGTGGAACATTCTAGAGCAGGGGTGAGCAATTATTTTCCTCCGAGGGTCATATTCGAATCCAGGCATGTAATGGAGGGCCGGCCCGCCATCATAGAAAAAAAAATCTAAAAAAAAAAATCTATAAAATTAAATATCAAATCACTTTTCGGTCAAATACAGGCTATTATTTAATTAATTAATTAAGTTTGCCTAACCCTGTTCTAGACAAAACAATAGCATCGCCATGGAGACGAGCAGGTGGGAAACATCACACGACGACGCAAATTCTTTCACAGCTTTTCTTTCATCCCTTCATTCATGTCAAAAGAAGAAAAAAATGAATACTTTTCCGATTAATCTTTAAAGAATTCAGTACCTCTTGTGGAATCTGCAAAAGACCCAAAATGAAACAGATTGTCAGACACTACAATAGAACAATAAGATGACTGAAATGCACATAAATGTATATATATATATATAGGTTAATACCTCGTAGACTGCAAAGCCGATGGTCTCCATGTCCTGGCCCTCCCTCCGCTTCTTCCTGCGGTCCTTCTGCATCAGAGCGGCCACGAAGCTGCACTCGGAGCCCCCGGGCGTGTCCGGGTGCTGCAGCTGGATCTTAAACTGAGGGTTCAGCCAAAACGTCGCTGCGAACAACGGGAACGAGCGGAAGAAAATGAACGAACGAACGATCAATACAATATGTTCAAATTGAATGAGTAGAAATGAAAGTTTTGTGATTTGAATGCACTTTTTTTCCTGATGATAATAATAATCATAATTACAATAAGATAAGATAGCCTTTATTTGTCCACACATGGGGAAATTTCAGTGTTGCAACGCAAATAGATACAGAAGTAAAAGAATAGATAACTTATAGGAAGCCTAAAAAAAAACACTCTTAATAGAAAAAACTAATAAACAAAACTCTTAAAAACAAAACCTCCTATATTTTGAATAATAAACAAATCTTTCTATCATATAATGAACAGTAAGTCGATATACACCATTTGTAAAACCCTTGTGTATAGAAAATATACTATATAATATTTTGAAATCGTTGTTCTGTTAAAAATTTGAATATCATGTTTACAATTTTATTTCTGGTTCTAAAAATATATACATGGCGATTAGTTTGTTATTACATATCGATTTTTCTCCGTTCTATCATCAGTTTAGTCCCGGTCACTCTGCGCCTAAGGTCACGATGACGGCTTTATCTTTGACAAAGGTCATTGTTTTATGACTCAGCGTTTAAATGGGAGCCACCGGTTCACATTCCTGAGTCGAGTCAATGAGAACTCTCTTCTCTCTCTGCTCATCTCTGACATTTAAAACACTCACAAAGAAATTTCACTGAAGAGGAATCACCCCGGGCCAAACCAGGACTAAACTGGGACTAAGTAAAAGTCAAATCAGAACTAAACTGGGACTAAGTAAAAGCCAAACCAGGACTAAACTGGGACTAAGTAAAAGTCAAATCAGGACTAAACTGGGACAAAGGAAAAGCCAAATCAGGACTAAACTGGGACTAAGTAAAAGCCAAATCAGGACTAAACTGGGACAAAGGAAAAGCCAAATCAGGACTAAACTGGGACTAAGTAAAAGCCAAATCAGGACTAAACTGGGACTAAGTAAAAGCCAAACCAGGACTAAACTGGGAATAAGTAAAAGCCAAATCAGAACTAAACTGGGACTAAGTAAAAGCCAAATCAGGACTAAACTAGGACTAAGTAAAAGCCAAATCAGGACTAACCTGGGACTAAGTAAAAGCCAAATCAGGACTAACCTGGGACTAAGTAAAAGCCAAATCAGGACTAAACTGGGACTAAGTAAAAGCCAAATCAGGACTAAACTGGGACTAAGTAAAAGCCAAATCAGGACTAAACTGGGACTAAGTAAAAGCCAAATCAGGACTAAACTGGGAATAAGTAAAAGCCAAATCAGAACTAAACTGGGACTAAGTAAAAGTCAAATCAAGACTAAACTGGGACTAAGTAAAAGTCTTTGGTCCTCTGTACTTTCTCGCAGGTCCATACCGGGGAAGTTCCTGCAGCCCCCGGCCGTGCTGCCTCTCCTCCACTCGCCCTGGAACAAGTGGGAGCTCCACTTTTTGAGCTGGCTGTTCTGAAGAGCGTCTGCCGTCAGGTTACAGATCTCCAGACGACTGAACTCGCGCAAAAAGTCAGTGAAAGACATCCTGAAACAAACGGAACATGAATTAGAACATGGTAAACGCGGTATGAGGAAGAGCATAGTTATACGTCTGACTAGGTTAATTTGGTCTTCACAATTGAACAAGTTTAAGATTCTGAAATACAAGAATCTTAAAGTCTTATTGTTGTTTTTGAATATCAGCTTGTGCGTGTTACTGATACGATCCATTTTCATCCAGGAGAGGTCTTTTTGAGTTTTAATTATACTATACCAGAATATTATACCTTTAGTCTCGTAATGTTCGCATTTTATGGTTAATTATGAAGAAAAAATCTGGAATAACTTACAAAAAAGTACCATAGTTGTCAAAAGTATCAATATCACATAATAATTGATACTAACAAATAGTATTAAAACCAGATTCTCATTTGAAGTATCAATACTGAGAAAAAACTGTGGTCTGTATCAAGCCGTTTCCATGGTATCGAAAGAGAGTTTAAATCATTCGTCTCACATTGTTGAGGCCAAATATTTAACATTAAATACATTTGTGACACTAAATACTGCGCGTCATTTTGAACTCACCAGAATTCTCCGTCTTCGTTTTTGTTTTGTAGCCGACTTCTGGCAGATGAGTCCACACTGTCCCACTCTCTGGAACTAAACACAGACACATTTATGCCTTTTATGTTCAATTTAAGTCATTAAGTCATATTTGTATCCATTATTTGGGTTAATACAGGTACTCGATTATCAGCTGCGTCGCTAGACCTGATCTGGACTTACACAAAACTAAACCAAGACTAAACCAGGGCTAAACAAGATCAAACTAGGACTAAGAAAGAACTAAATCAGAACTAAACCAAGACTAAACAGAGAGGACTAAGCTGGAATCAAACCGGGACATGTGTGACTGCACCCTAAACTAAACCAGGGCTAAAACAAGGACTAAACCAGCACTAAACCAGGACTAAGGACGACTTGAACCAGGACTAAACCAGGACTAAACTAGGTCCAATACTAAACCAGGACTAAGGCAGACTTAAACCAGGACTAAACCAGGACTAAATAAACTAGGTCCTGCACTAAACCAGGACAAAGGCAGAATTAAACAAGGACTGACTTTGGTCAAGCGCTAAATCAAGATAGAATTAAACCAGGACTAAACCAGGACTAAACCCGGTAAACTAGGTCCAACACTAAACCAGGCCTTAAACCAGAGCCCGTACAGTCATCAGCAGTATTGTCTGGTTGTATATTTGAGGTTTTAAGACCAAAGTGTGAACGTCTCAGAGGCGATGACATCATCACGCTTACATAACCCGCTCTGATCCAAACCAGCCCCGAACTCTCAAACCAGACACACGTTTCCTGCCTCCCGCTGTCTCCCGCTGTCTCCCGCTGCCTCCCGCTGCCTCCCGCTGCCTCCCGCTGCCTCCCGCTGCCTCCCGCTGCCTCCCGCTGCCTCTCGCTGTCTCTCGCTGTCTCTCGCTGTCTCCCGCTGCCTCCCGCTGCCTCCCGCTGCCTCCCGCTGCCTCCCGCTGCCTCCCGCTGCCTCCCGCTGCCTCCCGCTGCCTCCCCCTGCCTCCCGCTGCCTCCCGCTGCCTCCCCCTGCCTCCCCCTGCCTCCCGCTGCCTCCCCCTGCCTCCCGCTGCCTCCCGCTGCCTCCCCCTGCCTCCCGCTGCCTCCCGCTGCCTCCCGCTGCCTCCCGCTGCCTCCCGCTGCCTCCCGCTGCCTCTCGCTGTCTCCCGCTGCCTCTCGCTGTCTCCCGCTGCCTCCCGCTGCCTCCCGCTGCCTCCCCCTGCCTCCCGCTGCCTCCCGCTGCCTCCCCCTGCCTCCCCCTGCCTCCCGCTGCCTCCCGCTGCCTCCCCCTGCCTCCCGCTGCCTCCCGCTGCCTCCCCCTGCCTCCCGCTGCCTCCCGCTGCCTCCCGCTGCCTCCCGCTGCCTCCCGCTGCCTCCCGCTGCCTCCCCCTGCCTCCCGCTGCCTCCCGCTGCCTCCCGCTGCCTCCCCCTGCCTCCCGCTGCCTCCCGCTGCCTCCCGCTGCCTCCCCCTGCCTCCCGCTGCCTCCCGCTGCCTCCCCCTGCCTCCCGCTGCCTCCCGCTGCCTCCCGCTGCCTCCCCCTGCCTCCCGCTGCCTCCCGCTGCCTCCCCCTGCCTCCCGCTGCCTCCCGCTGCCTCCCGCTGCCTCCCGCTGCCTCCCGCTGCCTCCCGCTGCCTCCCGCTGCCTCCCGCTGCCTCCCCCTGCCTCCCGCTGCCTCCCGCTGCCTCCCGCTGCCTCCCCCTGCCTCCCGCTGCCTCCCGCTGCCTCCCCCTGCCTCCCGCTGCCTCCCGCTGCCTCCCGCTGCCTCCCGCTGCCTCCCGCTGCCTCCCCCTGCCTCCCGCTGTCTCCCGCTGCCTCCCGCTGCCTCCCGCTGCCTCCCCCTGCCTCCCGCTGCCTCCCGTTGCCTCCCGCTGCCTCCCGCTGCCTCCCGCTGCCTCCCGCTGCCTCCCCCTGCCTCCCGCTGCCTCCCGCTGCCTCCCCCTGCCTCCCGCTGCCTCCCGCTGCCTCCCGCTGCCTCCCCCTGCCTCCCGCTGCCTCCCGCTGCCTCCAGTCGCACACACGAGGAGAGAGGCCTTTTATGAAGCAGTTTGTACTCACTTGTCGCTCCAGGCTCCGGTCCACTCCACTTCTCCCCAGGGGTTCCTGACCCGCACCAGTTTAGCCAAGCTTCCTCTGTACGTCACCTAAAGATGCACAGAACACATCACAGCTTAAGTGACATCCGCTACTGTTGGACATTAGACATTAGATTCACTTTGATTACGGTCATTTTGCTCCACGGAAACCGACGTAAAGCCTAATCTAGACCATCTCATTTATGTCATGAACCGTGTGATTTCTGTCTTTTTTTTGTGATTTTAATGCACTTTTTTCCTGTTGCGTGAAGCACTTTGTGTACAAATTGTGCTCTACAAATAAACGTGCCTACTCTATGTGTGAAAAACTAATATAAAAGAGCAATATCTCACTTGTAACACACCTATCTAAGACTCATATAAGAGTATCATGGTGAAAATACAATACAATTTCAGGGACACGTTGTCATTTTTGTCATCGTTCTTGTTTGAAGTGTGGGCCTTACCCCGTCCACGCCGGTCACAGAGTAGGCGTGGCCCTTCACCAGTTTCTTGAAGGTGACGGCCTCCTGGTCCCGGGTGTTGGTAATCTGAAACCAGAGTCGGTATTTTAGCTCTGTCGTACGTTCACGCGGCTAAAACACATCTGAAGGCGATAAAAGTCCAGGATCCAAATGCAAAATCGTTTTAAGTATGTTATTACTGGTGTTACGTGAGATTCTGTTCACATTCGGTTTCATTCTGTTTCATTTGGAGCACTTTTTATTCCTTTTGCACCACTTCTAACTTAAGAACTGGTTTAACCCAACTTTGTCCAGATATAGCCATGATTTTAGCCCCGTTTAAGCCCAGAATTATCTTGTTTTTGCCTTTTAGAATAACAAATTAGTTCTTTGTCAGTTCTCATCTTATTCTTATCTCTTGATTTAGTAAAGATGTTCAGCATAGTGTTAAATAATATCGACTGCAGCACTTGGATAATCAATCATTTCCCGAGGTGGTATTTAGTATGAAGAAGCTTGTGTAAGAAGTATTCAAAAGTATGGGTTTGTCTGAGAGAAGTACACACTAAACATCCTCTCTTTTCAGCGTAACTCTTTTCACGGTGGACTCGGTCACAGCGTGCTGCTGCTAATCTCTGTATTTACACATTTATTCACAGTAAAGTGCGTTACTAAAGTGCGTTACTAAAGTGCGTTACTAAAGTGCGTTACTAAAGTGCGTTGGGTGTGTTACTTAAGTGTGTTATGGTGCGTTACTTAAGTGCGTTACTTAAGTGTGTTGTGGTGTGTTACTTAAGTGTGTTGCGGTGCGTCACTAAAGCGCGTTGCCGTGCTTTACTAAAGCGCGTTGCCGTGCGTTACTTAAGTGCGTTGCCGTGCGTTACTGACGTCGATGGAGCAGCCGAGCAGGGAGCCTCTCTCCACGGCGCGGCTGATGATGCTGTAGAGGTCAGAGGGCGGCTTGCTCAGCTCGTACATCTCTGTGACTCCTCCAGTGAAGTCCTCGAAACCCTCTGAAGTGCTTCCTCCTGACAGGGCCTCGTAGCAGCCGTTCAACCTGCAACAGGAAGGGAATACGGAAATGTGGACGCTGCATTTGGCTCTAAAGCATCAAACTGGCATTTTCTGTCATAATTTCATAACGTAAATACATCCAGGAACCTGAATTACAATGAAATATTTGTGTAATTCGGAACCGATCCAACAACTCTTAACTCTTAACAGTAACAGTAAAATGCTTAATTTTCTCTCATTCAAATGGTCTAATAGATCATAATCAATAATGATAATAATAATTGTTCCTTCTTTATGAAATCAAACTTTCTGAATAATATAGTTAATAATACACTTATAAATTATGCACATTATAAGATAGATAAAATCGGTTTAGGTTCCTGGTGAACAGATGGAACATAAGCAACTTATTTGTTGTATTCTGCATAATCATGATTTTAACCAAATAATCTTGACATGCTTAATTGGGATTAAGATCATAAATGATTCAGTTGTTTTTTTTTTGGTTTGATGAGACAAATACAGCTTACAAAATATGTCACAAGATACAACTGTATAATGAAGAAGATATGAAATTATTGCCTGCGTCATTAGAATTATAACTATCCAGAGTCAGTCATAGAAAACTTGAATCCACCAATCTGAATATGTAAACAGTATCGTACTCGGACTATATTTATGATGTTTGCAGAAGTACACCGAGTACAGCCTCTGAAGTCTGCACAGCTGTAGCCCGAGCTCAGACGCACATGTAAACGTCACCTTTAGCTCCTTAAAGCCACTCCTGAGTCTCCACGCTTAGCAAACATTTCCAAGAACAATGCGTCACTTTGACAGCTCTTCGAATACAGCTGAGACATAAGTTATTCGTGGAAATCAAGTAGCAAGTTTTCAAGTGATGCAAAAGACACAAAACCTGTTTAACCTGTTTGATATAATAATAACATATTTCCTACAAACGTTCCAAAGCAATGTTGTGTCTGAAATCATCTTTTTTTTGGCAAATTTTGAAAAGCCCATCATCATTAATTATATTCCAAACATTTAACTTTGCTCATTGTTTACATCAGTTACGGTAATGCGCTGAACACAATGGGGCTGGGCATCTGGCTGCGTCTTTGGAACTAAAACGTATTAATCATGTCATGTAAGAACTATTCCAAATTAGATATATAATAAACAAAGAGTAAGTAGTAAAGAAAGTACTGTGTGGAAGAGCCTCTTGTTCTCGCTTTGTAACAGATGATTGACGTGACGACGGAGACATCATGAGGCGATATGGTTGACTGTAAGTTCAGGCAAATGCCTCCATTAGAAACTTTACGTGTTCCCCTGATGTGACTGACTGTACAGGGCTCCTCTGAGGACGATCTGTGGACCTTCAGCTCACACTTCTAATCACTCTTTAAAAGCTTCTGCTGCTCTCATCATAGTGTCAGCTGTTCATGGACCCTCGCACTCCCACCTCTGCGTCACCGCTAAGACATTTGACAGACAAACTCGAGCAGTGCCTGAAGGTGTCTGAAAATGACAATGACCCTGACCAACCCTCGAACGTCTCATGACTTCTGCTCTGAGAAAACACTGGGGCGAGAGACTCTATAATCATCCACAGTCGTACGGACAGATCTGAATGTTTTGTTCTGTCATCTTTTAACGATGGATCACCTTCGTGTGTCGTGACAGCCTGACTTTCTTGGTAAAACAGGTTTGTGGAGTAGCGCGCAGAGCAGTCACGTTTCAAGTGTTCAAATGAAGCTTCACGTGTATTCTTTAGGCAGCTGGATGGCCCAAATGTTGATTTTTTTTTTTGCCCCTGGATGTACCATGTTACGCCGATTTTCTTGCCATTTATACGACTATTTACCATTCGAATTGACCGAATACACACACACACGAGGCTCACTTTGCATAGGCCTTCTCCAGCAGAGCGCTCCAGAACTCGGTGCCTTCGGCCGAGTGCACGAACAGCAGCTTCTTGTCTTTGACGGGGAGACGGTCGTCGATCACCACGTCCACCCACTCGCCGAACTGCCAGAACTGCAACAAGAAACGGCACAAGCAACGGAGTCCGTGAGCCACATCCATTTAGAGGAAATATTCAAATGTACAGACACAAAAAAACACAAACACATAATATAAATGCCAGATGTATAGGAACACTTTATAATACTATACGTAACTACTAACTCATAATAAAGCATGAACAAAGACTTAATTAATATTGAAGAAACAGTTTAAAAACCCCTAATTCTAAACATAACCCCCTGATTGAGTTGTTGCTAAGCCTGAATCTTTCTCAATCAACTATTCTTTATTAAGAGTTATCAAGTCTTGAACGGATTAAGGCGTAATTATTATAAAGTGGTGACAAAAATAGGTCCACACGTTCAAAACATCTATCCTTATTCTGAGCGAACAAAACCAGTACAATCAGGAAAACTAATGTGGCAAAAGGGACAAAAATGGAATATAAATAGTTTTAAAGTCTTTTTCAATGGACTTTTTCTTCAAATAAAACTGTTACTTTAAAAATACACGATTATCTGACACTTTTGATAATCAGGTTTCGATCAAATTATCAGGTTATTCCCAAAAAATAGAAAAACAATACATTTTTAGACAACAGTATTTCATTTTCAACACAACGCAATGGAAGTTTCTCTAGTATTATTATGTGAGCTTATGATAAAGAGCAAGATCATTCTAAAAAACATTTTAAAAAGGTTCATTTTTGTTAATTTTTCAGTACCAATACTTCAAACGCGTATCTAGTAGTTTCAATATTAGTTTTAGCATTGACTGATTGATTCGCGTCTGCCCACCTCTTTATCACACACACCTTGATTAAAAGTATTGTAATATTGCATTATCAAGTAAACACACAGCACAAGTCAACAATCTTATACTTGCATCACCCAATAATAGCTTTTCCATTGACCGTATCCTTCAAATTAACGATAATACATGAGAATTTATGTGCAGAAATCAAATATAATTGCTAGTTGGTGCATCATTTGCTCGTGATACATCTTTGCAATGGGGAAACGTCCATCCAAAGTGAATAATGGCAATACACAGAGCAGCAGCGTCGCCCATGATAAGAACTGTGTGTCATCCAAGTCCTTATATCAGCTTTACAGCCTATTAAACTAATGAATGCAAATAAGGTTAAAGCGGATCCAGTGGAAACAGCTGCAGGCACTTCTCACCCTTGACCACCAGAGGGCGTGTGAGGCCAGGAAAACAAATGCACAAATACATAAAAACATGCAGCATTTACAGCTCTAAATGAATATTCTAAGTGCAATTGTACAGGTTTGCAACTAGTTAAGGGTCAAATCAGTCAAACACATTTCTTGCATGCATTCTGGGTAATTGATGCACTGTTTTGAGCACATTTTAGCATAAATAACTGCATAAAAACAACATAAAATGGCTTAAAAGACGAGGCATCTCCTTTAACTAACATATCATGTCCTTATTTCTGACGCATTCTGTGACTTCTGATGCAAAGTCCGCCGACTAAATGTTCCGCAGTAACATTAACCATCAGACGAGCGCGTTACAGGTCAGCTCTGTGGAGAGGCGAACGCACTCACATCAAGAATATATGTTTTTCATGGTATTTTTTAAACAGTAAAAAACATGTGGGAAAGGAATAAACGCGAGGCGGATGAATTTAAGGTCGCACCAACTTTCCAGGCAAAACAACAACAACATCACCGTGGAGACAAGAAAGTTACATAATAAAGATCTGCAGATGGTCATGTCGGAGGGGGAAAGACGTGCCAAGAAAACAAACCAAAAAAAATGCAGATTTTCTTGGAGTCGGACCACGATTTTGATTTCGGATTCACGTATACTTAGTAGTAACTTTGTACTGCCGTAAAGAGGTAATTAAATAGGTAATTGAAGTACTCTGCTGCTTCTGGAAGTACAAGCGCTCTGCAGTAGAATGTGTGGATGGAGAGCAGTGTCTTTGTCGCCATCGCTCAGCCTCAAGACACAACGGATTCAATAATTTTCACTTGAACGCAGCTCCACGCTCCAGCAGAGGACAGACCCGAGTGTCATTTATTGTGTTTTTCACCGTGTACTGTCCATATGTCGTTTTGCATTTTATGAGCGTTCAGTTGGCCAAGACAAACGGCTCATGGTCATTTGGCGTGTGCAGATCAGAAAGTGATCGACCGCTACTGAAACTTCCAAAAACGTATACAGACTTTTCTAATGGAAGCTTTTGACAGCCAACATGCAGTCAAGACTGATATATTTAACTGAAAATGATAATGCAAAAGTTTTTAGGTTTATAATTTCACTTCCCGTTTGCAATTGACATACCGGTATATGAAAACGCATTTATTTTGTTGAATTCATGTTTAGAATGTCCAAAAAAGTTGTTTCTTTGTGTAAATTATGCATAAACTTTGACTGGAATGAGTGTCCCTGGTGTGATGTCACTTCCTGTCATTTTCAACAGACTTTTCTCCACAAATACCTACTCAATTGATGTAAAACTATCACTCATATGTTTAAATACAGGTATAAATACGCCAGAGAAAGTCAACATTATAAAATCGTATAAACCCATTTGCAGTTTAAGTATTTGCAGACTAAGTTAGAGACTGGTTGTTATGTTGCTATATGTTGTTTGTGTGATATGTATTTGGAAGTTGCGTCATGGGCTGAATAAATAAACGATCATTAGGGATTACACGTTCAGCTTCCCGTCACGTATTGCCCGCCCTAATACCGCAAAATGACATTGTTGTGGCCTGTACGTCGCATTAGACCTGTCAAACCCAGTGACTCATGCGTTTCTCAGCTCCGCCCTGTCTTTACTCGACCCACAATACCTGGAGATTTGACTGTTTTCTCACCACAACACAAACACCGCCTTATCTGCAGCTCACCTGATGTCCCGCCCTTATCGTGAGCTTCAAAAACGTCATCCGACCAGCGCTTGGAGACAGAATATGACGTCTGTGGTACAGCCTAAACCCAACACTCAGCTGTCGTTTCAAAAGCTGGAAACTGTGTTATTTTCTTATTTACTTGTGTGCCAAAGGCTGCTGTTTAATGAATATTTTACACAGTTTTAAGTAACAAAGCGTGAAATTAACAAGACAAACCGCCTCATATGATAGACTGTTGCATTTGTGAAATAATATATACAGCAATCTTAACAAAAGCCACAATCTGCTTAATAAGAGTAAAACATACAAAAAAAGACAAAATGATCTATTAGTAGTTATCTTCTTTTTTCCTTTTTCTTGCCGTCTGTTAACATGCATGAAGGTAAAACGTCAAAATCGTAGAAGTGAAACCCCGGAGCGGTTCTGCGTGTCATTTAGCGCTGCTCAGATCTGTGCCAAGCCGAGCGAGAGCGAGCCAAACGGTGACTAAGGAGAAAAGACGAGGAGAACGGGGGAAGGGAGAAGGAAGGAGGGAGAAGGGAAGAGGGAGGAGGGAGGAGGGAGGAGGGAGAAGGGAGAAGGGAGAAGGGAGGAGGGAGAAGGGAGAAGGGAGGAGGGAGGAGGGAGGAGGGAGGAGGGAGGAGGGAGAAGGGAGAAGGGAGAAGGGAGAAGGGAGGAGGGAGAAGGGAGAAGGGAGAAGGGAGGAGGGAGGAGGGAGGAGGGAGGAGGGAGGAGGGAGGAGGGAGAAGGGAGAAGGGAGAAGGGAGGAGGGAGGAGGGAGGAGGGAGGAGGGAGAAGGGAAAGCCTCTGGCGGTGGAGGGGGAGCGAGGTCATGAATTACCCACAGACATGAAGCACTGCAGCGGGTCAGACGAGTGCAGAGTCAGGAAGCAGCAAAAACAAAACAGACTAGACTCCTTATGTCTGTACTTCTGCTACATCTACTGCCATTACTACTACTACTACTGCCACTACTGCCACTACTACTACTACTGCCACTACTACTACTACAGCCACTACTACTACTACTGCCGCTACTACTGCCACTGCTACTACTACTGCCACTACTACTACTACTACTGTACTACTGCCACCACTACTACTACTACTACTACTACTGCCACTACTACTACTACTACTGCCACTACTACTACTACTACTACTACTACTGCCACTACTGCCACTACTACTACTACTGCCACTACTACTACTACAGCCACTACTACTACTACTACTACTACTACTGTACTACTGCCACCACTACTACTACTACTACTACTACTGCCACTACTACTACTACTACTGCCACTACTACTACTACTACTACTACTACTGCCACTACTGCCACTACTACTACTACTGCCACTACTACTACTACAGCCACTACTACTACTACTGCCGCTACTACTGCCACTGCTACTACTACTGCCACTACTACTACTACTACTGTACTACTGCCACCACTACTACTACTACTACTACTACTGCCACTACTACTACTACTACTGCCACTACTACTACTGCCACTACTACTACTGCCACTACTACTACTGCCACTACTACTACTACTACTGCCACTACTACTACTGCCACTACTACTGCTACTGCCACTACTACTACTACTACTGCCACTACTACTACTACTGCCACTACTACTACTGCCACTACTACTACTACTACTACTGCCACTACTACTACTACTGCCACTACCACTACCACTGCCACTGCCACTGCCACTACCACTGCCACTACCACTACAACTGCTATAATCAGGCTTTGACTACTGTGGAGTCAGGAAACAGCAAATCCTCCAGTCAGGAAGCACCAAATCCATTACAGTCTTTATACCAATAATGTATTTAACTACAACAACAACTACTACTATTAGAACTAACCAATACTGTTACTACTATTCCTCTGCAGCAGGGTCAGACGAGAACAGAGTCTGGAAACAGCAAATCCAATACAGACTAGACTCTACTTCTACTACACATACTGGCTATCGCAGCCATCGCTCCGATAGCCATAGCTCCGATAGCCATAGCTCCGATAGCCATAGCTCCGATAGCCATAGCTCCGATAGCCATAGCTCCGATAGCCATAGCTCCGATAGCCATAGCTCCGATAGCCACAGCTCCGATAGCCACAGCTCCGATAGCCACAGCTCCGATAGCCACAGCTCCGATAGCCACAGCTCCGATAGCCACAGCTGTGATTCAGTGGGATTTGGCCCATTTAGCCGCCTGTTTACTTCTTTGCCTCGACTTGCCTCCGCCTCTGGTTTTCCTCATATTGTTTTAGTGATTCCCAGTTCGTCTCGTGTGCGAATCACATAATCTCCTCAACTGCGCGTGACTCATCCTGAAATGTAATATCCCGTGCAGCCCGGGGATCGTGGACGGGTTTAAGATGCCGTGGGAAGCATGAGAAACGAAGCCTTCTATGGATTCTGACAGCCGGGATTTGTGCAGCGCCACTGGAACGTCAAGTCGTTCCACTTTTGAGCTTTTGAAGTCATCTTTGCAAGTGAATTGTTTAATATTTGATAAGCATGGGTTTTTGATCATTAACACGGTTTGAAGATGCACATTTGAATATTGCGCATGTCTAAAAAATGCAGCTAAAGAACAGATTCAAAGTAAAAAAGGAGCAGAATTGTGTCGTAATCGTCCAAATAAAAGGATTTGATTGAAGTCTTTAACAATAAACGCCGGGCAAATTAGACGGCACATGCATTTTTCTCAATCATACACGTTTTTGGGCAATTTTTCCAAACCAAATAAAGTCACGTTTTAGCATTTATCTCTGTCTGATTGCCACACTATCTTCTGATTGTCGTTATCGTAATACTCCAAAATATTGCTATATCTCAACCTGTCATTTTGTCCAGGCTTAAGGATGACACAAAGAAAACTCTAGCTTGTGGTCCCAAGAGGCTGAAATCGTGCACTACAACAAAACGTTTACAGAACTGGCACTTTTGCACGAGCCCAACAAGCCACACAATTGTATCACATTTAATTAAAAAAAAAACATAATTTAACCAAGCCATTTAGTGAGTGACTAATATTTTTCCAAGCAATGACCCAAAACATGTCCAACTTTATTGCAAAATGCTGGTATTATTCATACCGTATTTTCTGCACTATAAGGCGCACTGTCAATGAATGGTCTATTTTCGATAATTTTTTCATATATAAGACGCACCGGACTATAAGTCGCATTAAGCTAAACAACATATCTACCACACAAAATTGCTTCGAGGTCAGTAAGCACAACCAGAATTAATCCATATATAAAGGCACTGGATTATAAAGCACATTTATTCAAGTGCGCCTTATAGTGCGGAAAAAACGGTAATTGTAAAACAGCAGTTAAATAGTCAAAATAATCATTATAGAAGTACCGTATTTTCCGGACTATAAGTCGAACCGTTTCTTCATAGTTTTGGCCGGGGTGCGAGTTATACTTATATTTATACTTATACTCCGGAGCGACTTATGTGTGATATTAATTATTATTTTCACACTTGCAACCGCATTTCATACTCCAGTGCAACTTATATGTTTTTTTCTTCTCTATTATGCATTTTTTGGCTGATGCAACTCTTATTATTGTACTATGTAATACTGTAACTACACTGCTAAGTACTAACCAACGCCCGCTTCATCTCGTTTTGAACCACTGTGCGGCAGAAGTTTGTAGGATTTTACTGCAGTGCTTGATTAAATCCTATGCGGATATATTCATATTCATCTTCCTCTTCCTTGGAGTTCCTCCCACACATCTTCAGCAGATCGGGGACAACGACTCTTAGGGGTGAAGTTACCACTGCAGGCGGCTTCGTACCATCCTCTTGTTGTGCGCACATTAAACTTCACGTTCACGTCGTTTGGATAAAAAGACAAACAAAAGGGCCGTTAGCTGCAGCGCGAGCCACATCCGCCATCAGCAGATCATCGCATTAAGAATAAGTGTGTCATTCGTTTCCACAGCTTTCCTCAAACGCCATCCATTAAGTTTGATATGTTTTACAAAGCCTAATAACGATCATGTCCCCGTGACGCAACGCAGCACGACATATTTTATTTATGATGTGCTCAATGCTATTTAAAAAGGGGAAATCACATGCGGGAAATGTTCTTTTATGTTTGTGCATTTTTCCCTCATTAAACACGTTAAAAAACTGTACGTTGTTGACGTGTAATTTCAAGAGTGACAAACAGAAATGGCCCTTCATTCACTTCATGTTTGTGGTGATTCGAGTACATGTGACAGGTTCCAGGGCATGTGACAGGTTCCAGCGCATGTGACAGGTTCCAGCGCATGTGACAGGTTCCAGGGCATGTGACAGGTTCCAGGGCATGTGACAGGTTCCAGGGCATGTGACAGGTTCCAGGGCATGTGACAGGTTCCAGGGCATGTGACAGGTTCCAGGGCATGTGACAGGTTCCAGGGCATGTGACGGGTTCCAGGGCATGTGACGGGTTCCAGGGCATGTGACGGGTTCGAGTACATGTGACAGGTTCGAGTGCATGTGACAGGTTCGAGTACATGTGACGGGTTCGAGTGCATGTGACGGGTTCGAGTACATGTGACGGGTTCGAGTGCATGTGACAGGTTCGAGTGCATGTGACAGGTTCGAGTACATGTGACAGGTTCGAGTACATGTGACGGGTTCGAGTACATGTGACGGGTTCGAGTACATGTGACGGGTTCGAGTACATGTGACAGGTTCGAGTACATGTGACAGGTTCGAGTGCATGTGACAGGTTCGAGTACATGTGACAGGTTCGAGAACATGTGACAGGTTCGAGAACATTGAGCCACTATTGAAAGAAAAAGGCTATTGTGGTGTTAAAATAAATACTGTATTTTCCGGACTTTTTTCATAGTTTTGGCCGGGGGTGCGACTTATACTTATACTTATACTTATACTCCGGAGCGACTTATATGTGATATTATTTGTTATTTTCACACTTGCAACCGCATTTCATACTCCAGTGCGACTTATATATGTTTTTTTCTTCTCAATTATGCATTTTTTGGCTGGTGCAACTTATAGTCCAGAAAATACAGTAATTTTTGGAGCGTCCTGAGCAAACGATGAACCACAAAAATCATTGTCACGTCCAGGACAAAACATGGATCACGTTATTTTTGTAATTTGATGATATTTTGATTCCGGTGTGTCTTTTTAACAAAAACAAAGTGTGATGCGACTTAGAAAAAGGTTGAAAAGTTCATGTTCATTATTGGTTGCCGTTTCCGTGACCGGTCGTGTTTTATGAGTAAGATTTAGCCGTAAGCTCCGCCCCCAGAACCTTGGAGGGCAATGGCTTTCTTTCCCTTATTCGTCGGCTCCAGATGAAAGCGTAATGGATTTTGAGTCTATCCCGACTCCAAATCCCGATTATGACGACGCAGTAGGCGGTAGCACGACGTCAGAGACCATCCGTGCTAGACCGCAGCTTGCTTTGAACACAGGAAGTGATGCGCTCTGACCTGGAAGTGGAAGATGCCGGCGTATCCGTTCCTGAAGTCCTGGCCGTGCGGGACGACCCTGTGCAGAAGCTCGTCGTTCAGCGTGAGCGAGGCGATGGCAGCAAGCAGCCAGCAGTCACCTGAGGGCGGAGTACACAAGACAGGTAAGAGTACACAAGACAGGTAAGAGTACACAAGACAGGTAAGAGTACACAAGACAGGTAAGAGTACACAAGACAGGTAAGAGTACACAAGACGGGTTCGAGTACACGTGACGGGTTCGAGTACACGTGACGGGTTCGAGTACACGTGACGGGTTCGAGTACACGTGACGGGTTCGAGTACACGTGACGGGTTCGAGTACACGTGACATGTTCGAGTACACGTGACATGTTCGAGTACACGTGACATGTTCGAGTACACGTGACATGTTCGAGTACATGTGACAGGTTCGAGTACATATGACAGGTTCGAGTACACATGACAGGTTCGAGTACACATGACAGGTTCGAGTACACATGACAGGTTCGAGTACATATGACAGGTTCGAGTACATATGACAGGTTCGAGTACATATGACAGGTTCGAGTATCTGTCGGATGCAAACACTTCAACTACCGTATTTTCCGGACTATACTATACTTGTATTTATACTCATATATACTCCGGAGCGACTTATATATGGTATTATTTGTTATTTTGACATAGTAGTAGTGGTACAATTGTTGTATTATTGGATTATGTGATATTGTGACTACACTGCAAAGTACTGACCAACGCCCAACGCTCTGAACACCTTTTGTCAACAACTCCATGACAGAGGGTGTGACCTTTGCCTCAGCGTGACCTTTGACTTCCAAACAACTGTTGTTTAAAATTAAATATAACTTGCAGCTACTGTAAATCCCGCTGTGCAAACTTTTCCCATTCGCACGAAGTCGAACGAGCAATAAAATAAATAAGTCATGTTGCGGTAATGAAACGATGAAAGTTGGATGTGTTTGAAAGCGAAGTGGAAAGTCTGGCTCATTAAACGTAAACTTGTCCGTTGGTTTTTCATAAAGTGAACTGGAGTTGAACACGAGTTTCCTTCAGAGAAAAAGAAGGCGCGGCCGTCACTAATGCAGCGGACATGCCACAATCTAATGTTACTGGGAAACATGCTCCATTATGAGCCCAGTTACACGCGGTCACAGGAAAGGAAACGTTGTATAATGTGCTTTAATAATTGAAAAAATACCGATAATAATAATAAATATAATAATAATGCCGATCATTGCCGCAAGCGGCAATGATCGGCCCTCGCCACGCCCTCGCCACGCCGCCGCCGCTACGCCGCCGCCACGCCGCACGAGGAGGGGGCGCTAACGCGCCCCAATTGTCCTTTTATTACATCTACTGCTGAATCTGTGACGCTGTCACATCTTCTCCCCTTTGTTTTACCATCAAAAACCAATTTTATTTTGAATTCTTGGCAAAATGTGCGGCTTTGCCGCACAGAGACCGTGACTTTTTGAATAAAAATGTGAATACCTTTTGATGGTCCACCCCTGAAGATGAGTCTCACCAAATTTCAGGTTAATAGGGCTAACGCCCTGGGAGGAGTTTGTGAAAGTATAAAGTGTATACGTGTTCTGGCGATTTCCCCATTGGAATAACATGGGAGGTTTTGGTCATCGCAACGGTAAAGCCGTAACAATTATGACATGGGTCTCATTGACTTTTTTGAAGGGGATGCTAAAATTGAGTTGTGTGTCAAATTTCATATAATTTCGCAAAACTAAACATTTAACCTCCATATAAAATCTGTAGGGGGCGCTGTGGCGCCAAATTAATTAATTTCACTTCAAGTAGGTTTAGGGCAAAGAGTTTAACAACTGATTCTAATTTGACGCAATTCGGACTTTATCTGCGCAAACGGCAGAAATGTTAAATTTGGGAGATTTCTGAAATTCCAGCTACAGTTTGCGTCTTCGCCGCTCAGAGACCGTGACAGGTATCAATGTAATTTGAATAACTTTTGATGTCCCACTCCTCAGTAGCATTTTCACCAAATTTCAGCT
The DNA here is from genome assembly GCF_026437365.1 of Eucyclogobius newberryi. Classification (NCBI taxonomy): domain Eukaryota; kingdom Metazoa; phylum Chordata; class Actinopteri; order Gobiiformes; family Gobiidae; genus Eucyclogobius; species Eucyclogobius newberryi. Next base: position 19,011,447 of record NW_027315857.1, on the reverse strand, counting down.
TTTTAGGGCCAACGCCCTGGGAGGAGTTCGTAAAAGTACGACGTTTGGAAAAACTCCCGAGTCCTGCTTAGCCATTTTTGAAGCAATATGGCCGACATTTGGTTGGGCGGACGGCGTTGCCGTAATAATATTTTTTACTTCTCTTGTCACCATCTACCTCTGCGCCAAATTTCATGATTCTACGATCAGATTTTTTTTGGGTCATTTCCTATCTCTCAATGCATTTGTGGTACATTTGGGGGCGCTGACGTGCCATTTTTTTTTATTTTAGAAAAGGGAAATAGCCAGAATGTAGAGAGGCACGATTTTTAGGTGTGCAAATTTTTGTGACTTTTCATCAATGTTCACTGGGTGAAAAATAGGGGGGTTGGTCCCGAGAAAAAGAAAGAAAGAAGAATAATATTCCGATGCGAAAACAATGTTTCCCATTTTTCAAATATCATAAACTATACATTTTCGGAAAGCGCTCGCGCTTTCCTACCTCATGGTGTGGGTCCCTGGTCACTGACGGGTACTTTCGTTAATTTTGAGTGGGCTCCGCCCACTTTGTGTTTTTGGCCCTCTATACAGTTATAATGTTCAATTTTTGCATTACATGCTCATATGCACGGAACATGCAAGAGATGGGGAACGTATTCGTGAGCTTCTTAGCGCAAATGAGTGCTTTATATGGGGAAGCGGTCGTCATCCCAATGTAAAGTGCTCGTTTAGTGCGCACTTTTGCACGGGCTTCGCCCGTTTACAACGGTAATGTTCCATTTTCCTACTACTAATTAGTATGCACGGGGCGTGCATGAGTGGAGGAGTGCGTTAGTGAGTGTTTGGAAGTGGGCGAGCGCTTCGCGCTCGATTTCGTGCGCACTACGTGCGCACTTTCGCAGCCGTGCTTCGCACGGCCTTACGAGATTAATAGGCCTCTCGCCAGCTTGTGGCGCTCGGGCCTAATAATAATAATAATAATAATAATAATAATAATAATAATAATAATAATAATAATAATAATAATAATAATAATAATAATAATAATAATAATAATAATAATAATAATAATAATAATAATAATAATAATAATTGAAAAATACAAATTAAAAAATTAAAATGGAAAAAAATGTGTTGTTCTTTAATGATTAAAAAAAATATAATAATAATAATAATAATAGAAAAATAATAATAATAATCTAAAAATTAAAATAGAAATGAAAAAATGCTGTATAATGTTCTTTAACAATTGAAAAAAAATATTATAATAATAATAGAAAAAAATTATAATAATGTTCTTGCTCTAGTGTTGTAAAAAATAAATCAAAGTCAATTCCCATTCAGCTAAAAGCACATTACAGGGTATTAGTTGCATTAGCGGTAATAAATTAGCCACAACATGTACAAAACTGTAGCGGGGCTCTCCCTCAAAAATATGGCGAAGTCAGATTTCAAGTGCTCCGGTGGATTTATTGTGCCAAACCAAAGTGCAAAAATAGTGTAACAGTGCAAAATATATACAGTGAGCAAAAAAGGTCCAAAAATCCAAAAACATATATTTACAGAGTTCCTACTATGAGTTCAACTTTAACTCGTTCTCTCTTTTAACTCTCTCTCTTTTACTCACTCTCTCTCACACTGTTTCCTTCTCTGATGTTGGGGACAGACTCCTCCCCCAGCCAAGAGCGGCTCCCTTTATTCCTCACTTGCCCCTCCCACTGAGCAAAATAACTATATAATTCAAATCCCAAATAAATTGACAATAAACTGTTGTGGCCTCTTCCTACAACCTAATACATCATTAATTATATACACATGTTCAAAATAAAGCAATATAAACACATAGAATACCCGGTGTCACATGGTCAGCACCACGGCGCGAACAACGCGCATTTAAACTTCCAGGAAGTCCTGGCTCGGTTTCGACCCAACGCGACGCATCGGCGGAGCGCGGCTTCGTGACAAAACAGGCAACAATTGACGTGTGTGTGCTTAGACTTAACCTAACGCGCGCAAGTGTGCACCCGTGTGTAGCGTCTGATGCGAATGAATGAAACAGAGGGAAACGCGGGGAATGTATGAGTGTGTGTTGGAAAGTGCGCGCGGGCATGACGACCGCGCGGTTGCTCAGCAAATAAGCGGCGACACCAGTTAAAGACGGACTGGCTCCGTCACATTATCCCTCCCTTCCGGAAGGTTGACACTGTGGGGCAACCTGGACAAATAATCCGCAACAATGTTCATCTTGCCGGCACGGTGTCGGATGGCGAATCTGAAGGGCTGTAGTGCGAGATACCATCTTGTCAGGCGACTATTATGATCCTTCATAGTGTTGATCCAAGTCAGGGCACTATGATCAGTCTCTAGATCAAACTCACGTCCGAGCAGGTAGTAGCGCAAGCTCTCCAACGCCCATTTGATTGCAAGGCCCTCTTTCTCTACAGCAGAGTAGCGGGTCTCGCGTGGCAGGAGTTTGCGACTCAAATACAATATTGGACGCGCCTCTCCAGGTTCCCCCTGAGTCAGGACTGCTCCGAGGCCAACCATGGAGGCATCCACTTGTACCAAGAAGCGCTTGGTGAAGTCTGGACTCTTCAGCACCGGTGATGAACACAGGTGAGCTTTGAGGGTGTTGAAGGCATTCTCACAGTCCTCGGTCCAGACGACTGGGTTTCGCTGGCCTTTGGCGGTGAGTGCTGTAAGCGGAGTGGCAATCGTTGCGAACTGCAGCACAAACCGTCGGTACCATCCGGCCAACCCCAGAAAGGAACGCACCTCTTTCTTTGTTCGTGGCCTCGGAGATCTCAGGATAGCCTCGACCTTGTCGACCTGAGGCCTCACCTCCCCTCGACCCATCTGGTAGCCGAGGTAGCGTGTCTCCTGCCGAGCCCACTCACACTTTGTCGGATTCAGCGTAAGACCGGCTCGCTGGATCTGCTTCAGGACTTGGGAGAGATGTTGGACATGGTCCTCCCAGGTCTCGCTGAAGATGACGACATCGTCGAGATACGCCGCGCTGAATAGCTCACACCCCTGGAGAACTCGATCCATCAGCCGTTGAAACGTAGCAGGTGCTCCATGCAGCCCGAATGGCATCACAGTAAACTGAAACAGTCCAGTTGGTGTTTGAAATGCTGTGTAGGGCCGTGAGGACTTCTCGAGGGGCACTTGCCAGTATCCTTTGCAAAGGTCCAATGTGGTTATGTACTTGGCGGAACCAATCTTCTCCAGCAAGTCATCAATCCTTGGCATTGGGTATGCATCAAATTCAGACACAGAGTTCAGCTTTTGAAAGTCAATACATATCCTGAGTGATCCGTCTTTCTTGAAAACAATCACTACAGGACTGCTCCATTCGGATTTGGAAGGTTCGATGACTCCCAGTCTCAGCATTTCTTGGATCTCATCTTGGAGCTTCCCAACAAGCTGCTGTGGTACACGATATGGTCGCTGTCGGATCGGGCGACCCTCCTTCAGGCGGATGACATGTTCCACCACTGTAGTTCTTCCAGGACTGGCACGGAACAGCGAAGACACTTCTTTGAAGGTCTGGAGTAGCTGTGTGGCTTGCTCAGGAGGAAGATGAACCAGCACTGGGGTAGCAGTGTTGGTCAGTCCCTCCAGTCCCATGTCCGGCTCTTCCCCGTCCTCGTCATCGTCTACTTTCCTGACCAACAGGCGGTTGTACCAGGTCTTCTGGGCTTTTTGAGCACCTAGCAAGTTCTTCTCTGCCTCCTCTAAGTACTTTGACAGTCTCTCTCGCATTTCAAGTACAAACTTGACAATGCTCCGGTCACTTTGTCGTGCTGGTGGGCCCTCCCATTGTTTGCGTAGAAGGTCCAAAGGCCCCTGAACATCCCAGCCATATAACAGTTCAAATGGAGAAAATCCAGTTGACGCCTGTGGGACCTCTCGATAGGCAAACAGAACAAAGGGTAGCCAACAGTCCCAGTCTTTGCCGGTATCATCCACGAACTTCTGGAGCATCCGCTTCAGTGTCTGGTTAAACCGCTCAACCAGTCCATCCGTCTGTGGGTGGTACGGGGTGGTTTTGATGGAGGAAATGCCCAGTTGCTGCTGGAAAAGGTGCATTAACCGAGATGTGAAGTTGGTGCCTTGGTCCGTGAGAATTTCATCAGGTAATCCAACTCTGGAGAACAGTTGAACAAGCGCTCGAAGGATAGCAGGCGCAGTGATGGTTCTCAGCGGAAAAGCCTCTGGAAATCTGGTGGCATAATCCGAGATGACCAGGATGTACTGATGTCCACTGCTGCTCTTCACCAGGGGCCCCACAATGTCCATCGCAATCCTTCGGAAGGGAGTGGAGATAACTGGAAGAGGCTGCAAAAAGGCACGGTCAGACTTGCGCACTGGACATGTTTTCTGACAGGTTGGACATGTAGCGCAATATTTGTGAATGTCAGCATACATGGACGGCCAATAAAATCTAGAACTGACGCGCAAGAATGTTTTGTGGCGACCGAGGTGACCTGACCATGGCACTGTGTGTGCTAAATGCATGACAAGGGTCCTACAGCTAAAGGGAACAACAAGACGTTTACATTCATCACTAACGATATACAACACCCCATTGTCAATAATAAACTTCTCTTGACCCAGACAACCTTTGATTTCTTTTCCCACCTTAGCAAAAAGACTTTTCAAAGTAATATCATTGCTTTGCAACAAAGAAACATTTTCAGGTACATCCCACACAAAAGAATCACAATTTTCAGGATTTAAAGACCACATTTCTTTTTCAAAGCGTCGCTGACGCCGGGATTTCCTTGGCCCTTTGGTGCCTCCCTCACACAGACTACCGTCCAAGTCTGGCAGAGGTTGGACACCGGCTTTCACTTGTGCCCGCGTAAGAACAGAACACGACACATTTCCACAGTCATTATTCCCCCCAGAGTCAACATTCCCAGACAACAGGTCCATCAGAAAAGGTAGGTCCCAACCGAGAATAGCATCCACGGGTAGGTTTTCTACTACTCCCACAGCCACCAGATAGGGCTGGTCTGCAACTGTTATGGTAACCTCCACAGTAAGATAAAGGTGGCTATCCCCGTGCACACACAAAATGTCCACTGTCTTGCCATAGTTTATGCTGCTAACTGGCACTGAGCTACGTTTGATAAGGGATGTGAAACTACCAGTGTCCAGTAAAGCAGAAACCTCTTGGCCATTAATTAGCACATTTTTACAGCGTTTAATAGTACTGTCTGTCTCATGAGTGCCCTCTGCCTCTGGTCTTGGAGGATAGCACGCTCCGCTAACTTTAGCTTTACGGACTGGGCAAACTGAGGCTTTGTGCCCAGGTTGTTGGCAGGAAAAACAAATAAACTCCTTACCAGGTCCTCGTTGGTTTGGGGCAGAATTCATGGTACCTGACACGTCTTGGTTGGTCTCACGTCTGGCAGGCCTTGGTAGAAAAAGTTGAGCTGGTGCGCGCTGGGATGCTGTGGTTAACCGGGCAGAAGATACTCCTTTCCGAGCGTTGAGATACTGCACGGTCAACTTAGCAGCGGTAAATCCATCGGCTGGCTCATGTTCCTTCACCCAGGTCCTCACTTCAAAGGGAAACACCCGCAGAAGCTGCTCCATGATGATCGCTTCACCAATTTCCTCCTTGGAGCGTTCATCCGGTCTTATCCAGCGGCGATAGAGTCCTCGGAGGCGATGATAGGTCTCCGTAGGGCTTTCATCATGCGGCAGAGTGCTGGAGCGAAACTGCTGTCGGTAAGTTTCGGGTGAAATGTTAAATTTCGCAAGCAGAGCTGCTTTCAGGTCCATGTAACAGTGGGCTCTGTCTTCATCCATAGCAGAGTAGGCCTCTAGTCCCTTTCCAGTCAATAAGGGTACAAGACGACACGCCCACTCGTCCTCTGGCCACCTCCAGGTTCTAGCTATCCGCTCAAAACGTAGCAGATAATTTTCCATGTCCTCACCACTCTGAAACTGTGGTATTTTCGGCTCATTGTACGGTCTCCATTCTGGTCTCGGCCTGTCCTCAGCTTCCGGTACATGGCGCTGCGGCTCAGCATCATCGATCTCCATGCGGCTTCCATGGAACACCGATCTCTGGCCACCAGGGGTTGGCGACTCATGATGTGCAGGCAGGTTTGGCGCTGGACGAGGTCTTCGAAGAGTCGGCTGCGAAGGGGATGCAGGTTGAGCCCCGCGCTCCACAACAGTAGGAAAAGAGGCTCTCAGTCCCCGGAGTTCGGCCAGCAAACCCTCTTCGCGGCGTTGCTGTCCCGCTAGAAAATCTCTCATCAGCGTCACCATATCCTGACCTGGTTCAGATGATGGCTCGGGCTTCTGCTCCCACTCTTCATCCTCATCTGTCTCCCATGCTGGGTCTGGAGCTCCTGCCCCCTCTGGCTGTCGATCACCGCCTTGTGATCGCAAACCTGTGCGCTTTGGTTGGCGACAAACTTTCTTCCGACTTGCCATATCCCACTTCTGACACCAAATGTAGCGGGGCTCTCCCTCAAAAATATGGCGAAGTCAGATTTCAAGTGCTCCGGTGGATTTATTGTGCCAAACCAAAGTGCAAAAATAGTGTAACAGTGCAAAATATATACAGTGAGCAAAAAAGGTCCAAAAATCCAAAAACATATATTTACAGAGTTCCAACTATGAGTTCAACTTTAACTCGTTCTCTCTTTTAACTCTCTCTCTTTTACTCACTCTCTCTCACACTGTTTCCTTCTCTGATGTTGGGGACAGACTCCTCCCCCAGCCAAGAGCGGCTCCCTTTATTCCTCACTTGCCCCTCCCACTGAGCAAAATAACTATATAATTCAAATCCCAAATAAATTGACAATAAACTGTTGTGGCCTCTTCCTACAACCTAATACATCATTAATTATATACACATGTTCAAAATAAAGCAATATAAACACATAGAATACCCGGTGTCACATGGTCAGCACCACGGCGCGAACAACGCGCATTTAAACTTCCAGGAAGTCCTGGCTCGGTTTCGACCCAACGCGACGCATCGGCGGAGCGCGGCTTCGTGACAAAACAGGCAACAATTGACGTGTGTGTGCTTAGACTTAACCTAACGCGCGCAAGTGTGCACCCTTGGCGGATTAGTGACGGAGGAGTGCGGGGAAAGAAGCGTGTGTAGCGTCTGATGCGAATGAATGAAACAGAGGGAAACGCGGGGAATGTATGAGTGTGTGTTGGAAAGTGCGCGCGGGCATGACGACCGCGCGGTTGCTCAGCAAATAAGCGGCGACACCAGTTAAAGACGGACTGGCTCCGTCACACATGCTCATATGCACGGAACATGCAAGAGATGGGGAACGTATTCGTGAGCTTCTTAGCGCAAATGAGTGCTTTATATGGGGAAGCGGTCGTCATCCCAATGTAAAGTGCTCGTTTAGTGCGCACTTTTGCACGGGCTTCGCCCGTTTACAACGGTAATGTTCCATTTTCCTACTACTAATTAGTATGCACGGGGCGTGCATGAGTGGAGGAGTGCGTTAGTGAGTGTTTGGAAGTGGGCGAGCGCTTCGCGCTCGATTTCGTGCGCACTACGTGCGCACTTTCGCAGCCGTGCTTCGCACGGCCTTACGAGATTAATAGGCCTCTCGCCAGCTTGTGGCGCTCGGGCCTAATAATAATAATAATAATAATAATAATAATAATAATAATAATAATAATTGAAAAATACAAATTAAAAAATTAAAATGGAAAAAAATGTGTTGTTCTTTAATGATTAAAAAAAATAATAATAGAAAAATAATAATAATAATCTAAAAATTAAAATAGAAATGAAAAAATGCTGTATAATGTTCTTTAATAATTGAAAAAAAATATTATAATAATAATAGAAAAAAATTATAATAATGTTCTTGCTCTAGTGTTGTAAAAAATAAATCAAAGTCAATTCCCATTCAGCTAAAAGCACATTACAGGGTATTAGTTGCATTAGCGGTAATAAATTAGCCACAACATGTACAAAACTAAAATATTGGGTAAAAGCTTGTCTCTTTCTATCTCGACTCAAACGACTGAGAGAAATAAAACCGTTTCGAGCAGGGATTTAAAGTGACAGTGCAGTTCTAATGTAAAGAAAAAGAAAATTAAATTTAAAATACCAGCTACTAATGAAATCTCTTGGAAGTAGAGACAAATTTGAGCGAGAATTGAGAAAATACCTGAATCACAGGACAAATTCTAAATGGTTTTAGATTCATCTTGATCCATTTCAAATCCCACATTATTATATTAGAGAAATTACTTATTCTTTTTTCTTTTTTAATGCATTATTGTGGTTTTGCTTTCATTTGCTGCCGACAAATGTGCTCCATTAGTGCTGAACCATTTGGGAAAAACAATCTTAATGTGATTCCTCTGACAATGATTGCAATTACAATAAGACTTAAATTGATGTTTTCTGAGTTCATGTCCAGGAGCAAACAACACGTACAGATAAAGACTGGATGTTTTGTCATTTACAGAGGTCAGTTTTTTCTAGAATAATTGTATTATATTGGGTTTTCTAATACTTCATCTTTGAGCCGTGTAAGCCTTTAATAGCAGCTGTCACTTCACACACATTCATGTCATTTATAGCGCGCTCAGACCTCATTCTTGACCCCTCACCACATGAGACGGAACAACAACTTTAACAACTCCTTCTGGACACAAACAGAGACGTGTTATTGAGGTTAATGGACTAATAATGCTGAGAGTAATGATGCAAAGTAGAGAGGTTTATAGAGACTTTATCAGCTCATATTGATAATAGGTTTACATTTCTTCCCACTTCCCTTTTGAGATAGTGTGGTTGGCATTACCGTTCTCGCTATGACTTGTACATTACCCACGTTTTAGGACCAATAATGCATTACTAATACATGTGTATTTAGTTATCATACTACAATTCACAAGTACCACATCAAAATTGGGCCAAACCGGGGCCAAACCAAACCGCGGCCAAACCGGGGCCAAACCGGGACCAAAGCGGGACTAAACCGAGACCAACCCGGGGCCAAACCAGTCCAGGGCCAAACAAGGACCAAACCGGGACCAAAGCGGGACCAAAGCAGGACCAAACCACGGCCAAACCGGGGCCAAACCAAACCGGGGCCAAAGCGGGACCAAAGCGGGACCAAAGCGGGACCAAAGCGGGACCAAAGCGGGACCAAACCAGGGCCAAACCAGGACCGAACCAGGACCAAATATGAACGCACTGGTCCAGACAAGAACTGGACCAGATCAAAACTACACAACTGAACTACAAACTTGCATCGCAATTTGAAAGCGAATGTATAATTAAAACACTGTCCAGAAGTGCAAAACATCCACAGAGAAACCTGTGCAAAAAACAATATAATAATATGAATGAAGGTCAAATCTACTATTTAGCGTTATAGAATCTCTGTCGTCTTAACTACAAGCTGTAACGACACACATTAATTGACTTCTAATCTGATTCACGTATATAACGAGGTCTATGGACGTAAAAGCCTGAGAACCAACAATAAAATATGTAGAACCAACAATGACTTACAGAGGTTGTGTTATTATAGACAATAGAGCAAGACTATAACCAAGCCTTTGTTATTTTCTTCCTGGTAACATGTTCATAATTTGATCTTCCATAAAACCTAAAAATAGCTTTAAGCGCTGAAAGGCGTCACCCAAATAGAATCGCTGGAAAAGACGTCTTGCTTCGGCGTTAAGGCTGAAGCGTGACATTTTTAGGTTACAGTATCACACAACCTCTTACACGTGTACGAGACGCTGCAAGTCCGATCAAACGCTTCAGAAATACCCAATAATATCGAATTATCAATCATATTTTGAATTTTTTGGGGGGAAAATATGTAAAATTTGAAAATCGAGAGTAGATTTTTTGATAAAAGACGCAAAAATCACAAATTAAACGCCTAAAAACAAGGTTATTAAGTTTTACAATCCTTTACCCTCTTTGTAAACCATTTTGTATACTAGCACATGACTAATATCGTCATAAATGATAATAAAACATCATTGCTACTGCACATTTTGACCGCAAACAGTAAGCGTCGGGGCAAATTTGAATTGATTGCGATTCAAGCGAGCAAATCGGCCGAAAGTGGATGAATTTCAAAAACGCAGAGGAGTCCGAGCCCTTCGTCCCGTCTTTTGTTGACCGCACATCGACCGGTTCGAGACGCATTCGCTTCGCCCGACACGTTCGACTAAAAGACATGCTTTGAGCGCCGGTTAGTCGACTGAAAACGAGTTCAACGCCGACAAAAACGCTCAAACCCATCAAGCATCTCGAGATCACAGCAGATCCCGCGATTACATATAACCATGCGGAAAACCACTAGTAAACAATATATTTATCAGTGAAAAAAAGTGGATAAACGTTAAATTAACTCAAGATATCTCACTCTACGCTTTCTCCTTGCCGTTGTGACAATAAAATCCTGACTTAATCGAACTAAACCCGACAAAAATACCGTCAAATACTTTCATTTCAACTGTGTTTACATCTCTATTCTGACGCATCTAGGTTACGGTCGTACGCCGGCGCTGCACCGTGCCTTGTTTACAGATTAGAGGCAAAGAAACAAAGCGTGAATTATAGATGAAGCTCTGTATCTCGCTCCGTGTCCGACTGAAACAACTCGGCGGGTAAAGCTCGTCTCCAGCGGCTCTTATGGCGCGTCGGGAGATAATGTGCCAAACGGTCTGTGCGGATCAAAAGGGCCGTATATAAGACGCTGCATAATTAAACGGCTCGGCGCTCTATTAAAAAGGCGGGGCACGGGGAGCAGGGACGGCAAGGATGGGGACGGTGGACGGGTCGGGACTGACCCAGAGCTCCTTGACAGATGTCGGTGCGCGTGGCTCCGTCCACAATGAACTCGGGGCTCCTGCAGATCTCCTGAAAAGAAAGAAAAATATGTTTTAAGGCGTTTTATGTTTTAGTCTTGTTCATATTTGTTTCTTGCTAGCAGTGCGGTCGAAAAAGTGATTTGAATAAAGCATCCTTTCCCATAATATGAGCTTGATTTTCAACCAGTGTGAGGGAAACTCTAGTGCGCCTTGAGCTATTATTGAAAGAAAAAGGCTATTCTAGGTGTTAAAATAAATAATGTACCATTTTTGGAGCGTCCTGAGCAAACGTATGAACCACAAAAATCATTGTCACGTCCAGGACAAAACATGGATCACGTTATTTTTGTAATTTGATATTTTTTAAGATTCCGGTGTGTCTTTTAACAAAAACAAAGTGTCTTGTGAAAAACACACTGTGTCGTCATCTTAGTTTAGAAAATAAGTTCATGTTCATTATTTGTATTATACATTATTTACACTATTTATATTTTAGCTCTCTGGTCGTGTTTCTTGTTTTGTATTCTTAAATTGTTATTGAATAAGTTCCATTAAATGGGGTTATGGTATTTATTCATTTATTTATTTATTAGTATTTATCAATATGTATTTATTTATTTATTCATTTGTATTTATTTATTGTATTTATTTATTTGTATTAATTTATTAATATTTGTATTGTATATTTTTATTTATTTATTTGTATTCATTTATTTGTATTCATTTATTTGTATTTATTTATTTGTATTTATTGGTATTTATTTATTGATATTTTTATTAGTATTTTATTATTTGCATTTATTTATTTGTATTTATTTATCAATATTTTTAATTTATATTTATTTATTTATTTATTGATATTTATTATTGGTATTTTTTATTTTGATTTATCAATTTGTATTTATTAATTTGTATGTATTTATTGGTATTTATTTATTGATATTTATACTGCCATGATGGTATTGAAATCAGTATAAAACCTCTTCCTTTGACACTACTCGGTCAGGTACGAGGTTGTGAAACTGTGATATTTCTATACCCGGCTGTTGTTTTCGTGCCAGATTACTTCTATATTCGTAGTATTTCCAGTCCTGACGGCCGCGTGAGAAAACAGTAGAAGTACAGCAGCCGCCGCCGCTCGACCTCTGCACGTCTGATACTGACGAATAATCACTGCACGGGGCTAAAAATAGATCAAATTCATCTCGTGTCACGTCCCACGATCAACGCACAGCTGCACAATCGCACAGCGCCACGCATGGATACACAACCAAGCCCAAGACACGAGAGGTCAAACGGTTACCGCGGCTACTGTTGTTACGTTAGAGCGGGCGGGGCATTCAGGAGGCAGGTTTTCAGGATTCAAGGTTTGGTTCACGGAGCGCATTATAAACCCTCCTTAGAGTCTGGAATGTTCCGCAGTAGGGCATTAAACTCGCACGCATCCACAACGAAGACGAGCAAGTGACGCTACCCAGGCCACGTTACAGGTCAGATCCGTGGAGAGGCGACCCTGCTCACTCGCAGCGAGAACGCAGGGTTCAAACATCTGTAACTGAATGAATGTTTCATGTCATACTGTGCAATATTCCAAGCACCGCAATGACATCGCCATGGAGACAAGCAGGTGGCAGAAGCTCACCAGAGAAGTTACATAATACAGCTTTAAGAATAAACCCTAACTCAATACAAGGGCTGAATTTAAAAAAAAACAAATTTATTATTTAATTTGCAATTTATGTTTTTATTTAGTTCCAAATTCATATTTTAAACTCCAAATCTGAAAAATCGGGTGCATTTCAGAACTAAAGCTCTAAATAAAACAAATTATCCTGTTTTTACATTATAAAACTGGATTTGTTGTTGTTGTTGGCTAAATAATGTGCCAATTACAACCATTCAAATTGCAATTTTGATTCAATTACGATCAATCTTGAAACTTTTTATCAGTTAATAATGGACCAGTCCAACGTTACAATTTAGGCTGGATCAATATTTTCCTTTCAATCAATAGTTTAGTTTCCACGACCGACAGCGAGCGGAGGAAAACAATACTTTAGAAACATGGATCAGAAAAAGTTTATGACCTTGTTATGGGATGTAAATATTAACCCTGGGATGGAGCACATGCATTATAAAAGAGCAGAGTTTTTAGGAGACGCAAATCATACATATGTGAGGAGCAGATGAAGAGTGCAGCAGGAGCTAAGAGGCCCCCGGCACGCAGAGTGCACCACCTCTTTTAAGAGCCCGACTGTGTGTACCGGGACGACAGAAGAGGAGGCAGAGGAGGAGGCAGAGGAGGAGGCAGAGGAGGAGGCAGAGGAGGAGGAAGAGGAGACAACAAAGGAGACAGAGGAGGAGGCAGGAGGAGGCAGAGGAGGAGGAGGCAGAGGAGGTGGAGGAGGCAAAGGTGGAGACAGAGGAGAAGGAGGCAGAGGAGGAGGAGGCAGAGGAGGAGGCAAAGTTGGAGGCAAAGGAGGAGCAGGCAGAGGATGAGGAGGCAGAGGATGAGGAGGCAGAGGATGAGGGGAGGAGGCAGAGGAGGGGGCAGAGGAGGAGGCAGAGGAGCAGAGTTCAGACTTTGGAGGAGGAAATGTGACTCTTGTGTTAAATGACACGGACTAAACGTCTTCATGAAATCAATACTGTCATTTTTCGTGTTTAATGGTGAAATTGAGCTCGATCGATGAGGGACAAATGAAATGTGATTTCTTATGTCCCATTTGGCCCATAGTTCAGTCCACACTCTCCACATGGTGTAATGAGCCTGGGCTTCATAAATGAGCTGCGTTCACGTTCTATAATTTGATGTGATGATCTCGGCGTAACTCTACGGGAGATTTACCGTTTTTGAAAAGAATATTCAAAGTGTAAATCCACAAACGTTGAACCGTCATATTAATCTCACGGTTTAACGTCCTTTGAACAACAATCACGCCTTTTGATTCAAACAACGACACCACTTTCTATATCGATATTATGAAAACACGATCACACTTTTGTTACTTTACGCTGACCGAGAAGAGCTTTGTGCCAGTTTTTGTTTCATGTGAACAGGCCCAGTTATTACAGATATGAACCGTAAACCATGAATTACAAAATGGCCGCCACATCTCCACATTTTATGCAGTTTATACTTATATTAGCAACTCTTTAGACATAATGTTGCCAACAAATGTAAGAATACGGTGCCATTTTTATTTCTTTTCTGCGTTTTCATGTTCAACGTTAGATTGGCAGAATAACTAAACATAGAATCTGGTGTAAACACGGGGAAACTTCAGTTCAAGATTATTTTCATAAAAAGTACACAATTATCTGCGAGTTTGACAGCGATTCAACGCTTCACATTTATATTTGTTCATGCGTCTCGTTCTTTCAGGAAGTGGAGAGGTTTCTAATCGCGCTGGACAAAAACAAGGAAGTGCCACCAATCCACAACACGACTTAGAAGACGCGTCGCAGAAGTGACGCGTTCGAATCAATGTTTGAGGAAAATACCGTCTTTTCCGGAGTATAAGTCGCACCAGTCAAAAAATGCATAATAGAGAAGTAAAAAACACATGTAAGTTGCACTGGAGTATGAAATGCGGTTGCAAGTGTGAAAATAACATAATATCATGTATAAGTCGCACTGGAGTATAAGTCGCACCAGCCAAAAAATGTATAATAGAGAAGAAAAAAACATATTAGTCGCACTGGAGTATGAAATGCGGTTGCAAATGTGAAAATAACAAATAATATCACATATAAGTCGCTCCAGAGTATAAGTACATAAGTATAAATATAAGTATAAGTCGCACCCCGGCCAAAACTATGAAAAAAGGTGCAACTTATAGTCCGGAAAATACGGTACTGCGTTTCTCTGAACTTCAAAAATAACATAGGACAGTACAGGATTATACTTTTGTTTACTTCTATAACTGCTGAAAATGCTCGATACTCACTACAAATGTCGATACCACAGCGATTTAACAGCATTTCCTATTCTCTAGTTTGAATAGTAGTTTTAGTATGTGCTTATGATAAATCGATACAAAAAGTAGAATAAAAACTAGATAGGAATGTGAAAAAAGAACAGCACTTAAAGAAAAGACCCATTTTGAGCTTTATAAGACCACATGTTCACATTAAGTGTAAAAAATATTGACAAACCTGCTTCTGATACTGCGACCCAAATACGTCACAGCAAGACTAGTATCAAAACTGGGTACTCTTTTGAACAGGTATTGATACTTAAAAACGTTATACGACTACTATTTACCATTCAGTTTAGTTCAAGCAGAGGCTAAAAGAAAAATAATGATGACGTTTCAACGCATTTCAGCACAAAACTCATTAGTATCAGTATTGGATCGATATTTGCCATAGTATTACTTGGTATCGGATCGAAAAATGAGTGGTATCACCAGTCACTGCTGTAGTAAAGGAAACTACCGTATTTTCCGGACTATAAGTCGCACCTTTTTTCATAGTTTTGGCCGGGGTGCAACTTATACTTATATATTCATACTTATATACTTATACTCCGGAACGACTTATATGTGATAGTATTTGTTATTTTCACACTTTCAACATAGTTCATCCAGTACAACTTATGTATGTTTTTTTATTCTCTATTATGCATTTTTTGGCTGGTGCGACTTATACTCCAACTCCAACTCCGGTGCGACTTATGCTCAAACTCCGGTGCGACTTATGCTCAAACTCCGGTGCGACTTATGCTCAAGCTCCGGTGCGACTTATGCTCAAACTCCGGTGCGACTTATGCTCAAACTCCGGTGCGACTTATGCTCAAACTCCGGTGCGACTTATGCTCAAACTCCGGTGCGACTTATGCTCAAACTCCGGTGCGACTTATGCTCAAACTCCGGTGCGACTTATGCTCAAGCTCCGGTGCGACTTATGCTCAAGCTCCGGTGCGACTTATGCTCAAGCTCCGGGGTGCGACTTATGCTCCGGGGTGCGACTTATGCTCCGGGGTGCGACTTATGCTCCGGGGTGCGACTTATGCTCCGGGGTGCGACTTATGCTCCGGGGTGCGACTTATGCTCCGGGGTGCGACTTATGCTCCGGGGTGCGACTTATGCTCCGGGGTGCGACTTATACGCCGGAACATACGGTAATGCTTTATCCTTAGTGTCAGCTCCTAATAAAAGTGAAATTTATGTTCTAAGACAGATGTAAACAAGTATAAAAACAGGTGTGTGTGCGTTTACTCACGGGGGGCCTCATCCAGCGGACCCCGGAGGTCTTGGCGGACCTCGGCCCCAGCTCGTTGAACCCGAGGGAGGAGCTCGCCGTCGGGAAGTAGTTGTCCTCGAACAGCTTCCCGCTCCGGCGACACTGGTCCCGCAGCGTGTCGAAGTCCTGCCCCAGCAGCTTGACCGCGTTGTGGTTCTGGCCCAGCCCCTCGTCGCGGTCCCACTGGTTCCTGAGGCGGGCGGCCATACCTGTGGCGTAGATGGGCTCCACCATTCCGAGCTCGGGCGTGGCGGGGCGGGGCGGGGCGAACTACTCACAGGCCACTCGTTCGGGAAGCGGCAAAGAGAGCGATTGTTTTAACGGAACGACCGCAACGCTTTTGTAGCATTAACGTGGCGCAGAGGGAACGGGGGATCTGAAGTGAGCCGGGGACAGTTCGGGGGGGGCCTGGTCATAAATCAGGACGAGCCGTGCTTTGCCATTAAGAAGACATCAAACATGGATGAGAAGCAGCGCTGCAGCGTCGCCCCGGTTACTTGTGGTTCAGCTACGGCAGGAGACGCAATCGACGCACGATGTCGGCGGCCTCCAGAGGGAAAAATCTTCTCCTCCAAAATAAAAGAAGGAATAATCCAAATGGGGCAGGTTCAGACCAAACCTGAAACAGAAGGAATTAAAAAGTATTATTGCTCGTCTACTGATGAAATACTGGCAGTGCACATGTAAGTGAATGCTCTGGGGAACAGGTTTTACAAACAACTTTCTATTTTGACTAGTTTAAAATGTGGTTTCTGTAGAATATTTAAGATGGTTGAAAAAGGAATAGTTTTTGTGGCTCGATTCACCAAACTGATACAAAATGTAGACTATATTCCTCATCCAAGCTTTCATTATAACGGAATACAGTATAACAAATGTACAAATACTGCACAATACATTACAATCGATTTGAAATGACAATAATCTCAAATAACATCCACTTTGTTTTTTCTCTGGTCCCGCCCCATGCAATGTTTTTTTTTTTTTTTTTTTTTTTTAATTGTTATTTTATTTATGCACATGTATTTTTTTCTTTTTTTAAAATAATACAAATAAAATAAATAAAATAAATAAAATGTTTATTATTTTGGTCATGTCATCTGCAAACATCAAAGTATTGGGTCATTTTAGGGACATATTTGTTAACCTTGAAGTTGCAAACAAACGTAATGGATTCTAAGTTTAGCGTGGCATTTTTAATCTTCTCTCAAACGTTTTCACCTGGACGTGTTTAAAATCTCTCTGCAGCGTGAACAGAATCCTGAAAACGTACATTTAAAATTGAATCGCAGACGCAGAAAAACATGAACACAAAAATCCTTGTACACATTCAAGCTTATCAACAGCTTATTAAATCGTTCATCACAGTGAGTCCAATGCAAACAAATGTCCTGACAGTCTGAACCCGTCTGTCACTGCAGCAACAAAAGAACCTGCATTTCCACCCACAGAGCATACGTTTACCCACAACTTTCCACCAGACTCTATGTGAGCGAGCTTGGGGCGCATAGCAAAGGGATTAGTCACGCAGTAAAAACGCACCGCTGCTACTTTTACTACTGCGTTCACCTTGTCACAAAGGTTTGTAGTCAATGTTCAATCATAAACAAATATCCAACTCCGCTGTGTGTACTTTGGTGACACAGGAAGTCGGTCTGCGCTGCGGGTTTTCGTGACACAAGGAACATCTCAGTACTGTTGGGTAATAGTATAGTTAGAGTAATAGTAGTAATGGTATTCTACTTTAAGCGTTATGTAATCTGTGTATGTTGTTACTCAGGGGTGCCAAACTCATTTTGGGCCTCGGGGCGAATTTCGACACCGGACATAACATAAAACATAAAAAAAAAATAACAATTTGAAGAAATAAATGGCTTTATACAGCCTAGTAATAGTTCTATGTGGACACTGATGCACAAAGCTGCAGCAGGTGAAAGACTCTGAGTCCATATTCATGCATCAGCAGCAGGAACAGGAACATGGACTAATGATATGATTTCTAATATGAAGTGTTGCATCACAGACATGTTGATATTGCTGCAAAAACTCTATATGAGCTCATCATCTTTATAGTTTAAGCTTATTTTAGTGACAAATCAATCATGTAGTGAATCAAATGAGTGCTCACAGCAGCCTTACTCTGTCATGTTCATACACTCTGACCTGTGTTATTACCTGTTACCACTGATCTGTCTATCTTTGGATGTTTTCCTCACAGAGCATCATCACCGAAGTTTGTTTCTTGTCGTTACCGCCACTAACGTCCACAAAACCGCCTCCTTTCAGCGGTTTTGTGGCCTCCTTTATTACACTTGTTTACTGACACCACACGCTCAGGCCTCTGCTCAAGTCTGTATAGTTCTAGCAATAAAAAACTATATATATCTATTGTAAATTAATAAATATACACTAGAAATGTTCGGCGGGCCGGATTAAAACGTCTGGGAGGCTGGATGTGGCCCCCGGGCCGCATGTTTGACACCTGTCCTTTATGTGGTTGTTTTTACTGTTTTAATATTGATTCATATTTGTATTTTGATACTTTTGACAAACCTAAATTGAATAAATGTGAGATTAACATGTATATGTCATTAGAGATGAACGTTTTATTGTTTAATGTTCTTTTTGCTGCTCTTTTTTAACCATTTTCTTACGACAGATCATGCCCAACATACTAACTCTGCCCAACGCTTCCTTCCAAATACTAATCTTGAACACGACACACCTTGGGACCAGTGGAAGTCAATGTTTAATCCTTGGCACATGTTGGCGTGCTTTGTGTGTATCGTTTATGGCACAGGAAGTGGCTCTAGCGACACAAAGAGAAGGGGCAAGAACAAGCACACACTCTCTATCCGGCTCGATTAAGTCAGCAGAGTCAAGAAGTGTTAAAGAAGTTCCTCAGAAAAGCTCAGAAAACCGGTTCATCGCAGTTCAACGCTAAAATGTTGACTTTCTTTTGCTGTCGTTTTGGTGTTCTACATCCATCTCTCTCGCACACGGAAACTGTGGGCTATTTTTAGCATTTCTATGTGTAAAGTGAGGCTCTTTTCAGATAGAGGTTTGAGGAAAATATTGCTCGATATTTTGGTGCCACGTATAAAGCCACTGTTCTGTTTCCAATGCCACTTTGAGCCGCATCCATGAAGTACACAGGCACCACATTCATGCAGCAAAAATCATTATCTTTACAATAATTTGATCATTTCTACGTAACTAGCTCTATTGTTATGCTTTTTTTAACAAGTAAATATCAAGTACACTAGAGCAAGACATTGTTGGTGTTGATCTGATGTGTAGTTTATGTATAAAGACAGATTTTATTAGAATTTAAAAAGCTATTTTAGGATAAGGACAAAATAACAATCAACAGAAGTAAAAGGTTATTAATTCATAAATCTGAATGGAATATTTATGCAGGATCTGTACTGGGAATGTATTTGATTTGTACCAAACAATAGAGTATTTTAGTTAAAGCTGGAGTATCCGATTTTCAAACCGAGAAAGTGAAAAGTCGTTTTCTAAGTCTAACTCATCCGTCGCGGTCACATACACTCAGTATTCACCTGCATGGATTTTCAGGCAAATGCATGGATTTAGAACAGCTTTTTTCAAACTGGGGTGGACCACCAAAGAGCAGCCAATCGGAGCACTGCTTTCGGGTCTTACTTCCTGGATGACAAGAAATAAAATACTTTATAGTTCGCTGCGGACGGCGTGCAGCGGTTTCATTTTGTCATTAAGTGCTGCTCTTACAATATACTATTTTGGGGGGAAACAAATAATTCACTTATTTAAAAAAAAAAAAAAGTTAGGTACAATAGCTTTAAAGGTATATCCCCAGTTTATTTTTTGTATTTCTTTTTTCAATATGACAAGGTTATGTATACAGAAAAAACATTAATAAAATGCAAACATAAAGCAATTAATAAACATGAACCATACAGATAAAACAATGGGGGAACAGAAAAGAAAAACATCACAATATTTATATTCAATAATGAAGTTTCTTATTCAAGACACAGGGAATATTTTTTGAAGTATTTAATGGTTTAAATGCCTTTTTGCTATTTACATTTTTCATTTGTATCAATATATATTTTTAGTTCCATAAAACAAAATTGGCCATGATGATAATTAATGTGGTTGATGACATTATTGTTTGTTATTTGAGAGCAAAATGTCCCCATTGTATCCGAATTTTCCCCATTGTGTGGACAAATAAAGGCAAACTTATCTTATCTTAGTATGTGATAATATCTGAATATCACTTTTGTTTACAATGAATATAAATGAATGTCTTTAGGCCATGACCAGAACAGATGAAAAGAGGGTGCAGTTGTTATTTATATTGGTAAATTTGGAGATGATGTTATTGCTGGGATCGATGTTGTGTCGTATTTTGAAGTGGATTTCTCTAACTTTATTTGTGATGCAAAAGTGAAATGGGGAAGTCCAAGCTTTTTTCCTGTTCACGTATTCAATTTGAGAGTTCCAGAAAGAGTTTCCCTAAGATTCTGTTACTGTAGTTATTGATTTCCTATTGGTGCATTTCCCATCTGTTAAATTCACTGATCCCACTTTTAATTCAGCTATAATATTCTTAAATTTTCTATATAATTTAGATGAGCTTATGGTGGACTCCAGACGGAATTGCTTTGGTTATATTTGGAAATTCTTTATATTTTACTGGAAACCTACATACAATTCACCTTGATCATAAATAAATATCAGAAACAAACGCTGTACATACTGTACAACGTATATCCCGAGTACAAATTTGGCTTTCCATCCTTTGAGTCATCAAAAAGATCATCGCCATAACACGTTTCAGTTTTGCTGTTTATCCCATTATTCCGACTTGGAACTATCAAAAATAATCCTTTTGCTAGTTAAACACGACAAATACAGCAACAATAACGGTCAATAATACATTTAGAGTTCTCATTTAAGAACCAGCGATGTCGAAAACACCCTCAATAATGAATAATGACCATTATTCATTATTGAGCAGATAATGAGTCCATTAGGGGCATTATCTGCTTTTGCGTGTCATCAGAGGAAGGCAGAGCGGGGCCCACGCCACAAGATTTCTGTCTTTAATGAATATTTGATTTGACCCAACGCCGCACACACGCAGCGCCCCCTGTCCAGCCCGGCAGGTGTGACGAGGAGCAGACGGAACAATGTGGAGGCGTCAGGGAAAGAACAG
The DNA here is from genome assembly GCF_026437365.1 of Eucyclogobius newberryi. Classification (NCBI taxonomy): domain Eukaryota; kingdom Metazoa; phylum Chordata; class Actinopteri; order Gobiiformes; family Gobiidae; genus Eucyclogobius; species Eucyclogobius newberryi. The sequence goes on along the minus strand of NW_027315857.1, from coordinate 18,990,155 downwards.
TAGAAGGTAATATAATGGCCAAATGTGCACCATCAGGGAACAGGAAGAAGATGCATTTACTGATACTTGGGTTACAGGGACCTTTGCCACAGCATTTATCGATCAAACACTCAATATTTTAACAATAGACGGATGATATGGTATATGTGTACAAAAAAAATGTATTAGTTGAGGTCAAAGTAATCACAAACGTGCAACAAAACTAAAGAGAAATCACCTTATATCCTTTAAACTAATCCGTGGGTTTCAGGGACCTTTGCCACAGCATTTAACGCTGAAAAACTAAATATTTTGACAGATGATATAATGTCAGTCCAACAGAAATGTGAGGGGGAAAAAAATTATTAGTTGAGGTTTAATAATGTGAAATCTCTGTCGAATTAAACACAAACGTGCAACAAAAAGAAACAAAAATCACCTTATATCCTTATTTTGACAGCATAACTTTTTTTAAAGCTTATTTTGTAGCATTTTTTACTATTAACTATTATATTGATAATCAAACTCACAATATATTAGATACATTTCGATATATTGCCCACCTGTACAGTATTCTGCACAGGATAATAATGAAATTGTGTGTTTTGGAGGCAAAATTAGAAAGTACAACACAATACAATCACTATGAAACTGTAGCAGAGCTCAAAATGAAACACATGTAACTCTTTAACACGTTTGTGCAATACTTGAACCTAAACAAATGTATCTACAATCAGGTTTAAGCACATTTCTGGCTCTGGATTGCTAAACATATTCAAATCATCGTCACGAGGAAATGAAAACACCACAAATACATGACCCACGCCGATAATACACAGACTGTGTTTCATCAAAGGTGCAGCTGTAACCTCGTTTAGGAGATGCTAATAGTGCAATTATGAGAGCAAAGGACGGGTCTGTTGTTACGCAATTGTTATACAAATTGTGCTCCAAGTACATTTTAGCAACAATAAGGTTTCATGTATTCATGACTTCCTTGTTTCACTTCCTGGTTTGGTCTAGTGCATCGTTGTGCTATTATTTGTGGCAACTCACACCGAACACAACATGTACACGTTAAAAACACAACTTTAATCTAGATATCCGGGTTTGTTTTCGATAACACAACACAAAAAAAACACTAATCCCGATTTTGAGCCGACTATTTGAATAAAATCCTCGAGACGTGACGAAATATTCATCTTTTCTTTTGAACTTTTAGCAGTTACATTGTGCAGATTTATTGTCTTACATAACCTATTTTCCCCATTCAATAAGACACAGTGTTTTGGTTTGCCATTATACTACACGTCTGTCTATTATTAGCACATATTAATTCACCCTTTATTCTGATTTGAAGCCAAGAATCCCTGCGTGCTTGAAGATGGCTCACTGTAAACTTAGAGGGGGTCATCCAAGTTAAACAGACATTAAACCCCAAGTGTCTGCAGTGATTTCCAACTTGTTTTCTGTGCAAGACCAAGTGAGGAAATCCCCAAACGCACAATGAAAGGTTATAATTATGCATGTGTGGGTGTGTCAAGCCCTGACTGAGCATTTTAACTCACAAGGTTCATGTCCCGAACAATGTTTACAGCAAAATGAAATACCAAAAGTGTCTCTGGACTGAAGCAATGCAGAAAATAGCCTCGCAGAGAGAAACTGGACACTCACACTGACCACTGAGGGAAAGATAAAGGTGTTTTTTTAATGATATAAAGATAAGAGATAGGCCTGTGTGGGTATTTGGTGCAATCGGACCTATCTTTATGTACATATTACAACTTTAAATGCATGGCTCATACAGATAAGCCCAAGTTGAGGTGGGTGTGGCCCCTACAATGCAATGCACAGTCTATCACGCCAACTTCTCAGGCTTAATAAAACAGCACAGTTTGCACGAGCAGGCATTTCCTCTCCCAAACACAAAAGAATCACGCATCAGTTCTCTCAGCAGCGCAAAAGCTGGTCATAATCCCACATCTGAACGTGCTTTTGGCTTTTCCCCATTTTACATTTCACCATAAAAGTATAAAACACATTGCACAACAGAGAAGTGTCAAACACATCCGCCTGCAAACGCAACGCAAAAGACAATCAAAGCAGAATTGAGTGTTGCTTTTACCTTCAGATCGTGCCGTTTTGACGCTCGCTGTGGACGTGAAATGTGGCTGTTAACTTTCTCCCCTCTGTGCCATGTCCCGACTCGCTGGTTCCCTCCCCTCAGCTCTCTACAAGGCGTATTTTAATGGACTGAACCACCCAGAGATCCGCGGTCCAGCCCCGGGTCCTCCTCCTCTGCGCTGCGCCCCTCTGATGCGCCCTGCTGTGCGTGTGTGCGTGCGTGCGCATGCGCAGTGGCGACCAGTCAAGATTGATCAGTGAAACTAGTTATTTACAGTGTAGTTATGTAAAAACAGTTCTATTTACTGAGATGATTGTGTCTGCACTCTTTTCTTACAAGTACATTTCATAATAGTTCATTTGTATTTGTTTGTGTTGTGTTTTTATTGCATGTTGTCCTGTTCTGTAAAACCCTTTGATGCTTTAAGTGCCATAACTGCACGAACAAAAAGAACCGTAGTAGTCAAGCCAAAGTAAGTAAGTAAGTACATTTTATTTGTATAGCACCTTTCCCAGACAGACGTCACGAAGTGCTTCACAAAAACACAGAATAAAACAATAAAAACACAAAAAACTTACAGTGAGCAATACATATACAACAATATACAGTCAAATCAACTTGACTTGACTTTGGACTTCGATTCCCACCATGCACTGCGTGATTGACCAGTGAAACTAATGTAAAAATAGTTCTATTTAGCTGTGCATGTGACTGAGAGGATTGTATCTGCACTCTTTTATTACAAGTACATTTCATAATAGTTCATTTGTATTTCTTTGTATTGTGTTTTTTTATTCTTGCATCTTTTCCTGTTCTGTAAAACCCTTTGATGCTTTAAGTGCCATAACTGCACGAACAAAAAGAACCGCAGTAGTCAAGCCAAAGTAAGTAAGTACATTTTATTTGTATAGCACCTTTCCCAGACAAAAGTCACAAAGTGCTTCACAAAAACACAGGATAAAACAATAAAAACACAACAAACTTACAGTGAGCAATACATATACAACAATATACAGTCAAATCAGTCCCTAAAGCAAATGCAATTAAAAGGCTTGACTAAATAAAAAGGTTTTAAGCTGAACCTTAAAAGCAACTTAAGTAGTAAGTTAATAAATGTAACCATCACCAAAGCAAGTTCCTAGCCTGTGATTTTTGTTCACTGACAGTGGCAATAAACCTTTTTCTGATTCTGAATCAAAAAATGAAAAGTTAAAGTTAAAAAAGTAAAGAAAAATGTGTTTGGACTAGTTTAGACATCCCCTAAAGGAGATAAAACTTATATTTCCCACTGCGGTGCATTGCTTAATTATTTACTTGTGCTCTGTTTATTAGCTTTTATGATTATCTTACAAACCCTGGCCATTGTAAGTTATGTTTAATGTCGTCTGATCGTTGTAGTTGGATTGTATTATTATTTTGTTGAGACAATCAACACATTTAATCAGTATAATGTTAAAGACAACGCCACAAACTGAACAAACCTGTACCAAAAGTACTCTTTGCATTGTATGTACTTTAATCAAGTTTATCTGTTTTATATTTAGCTTAATGTATGTTAGCCTGTGGATTTCCTCCTGTGACATATTTACATCGTACTTAAAAGTCTTAACATGCTGATAGTGATTATCCATCTGTAACTCGCTCTCTGCTTGCCACATATTTTTATTTCTATTTATTTGATCAAGACTCGGCTGGAAGCAGAAGTGAAGATCTGCACTTTTACTGCAACAGGAGCAATCCGTAATTTTGTGTTTTTATTACGAATTATTTTTTTTTGCATCGATTTTTAATTTTTTTTACATCGAATTTAAAAAAAAATGTAATCGGATTAATATACAATGATTTTTTTTTTATTTCTTACTAGATTTCGATGTAAAAAAAAAAATCGATGTAAAAATAAATAAATTAAAAAGATTCGTAATAAAAACACAAAATAACCTTCATAAATCCGGGCCCATCGTGAACAGAGCCATGATTTTTCAGGCAAATCCACGCGTAAACACTGACACCTACAGGCTGAAATGAGCAAATACACTTGACTTGACTTTGGACTTCGATTCCCACCATGCACTGCGTAAGTGTCCCGTAGTGCTTTGCGCTCGCCTCGCTGCAGTGTTTCTTCCGGTCTCCGTAGCCATTCCGTTGTTTGATTGAGTAAAGCTGAGCATGGCATCTGAAGGGCCGCCGGGCACCGAGGGTCTCCCCGCTGAGCTGGGCGCTGCTGTGGCGGCTCTGAACTCCTGGAGCCACCCGGAGCTGCAGGCGCGGCTGGCCGAGATCGGAGCTCCGAACATGGGTAAGAGGCTGCGGATGTGTCGGGGGAAACAATTGCCGCTGTGTCCCAGAGCTAACTCAAGCTAATTTAGGCTAGCTGCTGGGACTTTTGTAACTGCTCCATTACAGATATGCCCAAACTTTAAATCTGCCATTCAGTGTTAATGTTGCACTATTCATAAATGCATACATATTTCTTTAATATAAGTATTCTGTGTGATCGTATCTACTGTAAATCATCACGTCCGACACAGCAGGCTAACTTCAGTGCAGCTGCTAGCTCACAGAGGGGCGGCTGCCCACTGCCTCACTGCTCCGAAGCTTCACGAGTCCGAATATTCAGAAATGTTAAGGTTCGTTAGTCCGAAGTTGTGAGTCCGCACAGCGGGCTCTACTCGCGGCTCTCCTCACTAAAGCTGTGTCCCCGTGCAGCGGGCTCTCCTCGCCTCCCTTTGCCCTACACACTGACTTTTAAGACTTTTCTAGTGTTGATGCACTTTTTATGATTAAACTCACGTATTTTCCATAACCGACTTATTTCTGTGCATAGCCTGAGCTCCTTATCGTATTATTAATGAATGAATTAACTCAAATAGCCCAGCAGTTTCGGCCGCGCCGCGGCTCTGTAGACACTCCCGTCTTGGCCAGCTGAATTTCCTTTTTGACAACCAATCCTATGGTGATCGGATTATGCGTTTCTATATATACATACATCATTTCTATACTTTGATCAAATGAAGGCATAGAACTTAGGATTCTGATCACGCATATTTATTTTGATCAAATGAAGACAGAACAGAGGATTCTGATCACACATATTTCTTATGATCAAATGAGGGCATTTTTACATACACAGTACAACTTGCGGTGCCTCCTGTGAGCAGCTAGTGCACTAAACGTGACGACAGACTGACTACATCCCGATGCAGTCTACGCCTTCACTTTAGCCTATGAGGACTAGTGAACCTTTAAAACCTTCGGACCAGTGAACCTTCGGACTAGCGAACCTTCGGACTAGCGAACCTTCGGACTCGTGGGGGGTAACCCACAGAGGTGCTGTTTGGATCCTCACTTTGTGTGTTTCCTGCAGGTCCCAGAGAGGAGCTGATGGACAGACTGAGGGGCTACATGATCCAGGTAAGTGGACACATGTGTTTCAGTAGTGAATTACACCTTTGTTTGTTTGTTTGTTTGTTTGCTTGTTGCACTTACATTAAACGTATGATACTTGTGTTTTCCTCACAGACTGGAATACTTCTCACTAAACCTGATGCTCAGGTAAAAGAATAAACTCACCGACTTTTGTGTCATGTTTCATATTTACTCTTCTGTCAAATCGGATGTTTCTCACTGTCATGTTGACATGTTCTGTCCTGTTCAGATGGGTGTTATGCCAATGCCGCAGATGCCAATGCCCCCTGGCATGGGGATGATGCCAGCGATGAACATGATGCCAGGAGGGCCTCCTCCGCCAGGTATGCACATGGGCATGGAGCCCGGCATGGGCCCTGGCATGTCCCAGGACGACCAGCTGAAGATGGCTCAGCACCGGGCGGCCATGGTGCTGCAGCAGGAGGAGATGGCCAAACAGGTGAGCTCTGGGAAAATGAGATTGAAGTGTGAACAATGAGCTTTTAAAACAGTCTGCTCAGTTTAAAGTGTTTCTTTGGTTAACTCTCATGCTTTGCAGGGCGATGTCAGAGTTATGACTGAGCATGACCTTCTGGAACAACAGAAAAGGGTGAGTTACATAAAGTTGGTTGTTGTTTTTGTTGTTTGCGCTGCTTTTTAACCACATGACCCGTGTTCAGGCTGCTGTGCTGCTGGAACAGGAGCGTCAACAGGAAATGGCTAAGATGCAGGGCCCTGGAGGCTTAACGCTGCCCACTGCCAGCTTAATACAAGGTGAGACCAACACGTTTAAGACGAGCAAATGTTTTACTCTTTAGTGCTGTTGTCATATTATAGTGATGTGTTTTTTGTTCAAATCTAGGACCACTGCCTCCTGGTTTAATCCCCAACCAAAAACAGAGAGGTCCCATCCTTCCCGGTGAAGACGGAGAGGTCGGATATGGTTGAAACTGTAATATTTGTCAAACTTCAAACATTTATTTACAGTTGGTTTATGTCTTGTAGCCCTGGCAAAATGACGAGGTGAGCGTCACCGGACCAAAGATTCCTCAGGCTTTGGAGAAGATCCTGCAGCTGAAGGAGATCCGACAGGAACAGAACACCGACGCTGCAGGTCAGTGCATCAACCACAGGAAACGCTTCCACTTTCCTTCATTCAAACCGACTTTTATAATGCAGTATTTACATGTTTGTCTTCTTTAACAGACGACGACGATGACGAGGGAGACAACCTCAACTCCTCGTCTAAAATGGCTGCTGACGACGACGACGATCTCTCAAAGAAGGACGTAGGTTTTTCTCGAGAATACAAACGTAAAAAAGTCTGTCAAAACTAGAAATTGACTATTAAATATCTTCGCAGAAAAACCGTAAGCGCAGAAACCGGAAGAAGAAGAGTAAAAAGAAGCGAGCGCTGGAGAAAAAGGAGCAGGCCGAGCAGCAGCAGGAGAACGGCACGAAGGACGGCGCCAAGGACAAAGACAAGGACGGCGCCAAGGACAAAGACAAGGACGGCGCAAAGGACAAGGAGCCGGAGGTGGAGATCGAGTACGTGGCGGAGGAGCTGGAGATCTACGACCCCAATTTCATTTTCTTCAAGAGGATTTTCGATGCGTTCAAGGTAAAAGCTCGTCCAGGAGTTAATGACCATATGTAGACTCGGTACAGAAACAGTATATAGTGTTCTAAAACGTCACAGTAACGTGTCGAGATGTTCTGCTTGAAACAGTCTGTGTTCTCGTCTGTTCCAGCTGACGGACGATGTGAAGAAGGAGAAGGAGAAGGAACCGGAGAAGGAGAAACACGAGTTGCCGTATCTAAAGAAAAAGGGCATCGAGCTGCTGCGGAAAGACGACAGCGACGACAGCGACGATGTTTGTGACGACACACCAGTCATTCTGTTTGTTTAATGACAATCACTAATGATGTCTTAATTTGTGTGTATTTTTACAAAAGGATATGGATAAAAGTGACTTGCCTAAAATCTCCAAGAAGAAGCTGAGGAGGATGAACCGCCTGACGGTGGCTGAGCTCAAGCAGGTCAGACTCAAGAGTCCATAATCATGTTGAAATAAACCATCTCTGATTATTCACTTCTAACTAATTTAATTATGTTTAAATGTTATTTTCCCATCATGAAAAAAAACTGAAAACAAAAACTACGTACTCACGAGTTTTTATAACTTGAGGTTTTGTACTTTTTGTATTAAGCTTCAAAACAATCACATTTTCAGATTGTTAATCCTCTAAAAACATAATTTTTTTCAAAGCGTATTGCGTAAAATTTAAGGACATTTTTGTGTATTTTTTTTATTCTACTACTGTTTTTGCACTTTGTCATTGCAACACAGAATTGTGGGACAAATCATGTGTCTTTTTTAGGTGTAGAGTGATGATCTGAAGAAAAAACATGTTCAAAATATATGTACACTCTTTTGTCTTATTGTATATTGCATTTAATTATTTGAATGAAGAAAAAAAAGTCCATAATCTTCATCATTCAGAGATTTGAGCGTATTTGGCGTTTCTACGGTTACAGCTGGTGGCTCGCCCGGACGTGGTGGAGATGCACGACGTCACGGCCCAAGAACCAAAGCTCCTGGTTCACCTGAAGGCCACGAGGAACACGGTCCCCGTCCCACGCCACTGGTGCTTCAAGAGGAAGTACCTCCAGGGCAAGAGGGGTATCGAGAAGCCCCCGTTTCAGCTGCCCGAGTTCATCCGCAGGACCGGCATCCAGGAGATGAGGGAGGCGCTGCAGGAGAAGGTGCGGCAGAGAGAGTCAAACGGATCTGAAACACTTTTTAATTTAGTTCCAGTATCTCGTTTAAAAGTCTAGTAGTCGCATTAAATAAGCAGTTTGCATCAGGGTTTTAGATGGAGGCCCGTATTCCCGTATTGTGGACGGTATTTTGAAATGTGGACCGACATTTTCCAGTGTAGGACGGCCATTTTATTAATACATCTTAGGAAAAAAGGGAATATTATCATTAAATCTGGCCGGGAGCATTTGGTGACAATATTCCACCATTACAGTTTACTCCGGACACAATGATTTGGACGGGGTGTTTTCAAATCTAAAAGCCTGGTTTCCATGTAGTTTTACCCCGGCACAGATGTATTTAAAAGCAGCTCGTTGGGTCAAAATGAGACCGTTGTGTGCCGTCTGTGTATTTAGTCTCCAAAAACAAAAAGTGCGCAGTTAGCATGCTAGTAGTTGCTGTGAAAAGCCTTTATAAACTCATGAAGTGAGGAAAGCAGCTCCAGACTAACCCTATCCTCAGTTTAGTTCTGCTTTTCACGCTTTTTAAGACTTTGAAATCAGGTACAGCGCCTTTCTTTTACCCATGATGCACTGTAGTACCGTTTCTGCTGGTCAGTCGCTACGGAGATGTTATTACGTTGGCCCAAAATTACGTTGGCCCGAAATGTCCCCCAGTGTGGCTTTGAACTTAACGGTTTCGCATTTACTCAACGGCCGCTGTTTTTCATGCTCAAAGACGCATGAAAAACTTCAAAAAACGTCAGTATTTTCAGACGATTCAGACGTAAATTGAGAGTTCTTTCGTTAAAAGTCTGGAACGTAATCACTTTAATCTCACCAATAGATTCTACAAAACGCGACACAGGGCTCTTGAAACCGCCCTGAACCCGTCGTAACTCGTTTGTTTGTCGTTTTACGTCCGTTTCGCAGGAGGACGCCAAAACCATGAAGACCAAAATGAGGGAGAAGGTCCGCCCGAAGATGGGAAAGATCGACATCGACTACCAGAAACTCCACGACGCCTTCTTCAAGTGGCAGATCAAACCCAAGCTCACCATCCACGGAGACTTGTACTACGAGGTAACGGACGGCTTCGGTCTCAATAAATCTGCCTCTTCTTATTCTTTCTCCTGGGATGCTCGTGGTAACTCGGAGTGTCGTTTCGTGGTAACTCGGAGTGTCGTTTCGTGGTAACTCGGAGTGTCGTTTCGTGGTAACTCGGAGTGTCGTTTCGTGGTAACTCGGAGTGTCGTTTCGTGGTAACTCGGTGTCGTTTCGTGGTAACTCGGTGTCGTTTCGTGGTAACTCGGTGTCGTTTCGTGGTAACTCGGTGTCGTTTCGTGGTAACTCGGAGTGTCGTTTCGTGGTAACTCGGAGTGTCGTTTCGTGGTAACTCGGAGTGTCGTTTCGTGGTAACTCGGTGTCGTTTCGTGGTAACTCGGAGTGTCGTTTCGTGGTAACTCGGAGTGTCGTTTCGTGGTAACTCGGTGTTGTTTCGTGGTAACTCGGAGTGTCGTTTCGTGGTAACTCGGTGTTGTTTCGTGGTAACTCGGAGTGTCGTTTCGTGGTAACTCATGAGTGTCGTTTCGCGCAGGGCAAAGAGTTCGAGACGCGCCTGAAGGAGAAGAAGCCCGGAGATCTGTCGGACGAGCTGCGGATCGCTCTGGGAATGCCCGTGGGACCGGTGAGCGCCAACACAGTGTTTTAACTACATGTGATATAACCTCAAAGGGAAATGCAAGCACGTTTTAAGGATGTCACGTTTTAAGGATGTCACGATTTGAAATGTCTCTGTGACGATTATAATAAGGAGAAACATTGTGATTTAATGATTATTCGCAATTGACATGACGAAAACGATATCATCCAAAAAAATCTTTCCTTTTTGTTTTCTTATTATATTAACACTCCTAGATATGTGTCCTGCTTTAAGAAATCAAACTTTCTGAATGATTAATTGGACGTAAACGGGAAGATTGAGGAAAGACTGAGCAGAAAGCACTGTATTTGTAACATTTATTTTAATTGAACTTAAAAAAAGATCTAATTTAGTTTGGAAATTGTCACTTTTTCTTAAAACACGCCGAGATGTTTTATAACAAAGACGACAGGGTTATTGACTCAAAATGTCAAAGCATTAGAAACTATTTCAGATTTTTGTCAATTATACATTTTCATCGCCCTAGAAGCCTTCAGTCAGCATATTTTGACCTTTTATTTGGTTAAATGTGTTATGAAAATCAAAATTTACAACAGAAATAATAGTTGACTACTTAATAATCATTAGTTCATCTTTTTCAAACAATATTACTCTAAAAGAAGACGTTTGTTTTACGATCCTGGCTCTATTTCTCGTTGAAAGTGTCTCGTCCTCTCGTCCCACAGAACGCCCACAAAGTCCCGCCTCCCTGGTTGATCGCCATGCAGAGATACGGCCCGCCCCCGTCGTACCCCAACCTCAAAATCCCTGGACTGAACGCGCCCATCCCAGACGTGAGTACCCCGCACGCCGCCGTGGACCCGCGGTGATACGTGTGTTAATGCCGTGCGCTCTGGTCCTCAGAACTGTACGTTTGGATACCACGCCGGAGGATGGGGGAAGCCCCCCGTGGACGAGATGGGGAAGCCCCTGTACGGAGACGTGTTTGGGACCAACTCGGGAGACTTCATGGTAACTATGGTCCCGCGGCCAGGACTAACGCAATCACAATGTATCTACAGAAAACCTCTAAAATAGGTGTAAAGATACAGATTAAATTGACGTATGACGGGTTTTTACAATGTTCTAATTTTGACTGTGTTTGGTGTATTTATATGTGTAAATCATAGTTTTACACCAATCAAGGAGGTATTTGTGGAGAAAATGTTAAAATCTGTAGGAAACGACACTAGAGACACTCATTCCAGTTAAAGTGTATGGCAAGGCAAGTTTATTTGTAGAGCACATTTCATACACAAGGCAATGGTTTTAGGGTAATTTTTTGCATTGTGGGATTTATAGCATTTTTAATGCCCTGAACTTTGTCATTAAAGAATAATGCAAACTCATTACACTTGGATGTGGAAATGAGTTCTAACGGCAGCTGAGCTGGAGGGTTTGTTAATCTGTTTACTGTGGCAAACAGGACACGCGAGTTGTTACTGCAGCTTCCAATTATTTCAGAAAAATATCTTTCCCTAGTTCTACATAAGATTAGGTTGTACATGTTCAGCTTTTCTTTGTAAATCTCTTTTTGAACCTGGAGCTTTGACTTGCGCCATTTCCATTCGGCCCTGCGGCACTCCCTTTTCTGTGCCCTGACCTAATCATCATTTCTCCACGGCGCCTTCTGCTTATTTTTAACCATTTTAGCCTTTATAGGGGCGATGGTGTCCAGAACATTCAAAACACTAGATGTAACAGAGTTCAACAAATCATTTACATTAGAACATGAGACATTTTCAAAGTGTATGCATAATTTACACAACATTTTTGACTCTCTAAACATGAATTCAACAAAATAAAGTTGCTCCCGTATATTTTTTCTCAAATAAAATAAATTGTGACATTACTGTTTTTTGCCCAGTGTTTGCTGGGTAATTTCCTAGTGTGACGTCATCAATTACAAACAGGAAGTGAAATTATAAACCTAAACAATGTGCTATTCCGTGATAACATTTTAATATTTTTTAGCAACATTCAAAATTAATATGTCTTAACTGCATTTTAGTTTAAGAAACCATTGATAAATTAACTGACTCAACCAGAGTTTTTCAATTATTATTTTTGAGTCGTGGCATGTTTTTTTTTTATGGTTGTAAAGATGCCATGGCACACGACCTCCTGAAACATGTCGGTTTTTAACTGAAATCAGAGTTTTTAGTTAAAAACCGTGATGTTTAATGTGCAAAATAATGTCCCTGACACTGTCTGGTTCTTTGCTTTCGTCTGTTATAGAAGTGTATTCAGGTCACTCTTAAACCGTGAATTGTTCAGTTAAATCCATTTGTGAATCTGTTAAACCTCTACTTTGGGTTAAGTTTATTGTGTTGAATATCTACCCTTTTTTTAACCCTGAATTATCTTCTAAAAGACTACAATAGTCAGTGCGTGGAGCATAACATTGTAGATGAATGAATTACTGATCATCAGGACGTGCATTAAGATCAGGACTCCCGTTGTTGCACGTTACTTCACAAAAGACACTGTTACAACTGCAAAAACGGCTAAAGTAAATCATTTTAACTGGAAAAAGCGGCACAAGAGGTACATTTTGCATCGTTCAGGTTGTGATTGCATTTACTGTAATAATGAGTGGAAAATGTAGCTTGTAGTTATTGTCGAGGACGTTGATGAGTTCGTTGGTCAATTAACTTCAGAAAAATTGGTTTCACAAAGAGAATCAAACAAACTACAGAAGCGGTGATGTAAAGACTTCTCTGTTTAATCTTTGTGCCGATGATCGATAACTCGTGACGTTCCTTTCGAGCTGTAAACACAAACTGCAGAGGTTCCTCACGGTTCTCTTGTGTCCCCGGCGCAGTCCAAAGCGGACGACGAGGAGCTGGACCACACGCCGTGGGGAGAGCTGGAGCCGTCCGACGAGGAGTCGTCGTCGGAGGAGGAGGAGGAGGAGAGCGACGAAGAGAAGCCGGACGAAACGGGCTTCTTCACCCCGGCCGAAAGGTACTTAACGCTCGCTCAAGTCGCATCGATGCTCAGCACACTCTGATGGACGGTTTGACGCGCACAGCAGTGAGATAAAAAGCAAAACGACCACTAAAATACTAAATTGTTTGGTAAATAGTCGGTGGAAGAGTCATTTTAGGGCATCAGTTTGCATCATTTTTACCTTTTCTGTGCATTATTAGTGACATTTTTATTATTTTGTTGTTCATTTGAGCTGAAGAGGGTTGAAAAGTTACAGCTACGACGATAATAAATGCTAACAAACGCTATTCATCTGACGCGGCTCATGCCTTTTAATATTGTCGAAGATTAAAGAGATTAGCAAGATTCAAGATTGTTCCGTCGGTGCCAAGAAGTAGTTTCATATTTTCTCTAGCAATACATCACACTCGCATATTATTTATTATGACGGGCCTAATTACCAAGATGACGCTGAATATTGGTTAATTATGAGTTTATTGAGCTGTAAATGACCAGGAAACACTGTATTTTCCTTGTGACCGTTTGGGTTTCACTTGTGATTGATTTGCAAAAAACGATAAACTGTTTTGTTAAAGAAAAGATTATATAGTACAAGCAAATGCAAGTGGACTTTATCATGAAGCGATTGTTTATTTCGAACAAACACTGCTGATATAATCTCTAATAGGACAGCTTTTTAAATTGTGACTTTTTTTGTAAATTAACTAATATGATGGTTAAATCTTGCGTTGAATAAGCGATTCTTTATAGTATAGAATGTGAAACGCGCCCTCGATGAGCGTTCGGTTTGTTCGCTTCTTGTCCTCGTATCCTCGTTTCTCAGGGGCCCGGTTTTTGCAGCGTAAGAAGAACACGTGAATGACTAATGCGCTCTAATGGATGCAGCGTTGCTCTTTGATGGTTACCCTGCTAAATGCCCCGTTTAGCATAACTTAGCACGTCGTTACGAGATGTGAACCTGCAGATTAAACCCTCCATTACAGAGAAGTGCTGCTCTCTATTGGGGCTTTATAAAGCTTTAACGCCGGTTTGTTTGTTTGTTTGTTTGTTTGTTTGTTTGTTTGTTTTGCAGCGGCTTGATCACGCCTGGAGGATTCTCGTCCGTTCCCGCCGGCATGGAGACGCCGGAACTGATTGAACTCAGGAAGAAGAAGATCGAGGAGGCGATGGACGGGTCAGTATTCCACAGGCGCAGGGTCACGAATGTGAAGCGGGGCTGAACCGGGTCTAGAACAGGACTGGAACTAAGACCAAAGCAGGACGTGTGTAATCGCAGCCTGGTGTATGTTTAGTCCACTTAAGTCGACCAGATTGAAACGCAGTGGATCTAAAGGGGCGTATGACGGGTTTTTACCACTGTCTAATTTAGACTTTATTTGGTGCGTTTTATACCTGTTGTACTTATAAATGATAGTTTTACACCAATCGAGTTAGTGTTTGTGGAGAAAATGTTGAAAAATATGTTGAAAATGACAGGAAGTGACATCACATCGGCAACGCTCATTTCCAAGTTTATGCAGAATTTACACAAAGAAATTACTGTTGTTGTTGTTGTTTTTTAGCTCTAAACATTAATTCAACAAACGTCACTCTCATATATTTCTATTTGTTAAATAAAAAAAAAATGGTGACATTAGATGAGTTTTTGACGATGTTTAGTGGGTAATTTCCTAGTGTGATGTCATCAATTACAATCAGGAAGTGACGTTATAAACCAAACAAATGTGCTATTCTGGCATAACATTTTTAGCAAGATTCTAAATACATTTATCTTAACTACATTTTAGTTGAGCGCACTGTCATAGGCACTTTAATCATGTTATATCATGAAAATCAGTCATAAAATCACAAAATATGTTTATTATTGCTTTGAAATGACCCCTAACATTGTACTTTTACTCTTGGATAGGTACAATAACTGTAATTTATAGTGTTTAAACTTATTCATTGAGATTTAAGTATCAGACGGATGTGAAATGTCCGTCAAATGAATCACAAAAGTGCAGAAATGTCGCCGTCTACACTTATGTGTAAGCTTACAAATGTAACTTTTATTTGTAATTGACTCATTTTGTAGCAATAAATGATAAAGTTGATATTCAAATGTCACATCTTCAAAAAAAAAACATTCACGATTTGAATCTAAACTGCTAATTACAGCAGTGCTTTTGTCTTAATGTAACTCCATCTCCAGCACATCCTGTAACGCACAAACAAGTCATACATTCAGTTTAGCTTTAATCCTGGATTTGAATCGTTTTTCTCACTCTTTGCCAATTGATATTTGATGTTAAAATGAGTGTCTGGCTGTGTTGCAGTAACGAGACTCCACAGCTGTTCACGGTGTTGCCGGAGCGACGCACGGGCCCAGTGGGAGCCGCCATGATGGCCTCCACGCACATCTACGACATGTCAGCGGTAAGACGCCCCGGCCTGCAGCCTGCATGCCCCGCTCCTCTGGGCCAGATGACACGCATGCAGTACATGCAGTACAGAGGAAAGATGGGGTTAGGCAGAGTGGCAGAACTGATTTCCTCCCCTCTCACTTGGTCAGGATTATTATTATCATCTTAAAGTTAAACGTACAGAAAGAGCCACATGAAGTTTGTCTATGGTTTGACTAGTCTCCGTCGGGACGAGAGCTGGGTGGGTGGGTCTCTCCGTCGGGACTAGAGCCGGGTCTCTCCGTCGGGACGGGAGCCGGGTCTCTCCGTCGGGACGGGAGCCGGGTCTCTCCGTCGGGACGGGAGCCGGGTCTCTCCGTCGGGACGGGAGCCGGGTCTCTCCGTCGGGACGGGAGCCGGGTCTCTCCGTCGGGACGGGAGCCGGGTCTCTCCGTCGGGACGGGAGCCGGGTCTCTCCGTCGGGACGGGAGCCGGGTCTCTCCGTCGGGACGGGAGCCGGGTCTCTCCGTCGGGACGGGAGCCGGGTCTCTCCGTCGGGACGGGAGCCGGGCGGGTGGGTGGGTCTCTCCGTCGGGACGAGAGCCGGGCGGGTGGGTGGGTCTCTCCGTCGGGACGAGAGCCGGGCGGGTGGGTGGGTCTCTCCGTCGGGACTAAACCTGTGTAAATGCTTCCTCAGTGTCTTGTATATGAATAGTTATGCAGCTGCAGTTTTTAACTCTTGCTCTCCTGAACTGTTTCAGGCGGGGCGTAAGGCGAGCGGCGGGGCGGAGTCTCAGGGCGTGGAGGTGGCCCTGGCCCCTGAGGAGCTGGAGCTGGACCCGATGGCCATGACCCAGAAGTACGAGGAGCACGTGAGGGAGCAGCAGGCGCAGGTGGCCAAGGAGGACTTCAGCGACATGGTGGCAGAGCACGCCGCCAAACAGAAGGTACCACTGTCCACACACACGAACATGTGTATATATGTACACACGAACATGTGTATATATGTACACACGAACATGTGTATATATGTACACACGAACATGTGTATATATGTACACACGAACATGTGTATATATGTACACACGAACATGTGTATATATGTACACACGAACATGTGTATATATGTACACACGAACATGTGTATATATGTACACACGAACATGTGTATATATGTACACACGAACATGTGTATATATGTACACACGAACATGTGTGTGTGTGTGTGTGTGTGTACACAGAAACATGTGTATATGTATATATGTGTGTACACAGAAACATGTGTATATGTATATATGTGTGTACACAGAAACATGTGTATATGTATATATGTGTGTACACAGAAACATGTGTAAATGTATATATGTGTGTACACAGAAACATGTATATATGTGTGTACACAGAAACATGTGTAAATGTATATATGTGTGTACACAGAAACATGTGTAAATGTATATGTGTGTGTACACAGAAACATGTGTATATGTATATGTGTGTGTACACAGAAACATGTGTATATGTATATATGTGTGTACACAGAAACATGTGTATATGTATATGTGTGTGTACACAGAAACATGTGTATATGTATATGTGTGTGTACACAAACATGTGTAAATGTATATGTGTGTGTACACAGAAACATGTGTATATGTATATGTGTGTGTACACAGAAACATGTGTATATGTATATGTGTGTGTACACAAACATGTGTAAATGTATATGTGTGTGTACACAAACATGTGTAAATGTATACGTGTGTGTACACAGAAACATGTATATATGTGTGTACACAGAAACATGTGTAAATGTATATATGTGTGTACACAGAAACATGTGTAAATGTATATATGTGTGTACACAGAAACATGTGTATATGTATATGTGTGTGTACACAGAAACATGTGTATATGTATATGTGTGTGTACACAGAAACATGTGTATATGTATATGTGTGTGTACACAAACATGTGTAAATGTATACGTGTGTGTACACAAACATGTGTAAATGTATACGTGTGTGTACACAAACATGTGTAAATGTATACGTGTGTGTACACAAACATGTGTAAATGTATACGTGTGTGTACACAAACATGTGTAAATGTATATATGTGTGTACACAGAAACATGTATATATGTGTGTACACAGAAACATGTATATATGTATATATGTGTGTACACAGAAACATGTATATGATGGTTTAAGAGATAGAGGAGGCTTTGTAGTAACTGTCAAGCCTCCTGCATTTTATCATCTTAAATTATGAAACAGAACTAGTTGGGAAGGAAGTACAAAAGTAAAAGGACTGTAATACTACTGTATTCATTTTTTTGTATTTATATTTTTTACAGTTCTTAAATACAAGATTTCACAAGGCATATAGTTTGATAGCCTTATGTAATAAAGTATAAATAAATACTTTTTTTTTAATGCAAAATATGAAAAGGAAATGTTAATTTGAAGGAAATAATGGAAGTTATTTTATTTCATTTTTTTAAAACACATCTTGTATTTTCTTTAGTTGCAATATAATTTGAAACAATACAGCACAGTACTATTAAAATACCAGTAATATAAATATTTAAAGCATGTATTCCAGAACACTTTAATAGTTTACTGCAGTCCTAGTTCTCTCTCAGAAACATCAGTCACGTTTACATCCACTTCTTCTTTTCAAAGTCTTTTATGGTTTTGTTTTGCAGCAAAAGAAAAGAAAAGCTCAGCCACAAGACACAAGAGGCGGAGCCAAGAAATACAAAGAGTTTAAGTTCTAGAGTGAGTCCAGGACGAAGACGAGACGTCCTTCATTTTAAGACCTGCTTTAGACATCAGTATATTTTCATTCTGTTTAGTTTTTTATCTGTAATCGACTGCACTCGTGTAATCATGTCGTCATGGTAACGTGATCTACGGTCGGTGTTTGCTGTAACTCGTTTTGTTTTTGTAAATAAATGGATGATGAGTTCACGCTGGAGTTGTCTGTTCAATCTTCTTGATGCCCGTCTCACAGCTTTAATATTAAACCTGTCGACTGTAACTTCTTGAAAATAAAGTTTTAGATGACATTTTGAACAATTTGGAAGGACTCCAGCTTATTGAGAACAGATTTTAACAATGTAGTAATAGTTTGTGTTATTTCTTTATATCTTACAATCAAACAGCATCTTTACCCTTCCCACTTTGTCCATTTCATTATTTACCGTATTTTCCGGACTATAAGTGGCACCTTTTTTCATAATTTTGGCCGGGGTGTGACTTATATTTATACTTATACTCCGGAGCGACTTATATGTGATATTGTTATTTTCACACTTGCAACCGCATTTCATACTCCAGTGCGACTTGTATATGTTTTTTTCTTCTCTATTATGCATTTTTTGGCTGGTGCTACTTATAGTTTGGAAAATACTGTAAATGTTTTGTACAACAGATGCGTAGAGTGTCTCAAATGTGTAACAGTAAGGTTAATTTAAATGATTATAACTCAAGCAAAAGTCAAAAGGGTATTTTGAGAAACTACTAATGGAGTCTGGACATAAAATGTATTTAATGCTTCTAATTCTACCCGACATGATGCACAGAGTTAAGTGTTTCCCTTTTTTATATCACAGTATCTGCCAAATTTGATCAGTTTTCCAGTTCAAAGTAAAAGTCCGGCTCCGCCCCCGTCGTCACCTTTTCCCTCGTTCATTCCACATGTATCCATCCATCATTTCCATCGCTGGTCGAGAGCACAAACCACTGAATATTGTCGAGGTGAAGCTTGTGTCACGTGCAGACTTTACTCAGCGGGGGACGAGGAACCGCTGTAAAAGTCAGTACTTCAAACTAAATATCATTGGAGTAGTATGATGTCAGAAAAGAAGTATTATTTCATCTAACATTTCTCCATTTCTGGCGTTTTTTGCGTTTCTACACATGACCGTGCTTGTGTGTGCCGCTAGAGGGCGCATGTGGCCAACAGCAGAAGCACACTGACCTATAAACCTGCTGGAGCATAATATAATAGATCTATGGGACTCACACTCATGTAAAATAAAGAAACGGGTCCATTTCAGCTCTCGAGACGAAGGATAGTGGCGTGTGCTGCGTTTATAACAAACAATGAGATGAAATAAGAAAGCAAAAGTGGTGACAAATGACGCACGGACCGGTTTTTGGGTGTGAATAGTGACATCACCTGTGCGTGGCTCAAAATATACTGGCCCAGTTTGTTTGTGCAGCTTATGTAACCATAAAATGATTTGATGTAGATTTGACACACGTTTGAGAGATGTTTAATTCATAATAAAACTGTTGAGTCGATGTAGTCTCTTTTTTCAACTTCGATTATATACAAAATGGTGAGTCAAAATGATTATTTATTTATTTTATTTATTTTATTTATTTTATTTATTTTATTTATTTTATTTATTTTATTTATTTTATTTATTTTATTTATTTTACTTATTTTATTATTGCGATGATTTTTACGTAACTTTTACGTTCTGCATTATGAATATTATTGAGATATGTTTATACACTTTTTGACACAATCATTTCAGTTTTATTAAAGAAAATAATGATAATAATAAATGTATGCCTTAATGTAGGTTCTAGCTTAGTCCAACATTGTCATAAAACATGAACTGAGACAAAATCAAGCCTTATTTATTTATTAGTTATTGAAACATTCAGACAACTAGATAAGAACCCATTGAGATCGACACCTCTTTTTCAATTTCATTTAATTTTGACTATTATAGATAAACTTTGGTTGTGTTTCTTGTTTTTTTGTTTGTGTACATTTAAAAAAATAAAAAAGATTAATATATAATAATATAATAATAATAATAATAGAATAAAATAATCACAATAATAATAATAATAATAGATATAAGGAAATATAATAATGACACAAATATGAAAAGTCCCAAATTCAAAGCTAATTTAGTCCAAACTTTATCAAACTGGTCAGATTTCATATTCTGTATGTTTATTCCATCTGTCCAGCTAAAACCTGAAGTACTCACAACTGTCCACGGCGTAACACTGTCCGTTAAAACCATCCTATATAAATGTGTAAAGTCATATTTCCCCCGTGCACGTAAAGCCTGACTCAGCGCTGGTGTGTTTAGCACTGCAGTGTCACTAACCAGGCAGATTTGGGCTGCAGAGCGTAATCCCGTGACCGCGTTAATCTGACTTTAATCCCTTTAGCAATGGCGGGAGCTGCTGAGAAAAGCGTGTTAAAAAGAGCAGGACTTTGTGGCCCGTTTAAATCTTTCTGCTTCTTAACCAAACGTGAAGCTTTTAAAAGAAGCTGGAGTCGATCAACAGCTAATGTGGAGGTCTGTCCAGATGTGTAACGATAATCATGTCGTTTATGTGGTTTTTGTGTGGAGTTTGCATGTTCTACCTGTGTCTGGAAGTTGTTTTTTTACTCCAGATGCTCCTGACCAAACTTCAAGCTCGAGATCTGGACTGGACTGTTGTTTTTAAATACATTTTGAAAATACAAATTAAAAAGAAAAATAGGGTCAAAGATTTTTGCAGTAAAAATTCATATAAATACTAAATAAATGTTGACCCTATTCAAATATACTGTCAATTTATTTTTATTTTAAAGAGCCATTGAATATTTTAAACACATTTTTGGATCAATACAAATTATTACTTGGAAAAAATGTACAAAAATGGATTAAAATAGGCTGTTTATTTTCTTTTTTCTTTGCTCTTTTATAGCGTAAAAGGACAATACACTAAATCAGGCGACTTTATTGAACAAAAACAAGTAAAATCTAACGTTTTTGGAGATAATTTTAAACTTCAAGTGAACATTTTTGAAAAGAATTGAACAAGTTGAGTTGAACAACAGTTTTTGCACATGAAGACTTACAAATGACATTATATTTAAGTGCCTATAAGACTCATTTCACCAGAAGACAACTGAGATTAAAAAAAAAAAAAAAAATATTACCAGCCAAATTATCCCAAGTTTGGCCATTTTTGTAGTTTATACTTTAATTTTACCTTTTGAATGTAAAGTATGACATCACACTAGTTAATTCAATACCACTTTATAATAATAACACCTTTTTATTTATTTATTCAAGCAGAAAAGTGAAATTAACCAGGAAACTAGCCCAAATAAAACAAAAAAATCAGTTTATGTATAAGAATGACTCAGACTTAGAAACAACTCAATGAAGAGGTTTCGTTTAGGGTTTAACAGTCATTTAAACCTCGTTATGTAAAGCCAGTCATTGAATTTGGTTATTTTATTGGGCAAAGTTGTTGATTTAAAGCGGAGGACTCTGCAAAATGTATGCGTTTGACACCAGGGCGTTCAGTGTGAGGACTGCGTGTTCTCTCTGCGCGGCCGTATAATTGTGTAAATGTATTCCGGCTGCGCGGAGGTGATGGCTTTCCCAACGAGAACATGCACAAACGAGAAGCGAGAGAGCGAGACGGACGGCCGACTTCACACCCAAACTTCAAACCATGCCACGTACAGGGCAGGAACGCTACAGAACTCACGATTAGGCATGTTAAAGGTGCACTGTGTCACTTTTCCACGGAGTATGAATTGCATTGCGTGGCTGGGATGTTCCACAGTACTGCATCAAACGTATATGGTCAGCTTTTATTCAATTGTTGCTGGATAATGCCGTGAAAAGCTTCATTTGTATCACACGCAAGGGCTTGTTTATTGCCATATTTTGAGGCGTTTCAGGTAAAGCAACAGCTGCAAATGGAGACGAGCAGAAAAACAAGTGAGAACGACTCTGTAATGTGTTAGAAAACCTCCATATCCTGTGTTTAGAACTGTAAGGATGAGACGACCAGGGAAACGAGGAACAAAAGTGTAAAAATAAAAATTCTGATGTTCATAGAAAAGAAGCTGTGTCACAATACATCAGTGTGTGAGAAGAAACATTACGATTTAACGATTGTTCATGATTATCGGCACTGAGACGCCTTAATTTGCTTTTTAATAGATGAATAGATCGTCATCTCTGACCAGTTTCATGAGATCAAACTTTCCACATGAAAAGTCATTATAATTGGCCTGATAAAGGAGTCGTTTGTGTGGTTGAACTGATTCTCACGATTACTATTGATTATGTCGTGACCTGAAAAATCATGATTATAGTGTATTTGTGTATTTGTAGTGTATTTGTAGTGTATTTGTAGTGTATTTGTAGTGTATTTGTGTGTTTGTAGTGTATTTGTGTATTTGTAGTGTATTTGTGTAGTTGTAGTGTTGTGTATTTGTAGTGTATTTGTGTGTTTGTAGTGCATTTGTGTATTTGTGGTGTATTTGTGTATTTGTAGTGTATTTGTAGTGTATTTATGTATTTGTAGTGTATTTGTGTATTTGTAGTGTATTTGGGTATGTGTATTTGTAGTGTATTTGTGTATATGTAGTGTATTTGTGTATTTGTAGTGTATTTGTAGTGTATTTGTGTATATGTAGTGTATTTGTGTATTTGTAGTGTATTTGTAGTGTATTTGTGTATTTGTAGTGTATTTGGGTATTTGTAGTGTATTTGGGTATGTGTATTTGTAGTGTATTTGTAGTGTATTTGTGTATATGTAGTGTATTTGTGTATTTGTAGTGTATTTGTAGTGTATTTGTGTATTTGTAGTGTATTTGTCCATTTGTAGTGTATTTGTGTATGTGTATTTGTAGTGTATTTGTGTATTTGTAGTGTATTTGTAATGTATTTGTGTATTTGTAGTGTATTTGTCCATTTGTAGTGTATTTGTGTATGTGTATTTGTAGTGTATTTGTAGTGTATTGTAGTGTATTTGTAGTGTATTTGTAGTGTATTTGTGTATTTGTGTACGTGATGGGTACACTCTGATCGTTATAATTGAGAGGTCCTCAGTCAATACTCTGCTCCAAACCACAAGTTCAACTATTTTTATTTCAATGGTTTTACATTTGTCTTGTTCATGTTGAGGAAATTAATATTGAAAGTAATCTCAATGTGTTTATAACGTAATTAAATCTAAAAAAAATGAGAAAAAAACATATATAAGTTGCACTGGAGTATGAAATGCAGTTACAAGTGTGAAAATAACAAATAATATCACATATAAGTCGCTCCGGAGTATAAGTATATAAGTATAAATATATATATATATATATATATATGAGTTGCACCTTAAGTATATAAGTATAAGTCGCACCCTGGCCAAAACTATGAATATAAGTATAAATATATAAGTATAAGTCGCACCCTGGCCAAAACTATGAATATAAGTATAAATATATAAGTATAAGTCGCACCCTGGCCAAAACTATGAATATAAGTATAAATATATAAGTATAAGTCGCACCCCGGCCATGAAACTATGAAAAAACGGTGCAACTTATAGTCCGGAAAATACGGTAAAGAGGGTTGTTTATTTTTTATATCATATTGTCCAGTTCGCCTCTCCACAGATCTGACCTGCAACATGTCCTGGTGGCCCCGCCTGCTCGTCTCCATGGAGACAGACACGTCGAATGCAACACTATGGAACTAAATTCCAGGCAAAACAGGAATAAATTAAAACGTTGCTTTTCTATAAGAGGCACGAAATGATAGAAGCAACAAAACGACACAAAAACAAAAACCAGCCCCAGAGATGACACACTAATTTAAATAACAGTAATACATGACACCTTTAAAACGTTTAGGCTAATGCTAATGTGTAACAGCGCCGATGTGGTTATTCATGTACAATCCTTCTCTTTTATTGCCTTATTATCACTGGCACCTGTTTGCACACGAATCATAAACACAATCTAAACTTAGCAGCCGCTCAGAACCCGAAAAACCGCAAAAGAATCCATCAGTTCAGTCACTTTATGGCATGTGGAACAGGGAAAAGCAGCGCTAGAACTAACCAGGCTGACGTTTGTAACCGGTTTAGCTCCTTTGCTGGTCGCGTCTGTGCGGCGTGTGACGTGTCCGTGGCCCCGAGCGCGGGAGCGAGCGAGCACGTGCGTTTTGACTGACGGGGCCGCTCCGACACACCTGAGGCCCCGCCAGCTGCAAGGCCCCGGAAATAGAGCAATTAAAAGGCATTTCCTGCAAAACACGCGTCACGCCACGAGCTGGCGACCGCTCTCCTCGTCCGCCTTCGTCTTGAAATAGAAGACGCGTTACGACGAGCGCGACGTCATGGAGAGTGAATCGAATGCTTTTTAACGCCACAGGAGGATCAAAGAAGACGTTAAGCAACAGTAGGTGGCGCTAATGTGACTCCAACCTATGACGACATAAAACACAGAAGAAGAAGAAATATTGCGACGTGCAGGAGGTTTTGTGGTTAATGATAACATGTGTTGGCACATCCGGGAACTTGTGCAGTGGCAACCGAGTCCGCCATTTTGAAAGGGGCACAACAGCACGTCTGCTACATACGAAATCCAGGAAATATGAGGCCAAAATGCCAAAAACCTGCTTAATCTGTTAGGACATCGTTCTGTTGACTGACCAAGAAATGAGAGCTTTGTCGTGTACTTTAGTTTTGCCGTTATCGTCTAAAGAATCAAAGTATTCGTAGCTCATTATGCCGTAGAAAAGGATGCAGTCATGTTGGTTTTTATATATCGCATGCCCCTTTTAAAATGGCCGCTATGGGGAAGTCCCGGCTGTGTGACGTCACCGCGAACCCATGTATAAAGGAAACTTCAAACTGTACGAGAAGGACCTGATCTCGCGGCGTTTATTGTCAATTATTGTCAATTATTGTCAATTATTGTCAATAATTGTCAATTTATAACCAAAATGGATTCACGCTGTTCCTCTTAGACCTTTGCACCTCGTCTCACTTGTTTTATGAGAATGTCCCACTTCTTCATCGACGCCGCGTGACTTGTAAGGTCCTTTTCTTTTTGTTTGTGCCGGTTTCCTGGGTAATATGTCGGCACAAATGGCCAGTTCAGTCGCTCGTTACGATTGATACTGACGGATGAATTTGAAAATCATATGACGCTAGAGTGGTTTTTAACTGTCCCAAATTCAGCGACACATCCCTCGTTTTTCATTTTGAGTTTAGGTCATGTTAAACGGATATAGTGTCTGGAAGTAGATAAAATAACCAGCCATACTTGCCTTTTTTTTGTTTATGTGAAACAGCAGTGGAGGAAACATTTGCTTGAGTAGATTTCTGACACTTCTACTTGAGTCACATTTCACAGTTTTAAGCAACAATAGACGGCTGGTACTTGCGTAAAAGTTTTGTTTCCTCTTCCCATTGTGACCAGGTCTGTGGTGACAAAAGCGTAAGAGAGAGTATTTGAGCGTAGGCAGTGCTACTACTACTTTCATGTGTTTGTTTTTTGGTCGGTTTGCTTTCTTCAACATTTTCAAACTGTCCGCTCCAAATTTCATCCATCGATTTCTCTGCAGTTTGAATGCATTTTTCTCCCTCAGAGACATAAAGATCAGCCCTTCCCCACAAACTTTAAAATTTTGTGCCGATTAAGATTTTGACAGGACCTACTGAAGGATTTGTTGATATCTAATTCTCAGCTTGATTTATTCAAGAATTAAGTCTAAGAAATGATGAAATTTGAATTATTATGCAAATTGTCACTCCAAAATCCCCTCTGTACATGTTTTTGAAGAAATTTAAACCTGGTTCTGTCCATTTTCCTGATGTGAACGTCCCAGAAAAGTGCAATTTTGGCCAATTCAATATGAAAACATGACATAATGAAAGATTTGTAATACATTTTTTCTTACATTTATGTCCATAAACTACAGGACAAGTTCCCCTTTAAATGTAAGAAGATTTTCTCTTCACATGCAGTGTTATTTATGTATATGTATGTACGTTGGAAACCCCAGAATCTGTACATTATGTATTGTTTTGTCCATCTGATGATTACATAATTAGCTGAGAAATAAAACATCTGACTATAAATGCATTTTACGTGCAACGTGTTTCTCAGAGTACTTTCTCTTTACTTTTTACTCGTCATTCAGGGCACTATGTTTGACTTCCACTTGAGTAATATTATTTTAAAGTAACATTGCTACACATGTTGGCTTCTCTACCTCCCTCTTATAAATAATGTGGATTGCGAACACAGCCCTGGAGGTTAAATTGCCTAATATAACATTTAAAAGGATGCATTTGTGGTGGACCTGAGCCTTAAACCTGTAACATTAACCCGCTGTAAGTCAATTAAACATGCGCCTGGATTTGAACCAACATAACACGGCAGCAGCAGCTCGCCTCCTGATTGGCCCCCGCCGGCCGCCCCGCTCCGCCGCGCGCGCCCCACGTCCCCGCCCACACGAGAGGCGTGGCTGCGCGCGCGGGGCTCATTGTGCGACTAGTACACGGCGCGAGGGAGAGACATTTCCGCTTCCTCCAAAACCCGACCGACGGCACCGACCCACCGACAACACGCCGCGCGCACGCAGCCACCGGCGGGGGGGGGGGGGGAGCACCGAGCCGACACCCGCCTCAGAGCTCCAGGACGCCGGGGAGGAGAACGCGCTCAGACGGCGGCGGGGATTCCGAACCGACTGCGATGTGCGGCGCGTAGCAGCGGTTCAACTTTGTGCTGAAGGAGCGTCACGCATTTTTTTGGGAACCGGAACCGGGACTATTAAAGACCGCGGGGAACGGAGCTGGAGGAATAAGGGGATCACCCGAGCGGGAGAGAGAGGGGGGTCCCCCGGGGGTGGAAGCCGTGGATAAGCCGGGGTTTCCGAGCGTCGCCTAGCGCACTCTTGCCTCCGGGATGTCGGAGCGAGGGGGGCTCCCGCGGACCGGGGGCGTCCCGTCGCCGCACATGCAGCCCGCCAAGCCGGTCAGCATCACCAACCGCCCGGTGCACATGAACCTGTACGCGACCTGGGACGTGGACCGCTCCTCGCCCAGCTGCGTGCCCAGGTACGTCAAGTGTGCGGAACAGGGCTGCGAGGGATCAGAAAAGAGCCCCCCCCCAAAAAAAGAGGAACCGTGACTTGTCGTTTTCACGTTTGTCTCAGAAATGGCTCGTGTTGTTTACGCGGGGGGATAGACCCTAAAACCATCCCCTGGGGTCTGAGCAACAGCCTTGTCTGCTCATTATCACCTCATGAATAGGATTTGCTGTTGGGATTAGCTTTCTTAATTGGCTATAGATTTCTGCTCCTGGTTTCACGCTTAAATCAACCAAAACGTGCAAAAATACTACACGTTTTGAATGCAACTGTGTCGATTTTGCAGCAAAAGGAGACACGTTTATGACTGTGTCGCCTCCTGATGGGTGTGTGAGGTGTTTTTGGATGGATAACCTGTTGTTGTTGTTGTTGTTGTTGTTGATGATTTTGACAGCTTGGGTCACTTATCAGCACAAACGGCATCCTCTTCTGTGCTCGACATTGTGTTTTCGTGTGACCTGTCGTTGCTTTGATTGACCTTCCGTCGTTGTAAACACGTCAAGTGAAAGTGCCTCGTGCGTAACAGTTTGTGCCAAGGTCGTCACTGTAATCGCGACACTTGATCCACCTTGAACACAATCCCAAGGCACTGTGGAGGAGGCGTCTTATTGTGTGTGAGGCGTCTTATTGTGTGTGAGTCAACAAACACCAACCGCCATAAAACACCGAAGAAGAATGAGTCAACAAGGCGCAGGGAGACACACATGCCAACGGGCCCCACAATATCATCATCACCACTATATCATCATCACCACAATATCATCGTCACAATATCATCATCATCACTATATCATCACAATATCATCGTCACAATATCATCGTCACAATATCATCATCATCACTATATCATCACAATATCATCGTCACAATATCATCATCATCACTATATCATCACAATATCATCGTCACAATATCATCATCACTATAGCATCACAATATCATCGTCACTATATCATCATCACTATATCATCACAATATCATCGTCACAATATCATCATCATCATCACAATATCTTACAATATCATCATCACTATCATCATCACTATATGATCATCATCACTATATGATCATCATCACTATATCATCATCACTATATCATCATCATCATCATCATCATCATCACTACAATATCGTCACTATATCATCATCACTATATGATCATCATCACTACAATATCATCATCATCACTACAATATCATCATCATTACAATATCATCATCATCACTATATCATCACAATATCATCGTCACAATATCATCGTCACAATATCATCATCATCACTATAGCATCACAATATCATCGTCACTATATCATCATCACTATATCATCACAATATCATCGTCACAATATCATCATCATCATCACAATATCTTACAATATCATCATCACTATATGATCATCATCACTATATGATCATCATCACTATATCATCATCACTATATCATCATCATCATCATCATCATCATCATCACTACAATATCGTCACTATATCATCATCACTATATGATCATCATCACTACAATATCATCATCATTACAATATCATCATCATCACTACAATATCATCATCATTACAATATCATCATCATCATCACTACAATATCATCATATATCTTATCTTATCTTCACTATATCATCTTCACTATATCATCATCATCGTCATCACGATGTCATCATTACGATATCATCACGATATCACAATATTATCATCACAATATCATTATATCATCATCACTATGTCATCACAATATCATTATCACTATATCATCATCACCACGATGTCATCGTCACAATGTCATCGTCACAATGTCTTCTTCTATGGTATTTTATGGTGGTTGGTATCTACATTACCGCCAGACTTTATTCTTTAGACTTTATTCTTTTTTTTCAGACTTCTTCCTTTAGACTTTGAGACTTGACGCCCTATGTCATCATCACAATGACCTCATCACAATGTCATCACCAATATAATCATCACAATGACCATCACAATTTCATCATCATAATGTCATCACCACAATATAATCATCACAATGACCTCATCACAATGACCTCATCACAATGTCATCATAATGTCATCACCACAATATAATCATCATCACAATGACCTCATCACAATGACCTCACCACAATGTCATGGTGGAGATGCAGAAGCAGGTGATGGTGTCATGGTTGAGATGCAAACGCAGGTGATGGTGTCATGGTGGAGATGCAGAAGCAGGTGATGGTGTCATGGTTGAGATGCAGAAGCAGGTGATGGTGTCATGGTGGAGATGCAGAAGCAAGTGATGGTGTCATGGTGGAGATGCAGAAGCAGGTGATGGTGTCATGGTGGAGATGCAGAAGCAGGTGATGGTGTCATGGTGGAGATGCAGAAGCAGGTGATGGTGTCATGGTGGAGATGCCGAAGCAGGTGATGGTGTCATGGTGGAGATGCAGAAGCAGGTGATGGTGTCATGGTGGAGATGCAGAAGCAAGTGATGGTGTCATGGTGGAGATGCAGAAGCAGGTGATGGTGTCATGGTGGAGATGCAGAAGCAGGTGATGGTGTCATGGTGGAGATGCAGAAGCAGGTGATGGTGTCATGGTGGAGATGCCGAAGCAGGTGATGGTGTCATGGTGGAGATGCAGAAGCAGGTGATGGTGTCATGGTGGAGATGCAGAAGCAGGTGATGGTGTCATGGTGGAGATGCAGAAGCAGGTGATGGCGTCATGGTGGAGATGCAGAAGCAGGTGATGGCGTCATGGTGGAGATGCAGAAGCAGGTGATGGTGTCATGGTGGAGATGCAGAAGCAGGTGATGGTGTCATGGTGGAGATGCAGAAGCAGGTGATGGTGTCATGGTGGAGATGCAGAAGCAGATGATGGTGTCATGGTGGAGATGCAGAAGCAGGTGATGGTGTCATGGTGGAGATGCAGAAGCAGGTGATGGTGTCATGGTGGAGATGCAGAAGCAGGTGATGGTGTCATGGTGGAGATGCAGAAGCAGGTGATGGTGTCATGGTGGAGATGCAGAAGCAGGTGATGGTGTCATGGTGGAGATGCAGAAGCAGGTGATGGTGTCATGGTGGAGATGCAGAAGCAGGTGATGGTGTCATGGTGGAGATGCAGAAGTAGGTGATGGTGTCATGGTGGAGATGCAGAAGCAGGTGATGGTGTCATGGTGGAGATGCAGAAGCAAGTGATGGTGTCATGGTGGAGATGCAGAAGCAGGTGATGGTGTCATGGTGGAGATGCCGAAGCAGGTGATGGTGTCATGGTGGAGATGCCGAAGCAGGTGATGGTGTCATGGTGGAGATGCAGAAGCAGGTGATGGTGTCATGGTGGAGATGCCGAAGCAGGTGATGGTGTCATGGTGGAGATGCAGAAGCAGGTGATGGTGTCATGGTGGAGATGCAGAAGCAGGTGATGGTGTCATGGTGGAGATGCAGAAGCAGGTGATGGTGTCATGGTGGAGATGCAGAAGCAGGTGATGGTGTCATGGTGGAGATGCAGAAGCAGGTGATGGTGTCATGGTGGAGATGCAGAAGCAGGTGATGGTGTCATGGTGGAGATGCAGAAGCAGGTGATGGTGTCATGGTGGAGATGCAGAAGCAGGTGATGGTGTCATGGTGGAGATGCAGAAGCAAGTGATGGTGTCATGGTGGAGATGCAGAAGCAGGTGATGGTGTCATGGTGGAGATGCAGAAGCAGGTGATGGTGTCATGGTGGAGATGCAGAAGCAGGTGATGGTGTCATGGTGGAGATGCAGAAGCAGGTGATGGTGTCATGGTGGAGATGCCGAAGCAGGTGATGGTGTCATGGTGGAGATGCAGAAGCAGGTGATGGTGTCATGGTGGAGATGCAGAAGCAAGTGATGGTGTCATGGTGGAGATGCAGAAGCAGGTGATGGTGTCATGGTGGAGATGCAGAAGCAGGTGATGGTGTCATGGTGGAGATGCAGAAGCAGGTGATGGTGTCATGGTGGAGATGCCGAAGCAGGTGATGGTGTCATGGTGGAGATGCAGAAGCAGGTGATGGTGTCATGGTGGAGATGCAGAAGCAGGTGATGGTGTCATGGTGGAGATGCAGAAGCAGGTGATGGTGTCATGGTGGAGATGCAGAAGCAGGTGATGGTGTCATGGTGGAGATGCAGAAGCAGGTGATGGTGTCATGGTGGAGATGCAGAAGTAGGTGATGGTGTCATGGTGGAGATGGAGAAGCAGGTGATGGTGTCATGGTGGAGATGCAGAAGCAGGTGATGGTGTCATGGTGGAGATGCAGAAGCAGGTGATGGTGTCATGGTGGAGATGCAGATGCAGAAGCAGGTGATGGTGTCATGGTGGAGATGCAGCAAGTGATGGTGTCATGGTGGAGATGCAGAAGCAGGTGATGGTGTCGCAGTCAAGGTCATGGGATTATTGTGTTCAGAAAAAGAGAGGTGACATATTGAATTGATTGTTTGGTAAAAAAGAAAAAAACATCAAGTTTATTGACGTGTGGAGGATGGTGGAGGATGGATGAAGACAAAAACACACACGTAATATTACTAAAGATGATTCTTTTTATTATATATATTTTTTGAATACCTTCATCCAGAATGTCCCATTGTGATTCAGAAGCTTTTATTGTAAGAGAAACCTGGTCGACATAATCCACACAATGAGACTCACAGATGGATGTAAACACTATCAAAGCGTGAAATATGAATCATTATTCTCGCTCTGCTCCACAAATGTTATAAAAAGTACGACATTAAAGTGACAATACACATGGAGCTTAAAAATGTAATGTAAATGCTTTATCTATTGAATGATAAATTTACCGATTTAAGGAATGATGATGACGTCGTTAGCTGTGGTAACGTGACAACGATGGTACAGACATTCATCATATTCTGCCCCTAACGGGAACAAGCAGTAGAAGATTAATGGATGAATGGGCCATATTTTAGTTTCATGTTGCCAGTGCCTTAATCCAATCCAGAACCTCATTTAAGCGCAGCACCTGCAGCCAGTCGAGAACGTGTACTAGTACCTGTGAAATACTTCTGCAGGGGAAGGCCCAGTAGTACCTTTTTAAACCAGTACGAGTGCAAGCTTCCTTTTAATACCGTATTTTCCGCACTATAAGTCGCACTTTTTTTTCATAGTTTTGGCCGGGGTGCGACTTATACTTATATACTTATACTCCGGAGCGACTTATATGTGATATTATTTATTATTTTCACACTTGCAACCGCATTTCATACTCCAGTGCGACATATATGTGTTTTTCTTCTCTATTATGCATTTTTTGACTGGTGCGACTTATACTCCAGTGCGACTTATATATGTTTTTTTCTTCTCTATTATGCACTTTTTGACTGTTGCAACTTATACTCCAGTGCGACTTATAGTCCGGTAAATACGGTACGTCTAAAGAATGTAGAAAGCTCCTAAAAAGTCCAAATGAAAAGTTTGAGCACTTTCCCTACTTTCCTCGCGTAAATGGAAGACAAAGGACAGTATTTTTCAGACAAAGCCACGTTCTATTTGTGTTTCTGCCTTTGCGAAACCACAAGCGCAGAGAAATTCAAGAACTTCCTATAAGATGATTGCGCAATTCCCGTTTTCTTTTCTCCGATTGAGAAACCGTCATAAACTATATTAATTTTGCCCTCATTATGTTAAAGGGACATGTTATGCGACGTCAACTTTAATGAGCTTTTATCCACTGTTTGTTCATCATTAGTTTACTCAAAGTTTAGTTTTAATTGATTCCTGCATGTTTGACTGCTCAGACAGTTATCGTTTCCCCCTACCCCTTATCCCCGCCCACATCCCTGTGCTTAGTTGTGATTTTAGAGAACATGGAGACGCTGTGTGTCACAGCCACTTTTCAAAAATAGTAACGCGTAAATGCCAATCCGCTGCTTGTTACGGAGAAATGCCACAGGGAAGATGAGCAGTTGTGACATTTTGAACAGTTATTAAGCCGTTTTAGATTAATATCGCGGTTTTACAATGAGAAAAATGTAAAATGAAGATCTACTCATGTTATAGTTCAATACCAAGCACTGGGAAAAAGCATAATTTGTCTTCTTTAAACAGGATCTTATAGTAATAAACATGTAATGACTTAAATGTGGACTCATCTGACAGACGTTTAGCAAAAATCATGTCGAACTGCCTCATTACGATCGAACTTGGAGAGTAAAATGTCATTAAAGTTGTCTAAATTTGTCATAGATTCTTCTAATTGATGAGATAGTTCATATTTTCCAATACTGAGCAGTCATTCTTTTAATCAATGTATATACAACTTCAATATGAGCTTTATATAAGATCAATTGTCTTTTACCATTGTCTCGATAACAATATTGAGATATTTTAACAATACATAAGGAACGGTCAAACATGTGTCACAAAACGGTCAGATGAACCACAAAAGTGCAGAAATATCTTGCTTTGTAGATTACGCTTGATGTTGCTCTGTTTTCGATTGTTTTAGGTCATTTTAATATATTTAATTTACAGAAAATATACTTTAAATTCAACAGTTTTGTATAATTCTTGCATAATAACCTTTGTCGATACATCTCATATCCACCTCTAGCTCCATTTGTTGTACTTAAGCATTTCAAGTTGACATTTTAACAAAGATGTGTAACAAAGTTGCGCTATTTTGGACGTGGAGGTTTCTTAATTCCCTGGTACGTTGTTATTTCGGCGTACCTCGGATGTTAGCCGCTCGTTTTAGTCTTCAGCGGCGAGGTTGTCACAGCCACAGTCACGCCGCGCTCACATGCTCAAAGCTGCACTCAAATACTTTGGGGCTTTGAGGGTGGAAAGCAAAGCCACAGGGCACATGCTCGCTCTGCTTTTTAGGGTTTAAATGTCTGTGCGCTGCTGCGTGGAGCGCGTCGGGACATGAATAAAACATCCCGACACTTTTAGCCAGAACGAGTCGTCTGGTTTGCAGCTATTTGGTATAAAAATCCCCCCAAACGTGCAGCGGTTTGGCATTGGCCCTGTCGGACGCCCGTAGTTTGTTTGGAAGTGGCACAAAAGGCAGAATATATGACAGAGTTAGAGATTTTACCCCATAAAAGTATTCCTAGTATCATCCTGCGCTGGAGCTTCAACGCAGATACTAAACGTTTGGGCCGCTCAATATTGTAATGTAAAGGATTGCGAAATGCGATTTGGCCGCCAAGTCGTGCGATAACGATATTGTTGCAACATTTCTGTATACTTTTTGACAGAAATTACATGTCGTTCATACCTTAATTTATTAGTCAAACTGCTTAAAAATAAAGACGTAACAGACAAAATCAGGGCTTATTGTGAAAATCTGCTTTTTCATTTTCAATACAGTACATTCCTGTGAAGACCATATCTATCCGCGTTATTTCTATACATTTGGTTAATTGTCTATATCAATACTTTTGCGATCAGCTGATGTATATGGATCTGTCTCTGATCAATACAAGATGATCAATTGTGATCGTTAAGCCACATAAACTCACCTAATTTGCAGAGTTATACATTTAACTGTCAGATGATTACTGCTGTCTTTCATAGATTAATTTAACGATTTAATTGGTATTCTGTTTTTTTTTTTTTTTAAGGCGGTTGGTATCCAAGTGTTACATTACCGCCAGACTTTATTCCTTAGACTTTATTCCTGCTGGCCTTCTCCCGCGCCAGACTGTATGCTTTAGACTTTATCCTGAATATCAGGTTCTCTGTATTACCCAGGCTATGGCCCCCAGCTCTGTGCTTTTGTGACATCATTTGCTTTGTTTATCACAGTCATTTTTAATTTCGCCTTTATTTACTGGTAATACTATTTTATTTATTTTATTTTATTTTATTTTATTTTATTTTATATTCTTTTTTTGTATTTCAAGGGGTCAAAACAAGCTACAGTACATTTTATCCAGTTTCTAAGGCTTTTTGTACCAGAAACTAAACCAGAAACTAAACCAGAAACTAAACCTAAACCAGGCCTAAGCAAAGACTAGAACAAGACCAAACCACGTCCACATCAGGAGTCAAATTGGCTCAAATTAGGACCAAATAACAACAAGTGCGATACGCTTTTGCTTCTTCCTCCTCTTTTTTGGGCTTTGTCTAATGCGTATTCTGTGTAAGCCCAACATCCAGTTGCTCAGATAAAGAAAACATGAAAAAAAACAACTGAAGAGGTAAAACATCAACATATTCTCATCACAAACCACTGCATAACACCATTTTCCGTCCGCATTGACTCAATAACTCGATTATAAAGCAGCTTTCTTCTTCTTTCTCCCCTGAACGTACGTTACAGTTCGTCAAATGCCTTCGATTTCACTGCGGCTGCTGCAACGGAGAGAGAACGTGACGGGGAGAAAGAGAGGGATCAACAAAGCTAGACAAGAAATGGAGGGATGGAGAGGAGTGATGCGCTGGAGTCGTCTTAAACACTGCTGCTGCTGCTGACCACAAATAATCTGTGATTCCCCAAAGCGCCCGCAGCGTTTGAGTCGCCCACAACTGCCACGGTCCATATTCAAGCCCACTTTTATCACTTTTATGCTATCCAAGCGCTAACATCACATCTTTTATTCTTTAAAGATGATATTTTCTTATTGTTTTAGCTAGAATCACAGGTCAGTGTCCTTTGTGTCGTGTTACTTCAATAGTTCTCGTTTATTTGATGCATTTTGGCTCTTTACGTTGTGCAAAATGGTAAACGTGAAGGATTTTGCCGATTACGCTAAATGAACCAGCATTTAAAGTGATGATACAATAGATAAAATAATAGCCAAACACTATATTATCACAATAAGTATCTCACTGTGCGATATACGGAACAGACTAATTTGTTTTTTTTATTAAACGACAACAACAATTAACATAATACAGTCGCAAAACAAGACGAGACAAAAAAAATCCACCTTCACCACATATTTACACGCAAAAAAGACCAAAAAAAACGACAAACCAAAAAAAAGTAACATTAATACATCATACACCAGAATAAAAAGATTAAAAAAATAAAATAAACCAAAAACAACACTAGTTTTTCAATGTGTTTTGGTAGGTCACATATTTCTTTCCAAAAATGATTTTATTTATTTATGAAAACATGGATTCTATATTATTTTGTATTATTATTTCTTCTTTTTTATGGGCTATATTGTTTATGATGATAATTATGATTATTAATCTCTCTATCTGTTAATCTAAGGAGCTTCCAATCCAATATATTGTGACCGCCCACGATATTTTTTTGAAGATTTTTAGTAGTAAGTTGCTAGTCGTCATAACGACTTGCAACACCACTCACTGTAGTTGTAGCAATACTAGTACTGCGCTTGTCTTGAGTATTGCCTGTAAGAGAATGTTTTAAACTGCAGTTTGGGGCGTCTGTTGCGTCAGGCGTTGACATTAAAAACTGTCACAGAAAGTCCCCGGACGTTGTGGACAGAATAGTTCCCTGATCTGCAGCGGCGCATGTCACGTGTTTGCAGAAGTGTCGCAGCGCTAACCTCTTCCTGTCGACCCGAAATGCCACGCGGTTTGTTGTTGTCGACGCTGCGCTGGCACAAATGTATGCACAGCTCCCGTTTATCCCGGCACCCATTTGTTCACGAAGCACGACCTAAAACACAAACACACATCCAGGTCCAGAAGACGTGTGGAGGGAAGAAGAAATGAGGTACTACTTTTTACACGGGCATTAAACTGAATGTGAAGCCCTGTTTATACATGAATATCATCTATTTTAAGTTTTTATTGTTGATATTCAGAATGTGTGGTGTGGTTGGGATGAATATGACAGCAGATCGCAAAAGTATTGATATCACAATTAACCGAATGTATAGAAATAACGCGGATAAGGTCTTCACAGGAATGTACTGTATTGAAAATGAAAAAGCAGATTTTTCACAATAAGATATGTGAAGTATCAATCCAGGAATTCTGGTATTTTGATTCTGACAGCAAATGTTTTCTTATGCATCGAAATGACCTTTTCTAATCTTCAGCGAATATGTAGTAAAACACAACTAAGATAAGATAAGATAAGATATAAGATAAGATATTCCTTTATTGTCCCACATGGGGAAATTTCATTGGTGCAACGCAGGTAGATACAGAGGTAGATACAGAAGAACAGATCACTTATAGGAAGTCTGAAAAACACTTTCAGTAGAAGATCTCCTATAAATAAATACAAACTCCCATAGACAAATAAATAAATACATAAATACCATTGCATGTGATCACGACAGTAATTGCACATGAATATGTGTCACGACAGCACATAGATTGCACATGAATTTCACAGTAATTGCACATGAATTGCACATGAATTCCAACAGTAATTGCACATACGACAGAATTGCACATGCGTATTAGGTTAGGTCAGTATTGCGAGTGTTCAGGACTAACTGTTTGTTATAAAGTCTGACAGCAAACTAAACTGAATAAAAGCAAACTAAACTGAATAGTAAATGTTTTATTTTGACAGGACTTAATTGTTTCAAATAATCCTCCATATTTCAGTTTTAACCCAGATAATTGTGATAATATCTATATTATTTTTTGCTTTCCGTAATCTCATAGCGTCAGAATATCAACACAACGGGTGACAAAAACAGCCAGATAAAAAAAAGTACTGTACATCGTTATTTTAAACTATAAATTGATTTAGATTTTCCTTCTAAAATGATGATTGTTACATTTATCATCACGTTCGAATCCCTCGTTCGTCATGGTGTTTTTCCCTCACAATTTTCAGATTTTTGTCAAACGTTTAAACCTATAGTCCTCTCCACGTTCAGTGCAAGCTCATCCCTCCCTCTCGTTGCCATGACGGCGCAGAGCACCTAAGGTCAAGCGCGTGTCGGAACTTCCCGACCTTTTCAGTGGCGAAATACAGCAGTTGTTATCTCTCTTCTGCCACCGTGGGGGATTCCTCTGCACATGTGCCGTGGGAAAAGACTTTGTGGTGTTGTTAAATACTTTGTGGTGTCGTTTACAACATTATTATTGTATGTATAGCACTTAAATGGATGCATTGGTTTTCATGTTTTTGTTCACGTGGCCTTTGAACCAGAAAAGTCACGTTTGCATTGACTATTTATTTCTGGTTCTGTTCTGTTCCGTGGATGTTTTTAAGTTGAAAACAAAAGTATGTCTTTCGTTTAACTCCTGCACATCCTGGAAATAGAGATGTCACAATGATATATAACATTTTACAGCGATTATTTTAGTTTGGACAGGTAAATATGTATGTTGCGAGCGTAGGTAGGCCAAGTTATTTCAAATTGTAAACTTATCCTGGTTCTGCTGATGGTTTAGCTGTTCTTCTAAGTCATTCTGCTTCTGATTGTGACAAGAAACGTGACGATTATTCATGATAATCGACACAAAACGGCCTCTTCCTCTGTGTGACCAGCTTTATGAAAACAAACTTTCTCAATGATTAAGTCAAGTTTAATAGTAAATGAACATAAAAAGCCAGATATAAACACGTTGTACATTTAGGTTTGCTTTTTTAGAGTAAAGATTGAACTGAGATTGAAAATCGAACTTATTTTTGCTTCTAAAATGGTTATTTTTTTTTAGTTTTGGTGCGATTTATATTGCGACTGACCTGAAAAGCATGATTATCTATTACCAGATTCATCTTGACATCCATACCTCTGTCCTGTTTGAATCATAACACAATTTTGGACACACATTTCTATCATGTTAAGCAAAGTAAAACAACATTTGCCATGCGTTCTGGTGCTGTTGCTTCTAAAATAACAGATTTAAGCTTGTACATGGTTTCCTGTCTCATTCTACTTTAATCCAACGATAAACTGACATATTCATTTATCCCTTTTAGCTGTATACATGATATGTTTGCATTTTTGGACAATAACCGCTTGATTTCTGTCGACTCTGGCTCAGCATCTGCCTAGACAATTCGCTATGAATAAAATATATCAGCAATATTCTGTATTCTCTGCATTCTGAGCGAGCGTCTTGTCTCGTCTCTTGCCCTTTTCCGCTTTTTTCCATTATTGCGTCGACAGTGTGACGAGTTAAACCAGTAAATCCTCATAAAGACGTGTTTTACAAGGTATTTTCGAGCGATAGAAACTGCAGTAATGGTGTATCGCATCGAATTGTGAGGGAATTCTAGTTTATAGTAATTTAGTTTATTAATTTGACGATACATTTTTAGCTGACCAACATTTTTATTAGTCAATTAATGACATTATTGGGATTATAAAGGTTTTAAATGGACAATAGCGGCAATAAGAAGGCAAAGTGTGATGCTGAATGTAGAGCTTTTGGAGTGAATCATATTGGACGGGCAAAATATATGTATAAATATCAGAATTTATTTTGGAAGCGGAACCCTATTTCGATTTAAATCACGATTCCTATGCACTTTATATTGTTTCTAAGCGGTAAATAAAGTCGCGTTCTTCTTCTGAATGCTCTAACTTCACTGCGATTGGTTGAATCCAGCTGTCACTCACTCGGTCTTACAGCGGCTGACCAATAGGAGGCGTTGGTTAGAAAAAAGTGTCTATTTTTGAGCAGACGGCTTCACTAAACGGAGGAATAATCGATTTGATCACCATATTGCCCGGCCCTATTTAATATCATCATGGTTACTCGTACATTTCTCCATGTCATTAGTTCTTCTTGAGTGCAGTTTGGGTCGGATGAACGGTCAGAACAGAGAGCTTCAAGATGCACCTTTTAAGTCGACTAATCAATGCACAGAGAGTGTCGATACTTTCTTTAGTCAGCCCTGTACAAGTGCATCTTTAAAGCAACAGTGGCCAGACTAATGCGGTACGTATAGTAAAACGCCGGCTAGACGAGAAATACAAACGCGAGATCTTGATATATTTTGTGTCAGAAATATGCACCTGCAACGATAATGCTGATGTAAAACTGTAACGCAGCAGAAGCACAGTAAACGCTTCTCTAAATGTTCAAAACAGTCTTTAAAAAAAATGAGCTGCAACAAAAAACAAAGCAGAATTGAAACGGGTTGGTCGTCGTAATTGTTTTTCAAATGTAATTTATTGGAGTCTGTAATTGTTCTATGTAAAACCAACAAAACGATAAAACCTGAGCCGCAAAATAAAGATTATTTATTGAATGATAAATTGATATCAGGGTTATTG
Source organism: Eucyclogobius newberryi (assembly GCF_026437365.1). Taxonomy (NCBI): domain Eukaryota; kingdom Metazoa; phylum Chordata; class Actinopteri; order Gobiiformes; family Gobiidae; genus Eucyclogobius; species Eucyclogobius newberryi. The sequence goes on along the minus strand of NW_027315857.1, from coordinate 18,949,775 downwards.
TGAGAAAAAATATCACGACTATTGAGACTGTGACCAAAAAACAGTGAAATCTTTAAATTTATTTCATTCCTGTCGTCTAATATCTGACACTTTCTCCAGTTTGTGACCGGCTTTGCCAAATTTGAACTTTCTGAAAGACACATTAAAGTTAAAATGTGACACAAAAAGCCAGATTTAAAAAGTGATTTGAATTTCTGCGCTGAATATTGAGAACAAAATAGACTGAATTTTGCTTCTAAAACTGTCTTATTATGATTACTTTTGGTCTAGTATGATTATATTGTGACCTGAATAACCACAACTATCAATTACCCTGATAATCTCCACATCCTGAGTTGATGAAGTAAACTATTGTGACATGCAGGTTTAAAAATAGCGTGGCATAATAGCTTTACATTGCCTCGGTAACATCATATTCCATCTCCATCATATTGACATCCGCATTAGCATGAGTCTGAGTAAGCCAGGACTACATCTCCTCTATATTAACCACATCGGTTTTCCTCCGTCACCTCCGGGAGTCAAAGCAAACAATCCCCCCCCCCCGGTGCCTCCGCCCTCGTGCCTCCCCCCCCGGTGCCCCCCCCGTGCCTCCCCTCATGCATATGTATATACCGTAGTGACTAAGCCCTCTCGTGTGTACACTAAAGGAACAGACTCACACAAATGCTCGGGGTTCCTCACAGTCTGTAGTAAGTCGAGCGCTATTCGCACGGTCGCGTTTAGCAATCGGGCTGCGATTATTCAAAAGGTGCATTGTGTGTAAGATCGACCCGTTAGACTGGAATGTTCCACAGTTTGGCATTAAATCTGTCCTTTAATTTATTTGATCAAACCCAAGAACAGATAACAGATGAGAGAACATGGTGAATAGGTGTACGTATGCTAACGCTAACACCTTCAGCTACATGAGGCACAGACAGAACTGTGGTAAGTGTCTGGTATGTTAACGTAACATATGAACAGTTATTCAGATAACTATAGCATAAAGAACATGCTAACAAGTTTACCAAAGCATCAGTTTTACCCCAAATCACTAAATCCATTGAATTCTTCTTCCTCTGTGTCACTTCTAAACAACTCCACAAACTCCAGAGGTAGAGTAAGTGCAGATTCTTCTTCTGCGTCGCTTAGAGCCTAGAGCGCCCTCTTGTGGTTGTCAAGGTGAAAATTATCAACCTGTGAAATACGTTTGCCAGTGTGAAAATAATGAACAAAATTACAATAATGTTAATGATACCACATATAAGTCGCACCCTGGCCAAACTATGAAAAAAGGTGCGACTTATACTCCGGAAAATACGGTACTTAAATTTGCTTCTAATATAGTCACAGTTGTTATTTTTTTAGTTATTACGACTATAGTTGGACCTGAATCATCTTGACATCTCTGTTTTAAGCATGACTGAGCCATCGCCATAATATCAATCACAATTTGCTTAGTCTCAAAATTGAGTTTTAAATTGTCCCGTGGCGACAAGCTTAAGCTCCCGTAAACGGTTAATCCGACGTGCTTCTGCTGCTGCTTCTGCTGCCGTGTCACATCAGGTATCCCAGGAATGAGCCCTGTCGGAGAGCGTGCATTATTAAAAAGACGAGTCGAGAGGAGAATCCCGAGACTCCAGACCAGTGATGGATGCGGGAGCAGCTGAAGTGAAGAGATTTGAAGATCTGAGTGCAGAAAGTAAGAAGCTAAAGCGTGTAGAGAGCGCTGCTGGTGGGACAGAACCGAGCGGGGAATGTGTGTAACGTACAGTAGTTTGACAGTTCAGTTCTAGTCACTTACACCAAATGATCAGCTAACTTTTGTCTGCATGTACCGTATTTTCCGGACTATAAGTTGCATCTTTTTTCATAGTTTTGGCCGGGGTGCAACTTATACTTGTACTCCGGAGTGACTTATATGTGATATTATTTGTTATTTTCACACTTGCAACCGCGTTTCATACTCCAGCGCGACTTATATATGTTTTTTTTTCTCTATTATGCATTTTTTGGCTGGTGCGACTTATACTCTGAAAAATACGGTATATCTTAATAAGCACGTTTGTTGTTTGATTATCTTTTTGGAACTCTCTTCTTTACTCTCACAGATAACACAGTCGACCCTTACATTTTGTCCATAATCGTAGACACTTAACAGACTTTTTGAATCGTAACACATATTTAACGCGTCAGTTATAGTAAAAATATTGGTACCACGGCAAATTGCGACATTTTAAATCTGGGAAGTATTGTGGATGTCGTTGAGGTGCAGATTTATCGGGAAACGCCAACAAATATTGCGATTATTGTCCTGTATCTTCAGTCTCAATTAAAGCTCCACGATATTTTGCATTGCTTTTTTAAGATGGTGCAAAGACTGCTGTTATTTAGCCAATATATTCTGTCTCTGTAGTACTTTAGAGCTCTTTCTTCTCTTTTCGAGTTGACGTGCACTCTTGAACCGACTCCTACTTTTTCAAACATACACCGCCAATCCAATCACAATACTTTTCACCGTTTTCCACAATCGAGCGTCTCTAGTCGTCGTAAATACAGTGGCGTCCCCGGCCTCGCGACCGAGCGGAATCCTTCTGTTTCCGCCTTTTCGATTGTCACCCGTTCGCCGAGTACAAAGCGCAGCTGCAAACGAAGGGCGGGAGTGAAAATTGCACTTCTCCTCGCATTAAAAATAAATGCGTAGCCGTAGTAATGAACACCGTGGCCATGAAGGAGCGGAGGACGACACAGGATGCAGTGAATAATGCATCGGGGCGTTTGTTAGCTGCTTGCCGTAATTGCCCCGCGACACAATGGAGGGACGACACCGTGTTACATTATCTCCCCCGCTGCCCCCTTTTACCCTCGCTTTCAAGGCGGACAAATGGAAAGTACTCGCGAGTGGGTTATCTAATACAAGTAAATGGACTGCGAGTGGTGGTGTTCGCTAATGAGATTGGACACTTGCGCTGCTGGCGGAGGCGAGATCGGCCGCGGATGGATTTTCTTGACGTTGAGTGGCTATAATTACAAGACGCGTGTGTTAAAACGGTTTTATTTTGAGTCGAAATGCTACGGAATGTTTTAATTTGGCTGCGTTTGAGCTCAAATGCAAAAAAAGGAAGAATAAAGTTTTGACTGAAAATTTTGTTCATTTTTCGCGCATTGATCATTAATATTTCTTGGATGGATGCAGAAGGGTTAGGGCTACAAACAATGATCATTTTAGATAATAAAGAATAGTCAAAAATATGAGATGAGAGAACAGTTTATAACAGTAGTAGAATAAAAATGCAGTAATATATTTAACTATTTGAAAAATCATACCTTATTGACTGGTTTTTACGATTTTCTAATTTTGACTTTATTTGGTGTATTATATCTGTGTTGTACATATGAATTATAGTTTTACACCAATCGTGTAGGTATTTGTGGAGAAAACGTTGAAAAATATGTAGAAAATGACAGGAAGTGACATCACACATAAAGTTTATGCATAATTTACACAAAGAAACATCTTTTTTGACTCTCTAAACATCAATTCAACAAAATAAAGTTGCTCTCATATATTTTATTTGTCAAAACTTTAAAACAAACAAATTTCTGGGGTAATTTTGTAGTGTGATGTCATCAATTACAAACAGGAAGTTAAATTATAAACCTAAAAACATTCCTCGTGACTTCTGCAGATACGCCACAACTTTTGTCTTGACTTTCCGCAACTACTTTACAATTTCTGATAAGACTTCGCCCCCCAAAAGAAGCGTGATTTGTGCTTGTGCCGTCGTGGAGTTTATAAAGATCAGATACCAAAGTTAAGTTCCCCTTTTTCTTCCGTTTAGAGCTCGAGGGGGTGTACTGAGAAATATGGCCCAATGCAGAGAAACAGAATTTACAGGAAATCTAGTTGTGTAACGTTCCTGTAATTGGCATGCGAGCGCTGGTTTTGTAATTGGAGCCAAAATAACACTTTGTAAAGAGAACACGCTAACAGCAGCTGGAAGCCTGCGTGAGCCCGTACTGCAATTAAAACATACAAAACACTCCGCTGTTTGAATTTGTCCCGTCTTGTCCTAAAACAAGCGGGTCAATGTGTTGATAAAACGCACGCACTTTGCATTGTCCCATTTTGGTCCCATTAAAAACACTGACATGCTGTTTTAGAATAACCTAATTAAGGATGGGGAGATTCACAAAATCACACTGTTTTCATTATTTTGGGCTCGGGGTTTCTCAATTTATTAAGATTTTGCATTTTACGGCTTTTTAGAGGTGATGTGATTCAACTAGCGAAGCCAAAATCAGTTTTCCATCCCTACTTTTAATGAGTTTCCTTGTCTTTTTCTTAATTTCTTGTTATCTTATGCAATTAATTTAACTTTACACAACATCTTTATTGCTAAACTCCATAAGGATGTTATAGTTTTGCCTTAAATCCACTACAATATAGCACAACTTTCTGTTTTTTTAATTTAACAAAGAATTTCTCCGGGTGAATGCTGCACTGTGGAACATTCCGGGCACAGCATTAACATCTCCATGGAGACGAGCAACAACAAAAGCTACATGAAAATCACCTGTAATGAATCGTATCACACTAAATACTTTACATTCCGCTTGAACCGTTTGTGAATCTAAATTTGTAACTTCTCTTTAGCAGTTTTGTCTTTCCGATGACTTTGTGACGACTTTGTCTTCTTTTTTCCTGCTTTTGGGGGGGACAGATTTATGCTGCTGCAGTGAAGAGGCTGCGGTCGATGGGGCTGATGCAGAAGCCAGCGGTCTTTTCTGTTTTTAAATCAGAGGTGTGCGTGTGCGTGTACCTGTGCCTGTGCGTGTGCGTGTGTGTGTGTCCCTCGTTTATTGCCTCTACTCCCTGCAGCCCTGATGCATTGTGGGCGGACGGGAGGTTCTGTTGTTTGGCACGCGTCTCCGTTTACTGAGGCAGATTGTAGTGACAGTTCCGAGGTACAATATCCGTGACATATGCTTTGCTTTTCTTCGATGTGTCGAGGACAAGGACACCGAGGCGTCCAGTTACATAAGGAGGACATTTGACTCGACTGACGACAACCAGACCTGAATTAGATCTCTATTACTTAGGGTATTTTTGTGACAATTTATCATTTCATTCAAAGGACAAATACTATTCAGTTGACTTTTTGGAGCTTTTAGCTACGGTAAAGCATCACGCGCATCAAAAATGAACCGAGAAACCGTGTTTTAGCTTAATTTACGCTTGTTTAATCTGTCATGTTTACGAGGTTGTTTTGCACTGAGCCACAGAAATCAATTTCCCCTAAGCAGTGATGTCAAACGTAGAAATCTGGATGGCCCCTGCGCTGATTTTAAGCGTTTTTGCTGTCAAATCACGACGATCACAACTGCTTTTATTATCACGCCGGCCCACGTTGCTTAAAGCTCAAAACGGGGATATTAATAGTTGCGGGGTAAATGCTCTTATCTATTTAACCCACTAAGCTGTTATACACTGACAAAGCAAAATTGTTAGTAATTTTTTGTTACTAATTGTACTACGCTGGTTGCTAAAGCACGCATAAAGTACGGCATTTTCCGGACTATAAGTCGTTTTTTCATACTTTTCTTATACTATTTATACTTGTACTCCGGAGCGACTTATATGTGATATTATTTGTTATTTTCACACTTGCAACCACATTTCATACTCCAGTGCAACTTATATATGTTTTTTTCTTCTCTATTATGCATTTTTTTGGCTGGTGCGACTTATACTCCAGTGCGACTTATAGTCCAGAAAATACGGTAACAATTTCTCCCTTCGTCAGTTGTTAATATCTCTTCATTCGTTAACTTGTTGTAATCAAATCCATATTTTCTAACATGCCAACAAGCTTACAGCAGTGTGACTTTTGCTTTTGTACATTTGTATTGCTTCTATACATTAGTAAAGCAGTAGCAGCTCTGATCTGACTACACTCTAAGCGGGCGGAGTCTCGGTGACAGTAACACTTTCACCGGAGCGCGTCTTCGTTTGTTTGTTTGTTTGTGAATTGATCTCGGGAGAACGCAGACTGGAGCAACGCGATCGCACTGTGGATATTTTGGAAACTGCAGCAACGCTACTTCACGGCAACAGACACTTTGCGCCGCACACCCAAGACTCCAGTGACGCGTGCCAGGTCCTCCCCCGGCTCGGCTTTTACCCCCTGGGCTGTAATGTAATGTAGTTATTATCTCAGAGGTTCATCTTAACAAGAGACTGCAGTATTATATATATCAAAGAGGTATTATTTGAGTCATTTTAAAGGTGCACTGTGTACTTAGGTCTTTCCCAGCTGCACTTGATAATTACAGCTTTGACAGCCCACAGGGGGCAAAGATACAGACCCCCCAATCCACTCAATACAAGACTAGAATGAGGTAGGCTTCCCGTATTTTGGACGGGGTATTTTAAAATGTGGATATGGGTATTTTCGAGTGCAGGGACAGGGTCATTTTATTAATAAATCTTAGAAAAAAACGGGAATATTATCATTAAATGGGGCCGGGAAGCGTTTGACAATAGTCCGACATTACAGTTTACTGTTTACAAGTGAAAATTTGCATGCTGCGCGCTGATTGGTTGACGGAATTTGTGTGCTTGGCTCCGATTGGCTGCCGAGCCGTGGTCCGGAGAATGCCGAAGCTACTAGTTTTTTCGCCTAGTCGGCCCCTGTACAAAATTATTTGGACGGGGCGTTTTCAAATCCTATCTAAAAGCCTTGGGAAGAGGACACACCCACATCCACCAAAATCACGTTAAGACACGCCCACATCCACCAAAACCCCTGCAAGACACGCCCACATCCACCAAAACCCCTTCAAGACACACCCCAGCCACCAAAACCCCTTTAAGACACGCCCACATCCACCAAAACCCCTTTAAGACACGCCCACATCCACCAAAACCCCTTCAAGACACACCCCAGCCTCCAAAACCCCTTTAAGACACGCCCACATCCACCGATACCCCTTTAAGACACGCCCACATCCACCGAAACCCCTTTAAGACACGCCCACATCCACCGATACCCCTTTATGACACGCCCACATCCACCAAAACCCCTTTAAGACACGCCCACATCCACCGATACCCCTTTATGACACGCCCACATCCACCGATACCCCTTTATGACACGCCCACATCCACCAAAACCCCTTTAAGACACGCCCACATCCACGATACCCCTTTAAGACACGCCCACATCCACCGATACCCCTTTAAGACACGCCCACATCCTCCAAAACCGCTTGATGATGTACGGACACAAAAAATTAAGCAAGTTTTATGAAACAGGCCTCAGGAGTAAGCACTAATGTATTTTTTCTTCTTTTTTTGTTATTGGCTTTATTGATAAGAAAGTAGTGTGAAATGGGGGATGAGAGAGAAGGGAGGACATGCAGTAAATATTCTGAGTCAGGAATCGATCTCACGACACTGCGGCCGGCTGCACCTGGAGCCCGGCATACGTGCTGCGGCTTAATCACTCGACCACGGGGCAGCACCCAAAGCACCTATGTAGTTTCAATGAAAGAGTTAGCACGAGCATCCAAACATCACAAACTATGAAAAAACAGGGCGATTAGTGTCAAAGTTAGCCTACATGCTAACAACCTGGTTATTCGGGACAATAATGCACAATAACTCACTGTAGCCGGGTAAGATTTTGGTTTTATTTCACCAGCGCCACAAATCCTACAGTAATAAAACAAAAAGTGAATTGAAAAATTTGATGTCTGTCCACAAATCTCAAAGTTTTTTTAAATTTGATTTGCTGCCTTATTAAAATTAATGTGATAGAACGTTTACATAAATCATAATGTAGCGTGTTCTGCTGTTTTAAACTCATCCCTCCTGTAAGGGTCTATTGTTTGGCCTGGAATGTTCCACAGTATGATATGAAACCAGCTATCTCCATGGAGACAAATGGGTGACCACCATTTGAAGTTACAGGTCAGATCCGTGGAGAGGCGATGCCGTAAGAATTCATGTTTTTCAAGGTCATTTTGAGCAATAAAAGCATGTGTAAGTGAATAATTGCAAGATATATGTTTAATGCCACACTGTGGAAATGTGGAAAGCAATAACATCTCCATGGAGACGAGCAAGTATCTTTTGGTTCTCTCTCTTCACTCTTCATCTTGGCAACTATTTGAATTTATTATGCCACAGGTAAACAATTTATTTATAGTAAAAATGGGGAAACAAGCAAGATTTAAGCAATTTTAGCAAATGAAGGCAAGGCATATGTCCAAAACTATACAACTTTGTCTGCTCTTCCTGGTCTGTTGTCATCGGTTTCAATAAAAAACGGCACATTTAAAGCAGAAACTATGGACTGTCTGCTGGTTTAGAAATCAGAATCTGTTGTTTATTTGCATTTTCCTTTGTATAACCTAATAGTGCGCCCTGGTATTCATTCTTGTTTGCCTGGACATGACAACTGATCCTTGGATTTCAAACACTCTCTAAAAGCATTACCATTCCTGCCTAAACGTGGTTTCACATTGCACTCTTTTCTTTTCACAAAGAAAAGAGCGCTTTGGCTGTGTACAGTATATACTGCATGTCACTACACATTTGTCCCACATTTAGCGACAACACTGGAGTTTAAATCGGGGACAGAGGGAAAAGTTGCACAATCTTTCACCAAATCCTCCCGTGGCCATTCTGTGGGTGACACAAAAGAGCAGTAAAAACCCCGTGGAGCACAAACGGTTTTCCTTTTACAGCCCGCTACATAATGTGACACACGCGGATTCATGGAGGCTTTGGCGGTTGCGATGTTGAGTAAATTTAGCGCAGTTTGTGGAACAGGGACACAAAGGACCCCTGCGCAGAGTTTGTCGATCCGAACAAGGCAATTTAGAGCCGGATATTTCCACTTTGAACCACATTTTTGGGAGAGATTCATTAGATTTTCTTCAGGCTGTTGGTCAAATGATTATCGATTAATTGTTTACAGTTGTTTTGTACTATTCATTGAATTTTTTAACTAATTGTTTAGAATCTTCAGCAATCTGCTTTTGACTGAGAGGTCCGCCGTAAAAGTGTGTGGTTTGGAGCAGAGTTCACTTTTGTGTTAGGCCAAATAAAATAAATAGTGTGTTTCCGGTAACATTGAAAAAAAATATTATTTATTATTTTATTTAAAAATCCTCGCACAGGTTTTTTACAGTTTTCTTTTCTCAGAAGTGAGCGCTTCGTGACAACGCGAGAGTTGTTGTTGTAGTCCGGGGCGCACTGTGCAGTCACAACAAAATCATCTGATACCTCACCATGGTGTTCGTTGAAAACGTTAAAAAATGTCTTACAGACTTCTACGTTCACTATTTCTCTTATTGTCACGTGATGATGTGAGCACTTTTCGACAGTCACGCCAAATAACTTCACAGCTGAAACACCGGGCGTGCATATTGCCCCCGCCATGGCAGCCGCTCTGCACGCTGACCAAATATGAGCATCTGTGCAGGTTTCATCTGCAAACATGGAGGCGCCCGTAGGTAAAACGAAACCTATCAAAAGTGCTGCGATTTTCATATCTTCCAATCTCCACAGATGATTTTTTCCCACAGCTTTTGGATTCGCTCTCACAATTTGACATTCTCAAAACGTACAGCCGTACGATAAATATGTGATACAATGTTTAAGGTTGGGTTTTCTTTATTTTGAAATCCACAACGTTTTCTTCTTGGCCTAAGCCCATATCATCATATATCAATTGAGTATTATTTACCAACTATATTATTAGTTATAATTATAAACAACCCTAATTTGTATAATTCAATATTTATATGCAGTAAGTGGAGACTGTGCCCCCCCCCCCCCCCCCCCCCCCCCCCCCCCCCAAAAAAAAAAAGGGACCATCTCATTACCTATTTCTGATTTCTGAAACGGTAATGAGATCTAATAATTGCGCTTCACCTTCACGTCGTGTGCAGTTTATGCTTAATTTCTCGGCTCTTTCCGTCCTTCTGCTCATGCAATGTTATCGCTCACATTTATTACAGACTCTTATGTGTTCAGGATCTAATGCATTCTTAATTGCCGCAGTTAAAAATACTCCGCCGTCCGCTTTTAGCCGCCGCGTATTGACGTTCTACTTCGGGCGCTGTCGGACGGGCGGCCTCAGGAGGGATGTGATTGGCCGATAACCAGGAAGCTCATTTAGACGCGCGCCCAGATGAAGGCTTTTCTTAGTCCGCATGAAGAACGAACAATGAATTTCAAATGTGGACGGACAGTATTTCGGGGCTAATATCGGTATCGGCGATATCAAGGAGTATTTATCTGCATTGGACATATTCCTTGATATATCGGGACAATATTATTTAAACATTTTTTTTGCTTTTTCAATTTCTTACAGTAATAGATGAAACTGAAGATGTGGTCGTTTTTTTTACACAATTAGAGCCGTCACTAACGATTGTTTTTAGCAGTCGACTAGTCAAAACGATTATTTCTATTGTACATTGAGGCTTTTTTAAGTACCGTATTTTCCTCACTATAAGGCACACTGGATTATAAGGCGCACTGTGAATGAATGATCCATTTTGAATCATTTTTATAAGGCGCATTAAGCGAAACAAAACTTGTATCAGACAGAATCGCTTCAAGGTCAGTAAGCACCACCAGAATGAATCCATATCAAATCAAATCAAATCAATTTATTTTTGTAAGGCCCAAAATCACAACAACAGTTGCCTCTGAGGGCCACAGGGAGAAATGAATCAACAATGTCTGTGGTGGCGATGGAGTCAGACAATGTCTGTGGTGGCGAGGGACGATGTCCCAGGGTCCTCTGTCCTTAGACTCTCCTTCTCGGCCAGGAAAAACTACACAAAAAACCTCTTTGGGGAAAAAAGCGTAGAAACCTGGAGGAGTTCCAGTGAAGGAGAGATCCGACTCTCACAGACGGACAGACGGACACGAGGGAGACTGGAGCTGAACTCTTCAGGCAGATGAGGGACCGACTGAGGCGAACTGGACCCACTCTTCAGGCAGATGAGGGACCGACTGAGGCGAACTGGACCCACTCTTCAGGCAGATGAGGGACCGTCTGAGGCGAGCTGGACCCACTCTTCAGGCAGATGAGGGACCGTCTGAGTCAAGCTGGACCCACTCTTCAGGCAGATGAGGGACCGACTGAGGCGAACTGGACCTACTCTTCAGGCAGATGAGAGACCGACTGAGGCGAACTGGACCCACTCTTCAGGCAGATGAGGGACCGACTGAGGCGAACTGGACCTACTCTTCAGGCAGATGAGAGACCGACTGAGGCGAACTGGACCCACTCTTCAGGCAGATGAGGGACCGACTGAGGCGAACTGGACCTACTCTTCAGGCAGATGAGAGACCGACTGAGGCGAACTGGACCCACTCTTCAGGTAGATGAGGGACCGACTGAGTCAAGCTGGACCCACTCTTCAAGCAGATGATGGACCGACTGAGGCGAACTGGACCCACTCTTCAGGCAGATGAGGGACCGACTGAGGCGAACTGGACCCACTCTTCAGGCAGATGAGGGACCGACTGAGGCGAACTGGACCCACTCTTCAGGCAGATGAGGGACCGTCTGAGTCGAGCTGGACCCACTCTTAAGGCAGATGAGGGACCGTCTGAGTCGAGCTGGACCCACTCTTCAGGCAGATGAGGGACTGTCGGAGGCGAGCTGGACCCACTCCTCAGGCAGATGAGGGACCGTCCACACAGGGCAGGGACCACTTCACCAGGAGAGGGACATCTGGGTCCGCAGGTCCTCAGGAGTGAGAGAAAGAAAAAGAAGGCGGTGAACAGTTTGCAGTGCATATAAGGTGCACTGTCGTTTTATGAGAAAATGAAAGGCTTTTAAGTGCCCCTTGTAGTGCGGAAAATACGGTATATTATCAACCAAATAAACAGGGAAATGTGGTGACTGAAGGCTCCTAGTTAGAAAACATTTACAAATCTACTGTATTATTGATGGAAATCTGCCATTTTTCAATTATTTTCTGCCATTTTGATTGAATTAATAGAACAATATTGGACTTTTCCTGAACAGTGTAAGAATGATCTTGAGCTTTATCAGAACTAGTACGAGACCGCATAGAAACGTAAAAGTACTATTACTTACTTTTGAACATTGGTATCGAGTATCGAGCTAGTATCGAAATAGTTTGAAATCTTAGTACATGATCATTAAAAACTACAACAAATATATATTATAATTGCATAGTTCTTATTTTTTTTATGAAAGCCAAAGGTATTTTATTAACTTAACTGCAACTTAACTTCAATTAGTATTTTTCTACATTTAAAAATTTTAAATATCAGTTGAAAAAAGTCCACATCGCACCGACTCTGATTAAAAAGGACAGTTATTTAACAGAAATCGGTTTCCACTTGATTGTTTAACTTTATAACACGTAATCTATTGTTCTTCTTTGTTTAGCAGTTCAAATGTGTCGCTTCTCTCTGAAACTGACACTTACATTTACAGCACGTATCTAACAGCAACATCTGTCAGAACCATCGCCGTTTTGACTCGCGCTAAACGGGATTAGGCGCCCGCTGCACTCGTTAAAGTCTAATCGCTTTAACGAAGGGTCAGCTGACGCGCGGGGGAATCGCACGGAGCGGGGAAACGCACGGAAATGAAGTCAATGAAAGGGCAGAGATCGGGATTCAACCCTTTCAAATCGCCAACGAGCAGCTTGGGTTTCTTTTTCAGCCCAGAAGCCCGTCCTCTGTCGGTGAAAACGTGTGACATGGAGAGTTCAGACTTATGGCGTTGTTGGATTAGTAAAAGTCTGCATTATTTTGTAAGAAATTAGAACTTTTCTTTTTGGCCCAGCCGTACGTGCAGAAAGATTTAGGGCTGCGCAATATACTGGCTGGAGCAATACCTGTATTTTCCGGCCTATAAGTCGCACCTTTTTTTCATAGTTTTGGCCGGGGTGCGACTTATACTTATACTTATATACTTATACTCCGGAGCGACTTATATGTGATATTTGTTATTTTCACACTTGCAACTGCATTTCATACTCCAGTCCAACTTATACTTATGTTTTTTTTCTTCTTTATTATTCATTTTTTGGCTGGTGCGACTTATACTCCAGTGCGACTTATAGTCCGGACAAAACGGTACTTTATATCGCACGGAACTAGAAATTGTCTTAGGTTCTCCAAATATGAGAGAAATGTAAGTTTGTTTGACGCAGTTTCTGAAAAGTATTGCAGTAAGTCCAGATTCAATATTTCAAGCTGAGGTGAGCGATATATCGAAATTGTATATGATATTGAGACTTGGTTTGAAAATATACTCTCTATATATACATTTTGCACGTCAATTACAAAGGAATGCTACAAAAAGAGCTGATTAAAAAGAAGTAAACTTTCAGCTTTCATATATCTGCACTTTTTTGTGTGGATATTTCACCTTTTTCTGATAATTAAGCCTCAGCTAAAATGTTTTAAATGTTTCTGTTGTACGTAAACAAGACAGACATTTAATCATTGCCACTTTACAACCAACAATCGCCATCTCTTTTCTCACACGCCTCTTTTCGCCACACTCGCCTCGCTCTGTTGCCCTGGTGAAATGTGAGGGGCATAGGGAGAGAAGAGTAGGGAGAGGAGAGTAGGGAGAGGAGAGTAGGGAGAGAAGAGTAGGGAGAGGAGAGTAGGGAGAGAAGAGTAGGGAGAGAAGAGTAGGGAGAGAAGAGTAGGGAGAGGAGAGTAGGGAGAGGAGAGTAGGGAGAGGAGAGTAGGGAGAGGAGAGTAGGGAGAGGAGAGTAGGGAGAGGAGAGTAGGGAGAGGAGAGTAGGGAGAGGAGAGTAGGGAGAGGAGAGTAGGGAGAGGAGAGTAGGGAGAGGAGAGTAGGGAGAGGAGAGTAGGGAGAGGAGAGTAGGGAGAGGAGAGTAGGGAGAGGAGAGTAGGGAGAGGAGAGTAGGGAGAGGAGAGTAGGGAGAGGACAAAGCGAGGAGGAAGAGGAGAATGAGGATGCTTGGAAACGAGCAGAGGGACAATGCACAGACGACACAGGAAACCAGCCAATTTCGATCCTCTCTCTACTCCCTCTTCTTTTCTCCCTCCCTCTCTCCTTAGCCTTCATTCTTTCTTTTCTCCCATCCTCCTTCTCTCCTTAGCCTTTTTTTCTCTCCTCCCTCCCTCCTTCGCCTCCATCCTCCCTCTCTCCCTCCCTCCCTCCTTAGCCTTCATTCTGCCTCCCTCTCTCCTTAGCCTCCATCCACTCCTGCCTCCCTCCCTCCTTAGCCTCCATCCACGAGTCTTTGGTGTGTTGAAAGCGCTCCGGAGGGGGGGCTTTAGCCTGAGAGCAGTGGAAGAGCGGGGGGAGGGATTAGGACGGCGAGGAAAATCCCCCGAGCGCCGATCGAGGTGATGGATCGCTCGGGAGCGAAGCGGCGTCTGGTGCCGAGCGAGCGGGAGGATTTCTGCCGCCGCTCAATATCACGGTTTAATGTTTTGTCCAGCACCAGGTCTTGAGACGGTTTAAAGGGGAAAAGGAAAAATCTGGGGGAAAATAGTTTAAATGATCAGTGTGCAGTTTGTTTTATTGATTGTCAGAAATATTATACGGAATAATGTATATATAGTTCAATGTGTGCTTTTAAGATCGACACAAGTCTTAATTCGTTATAGCAACATATATATTAATTGTGTTATTTTTTGTGTTTTAATAGTCTTAGAAGTAAATGTGAGTACTGTTCAAACGAGGGAAAGTGTAAAAGTAAGCTGTTAAAATCAATAAACGCTCAATACTTCAAAAAACAGTCAGATAAATCTTTTAAGTGAAATTCTGTTGGTCCAAAGTGCAAATATAGAAAGTATAAACATGTCAGTCGAGATTCTTTTGTCTTTTTAAGTAAAGTCGTAGTGTTATAGTTATAGTTGTATATGTTATAGTTTTATACCATACATGTCCTAAAAAAGTATTCAAGAAGAGATCATGCTATTGTAAAGGCTGGTTTCTGTTTTAGCTGCTTTAATTTGGACAATCAATCAAATAAATCAATCAAATCTTTGAACGTCTTGACGCTAAATGTTAAATCACTGATACTTGTGTCTTTTTAAGCCTTTCTTTGGACGGTAATGCTAAATAACGGTTTCAAACTGTTGAGCAGATGATTTATCCTTTGTATTCAGACTCTGTGTTAACAAAAGGAGTGTGATATTGACAAAATGCATTCCTCTGTATCTTTATCCAGATAACATTGCTAACGGAAATGTGCCAAGTTGTGTCTGTAAATGTCGTCTTTGCGATTCACGCATCACACGAACATAGAACGGGCTGTAAAAGAAAGAGACGCTGCAGTTTTTAAGAATAATTCACTTTTATTTGCTCTGTTTTTAACCCGAAATCTGACGATACACACTTTACGGCTCATATTTGACCATCTTTAGACATTTTGACCAGCCCTTGTCGTGGTAGCTCTGGAGAACATAGTTTTCAAAAATAAAAACCTCTTGCCAAACCACTGCCGCTTGTGTAACTGCTGTTTTTTAAAATCCGGCCCACATGGTTTTTCGCTCCCACTGAAAACACTCCGAAAACGCCGTCATTATTCGAAGGTCGTGTGCTAAGCAGGCTTAAACGCTCCCTTTGTGTTCAGCGTTCTTTGCCGCTGCCGACGTTCTGAGTCACAGTTGTCACGGGATGAAGGCCGGCCCACATTTGTCAGATAACGGATTCAATTTGGACGTCCCGGATTAATGACAGTCTTTACCCCGGAGTTTGTCGTGTGTCGTGCGTTTCCTGTTTGTTTCTCGCGCCGGGTCGTCTCCGTGGAGATGTTGCCTTGGAATGTCCCACAATAATCCAAATAATCCATCTTGCACATAGTCAATTACAGGTTGATGCCCCTATTTGTTGTGGAAAAACATGTTTTCTTATGGCGTTGGAGATGAGTGAGTTTAATGCCATATTGTGGAACATTCCAGGGCAGGCAGCAGCTACGCCATCACAGTGCTCCTTTCATTTGTTGGATAATTAACCCAGTAATAAATGTTTGGATAATTACCTCGTCTTGCACATTAATCAGGGCAGCTTAAAGGACACATATTATGCAAAAAATATGTATTAATTAAAGGCTAAAAGTTTTAAAGGTTATAATCATTAAAAAAGTATTCAGTTTAATAGTGCCACACATTAAAGCCTCATAAGTATTCAATTCTCCAATAAAGTGTTTCATTTAAAGTGTTTGACTAAAACTTTCTTGGTCTTTGTTTTAGTCAAATTACAGTAATGTAATTGTTTGTGTCAGAATATGTTTTAATTTTGTTTTATGATCAAAATGATTACCAAGCAGACTTGTTTATAACAATATAACCTCCCAGGCTAATAATAATGCATTCAGTTGTTAGAAAATATTATACGATTTTTGTCATATGTCCCTTCACTATATTTTATTTGTATAACGATTATAGTTAATATCTCTATCAATGCATATACAGTATTTTGTATGCAGCACATCTTCATTTATCAGTATTAGGGTTTTATTTTTAAATGTATTCATAAATGTGTGTTCTTTTGCCAAGCACAGAATTATAAACGGCTTAAACCAAACTTTAACGACCCTGTTACTGTATGTTCTGTTTGGATAAATGACACTAAAACATAAACATGACCTTATATCCTGGGCAGCTCCTTTTTCATTCTAAAAACACATCTTACTCTTCAGTGCTTTGTGATGAGGCCAGGATGTAGGCCACGGGCAGTGATTTGTCATTAACACAGATAAACGTTTAGCGCTGACGTGTTCCTGGGCTTTTGGACGGACTCAGGTGGTGATGTAATGTCGGGCGGTCAGAGAGGCGGATCTCTTACAGTAGGCTTCACGGCGGGCAGGGCGGGCGGGGCCGTCGTGTTGCAGATGGCATCAGCGTCTCCCGGGGCACACGTTCACGTCGGGTCAGGCCTCCCACTGAATCCACCTTTTTCTGCTCCACTTTGATCCAAGTTTTCGATCGGATTAAACCTCCTTTACGGGTGAATTAAAAAATATGTTATATATTTTTTGCGTCACAATTTAATTATAAAACGGTTAATATTATGCATTGTAAAAAGTTAAAGGACGTATGTAACTTCTCTGCTCGTCTCTATGCAGATGCTAGCTTTTTTTCCTTGTTTAGGATGTTGTGAATTCCCATTTTTTGAGCTTTTTGATACTGAGCTGATAATATTTCTTTTGTGTATTCCATTTTTCAGTTTTCTTTGTTTGTTGATGGCATCTTCATTTTGTGTTGATAATTATTAATATGTCTTGCACTTCCTTTGGTCATTTGCAACACACCAAAACAATGTTATGCCCAGGGGTGTCGAGGTGATTCGTTTATCTGAAAACTGTGATTATTCAGCTTGATAATAGTGAAAATTCTAGTTGAAAAATGTAGTCTTTTCCATTTCATCTATAGTGAAAAAATGCAGGAGTACTTTTTTTACGTGGCTGTTCACTTCATTTGTCGTTCAGAACGTTCGATGACAATGGTAACGTTCTCGGGAATCGTGAATAACTAAATAATTGTGAACCCAACATTAAAATTGTATATCTAGTTATTATGACTGAAGAAAAAATTTACTACTACCTACTACTACCTACTACCTACTACTACTACTACTACTACTACTACTACTACTACTATTACTACTACTATTACTACTACTATTACTATTACTATTACTATTACTATTACTATTACTACTACTACTACTACTACTACTACTACTACTACTACTACTACTACTACTACTACTACTACTACTACTACTACTACTACTACTACTACTACTACTATTACTACTACTATTACTACTACTATTACTACTACTATTACTACTACTATACTACTACTACTACTACTACTACTACTACTACTACTACTACTACTACTACTACTACTACTACTACTACTACTACTACTACTACTACTACTACTACTACTACTACTACTACTACTACTATTACTACTACTATTACTACTACTATTACTATTACTATTACTATTACTATTACTATTACTATTACTACTACTACTACTACTACTACTACTACTATTACTACTATTACTACTATTACTACTATTACTACTATTACTACTATTACTACTATTACTACTATTACTACTATTACTATTACTACTATTACTATTACTACTATTACTATTACTACTATTACTACTATTACTACTATTATTACTATTACTACTATTACTATTACTACTATTACTATTACTACTATTACTATTACTACTATTACTATTACTACTATTACTATTACTACTATTACTATTACTACTATTACTATTACTACTATTACTACTATTACTACTATTACTATTACTACTATTACTATTACTATTACTACTATTACTACTACTGCGTTTACTCAATTACAGGTGCTTTCTTCACACAAGTGGCTTTGCTCTTGGCTGTACATCATTCATAACAGAATCTTTTGTTGTTTGCTAACATATTTTTATAACCGATTGCTGCCGTCACAATCTAAACTAGACTAATTGCACAGCCCTAGATGAGACCCCAGATTCATGTACAATTGTTTTATTTGTGAGAGTGTGCGAGAGTCCCTAAGCCCTTAGATATTGTATGTAAATATAAGAAAAAGCAATTAAAATGTGACAGTTTCAGCTCAGAATGTGCTTGATATTCAAGTCCACACACGCGGTGCTCTGTGATGAGAGGCTGCACCAGATCTAGGTCAGTTCACATCCCCGCTGCACATTCTTACTTTATCTTTTGTGATTTCATGGAGACGGCGACAGATCGAGACGTGTAATGACGAGCCTTCAGTGCAAAACAAAATGTGAGAACAAAGCATCATGGGAGTCGTGTTTATATTACTGCAGACACAAAGAAGCCTTAGTTTTTTCTGTCAAATATAAAGTTGATTTGTAGTGTCCGTTCTTGCGCACCTTCGAGGCGTGCTGGCCAAAATTATATTTGTTGAAGAAATGAAAAGAAATACAGGTCTATTTAATGTGTCGGTGTAATCCCTCATTCGTCCAGGCGTGTTCCATAGTAGAAAAAGCTTCAGTTGTAGTCATCTGGACTCAGTTTGAAAAATAGACGTTTCGACTCTCATCCAAGAGTCATTGTCAATAAAAGAATTTAGATCGAGAACTCCGATATTAATACTGTTCTGTGGTAAGACCCACCCATTGGGAGGAGCCTTCCTGAAGTAGAAAGAGTTGTTTGTTTCAACAGAAACTCCCCCCTTGTATCTACCGAGCTAGCCTATTTTATAAGAGAAGACGCTAAGGAGAGTCGCTTGGCCTTTCTTGATTGTTCCACGATCAGAGGAGAGGACGGGAAACTCCAAATAGAAGTATATAGGAAACCTACACACACGGACCAGTATCTGCTCTTTGGTTCCAACCACCCACTACAGCACAAGCTGGGGGTGATCAGAACCTTACAACACAGAGCTCAAGGTGTGCCCACCAGCTCAGAGGGCAAGAAGAAAGAGGAAAAACATGTCCGAAATGCCCTCTCAGCCTGTGGTTACCCCGCTTGGGCTCTCAACAGAGTGAAGAGAACCAAGAAGCAGGACAAAAGGGAAACTGAACAGAGAAGGAAGGTTGTTTCTATCCCTTATGTGTCTGGCCTGTCAGAAAAACTGCAGAGAATTTTTAGACAACACGAAGTCCCTGTTTATTTTAAACCAGGAAACACTTTAAGACAAAAACTGGTTCACCCTAAGGACAAGTTGCCGACTCAAAAACAGAGCAATGTAGTTTATTCGATCCAATGCAGTGAAGAAAGCTGTAAAGAACTGTACATAGGTGAGACAAAACAGCCTCTACACAAGAGGCTTTATCAGCACAGAAGAAATACAAGTTCAGGACCTCAGAGTGCCGTGCATCTCCATCTTGAAGCCTCTAATCACTCGTTTGAAGACGGTGAGGTGAAGGTTTTAAGCAGGGAGAAAAGATGGTTTGAAAGAGGAGTCAAGGAAGCTATTTTTGTTAAAAAAGAAAGACCTTCTTTAAACAGAAATGGAGGGCTAAGGTTTAATCTTCCTGTTATTTATAATGGGTTACTGAACCCCGGGAAAGGTAGAGGACCAGGACCAGGACATGTAGATGCTAATCAGGTACTCAGGGTGGTTGAGCCAGGGTCTCACAAAGACAAAGAGGATTCTGAATAGGCTCGGTAGATACAAGGGGGGAGTTTCTGTTGAAACAAACAACTCTTTCTACTTCAGGAAGGCTCCGCCCAATGGGCGGGTCTTACCACAGAACAGTATTAATATCGGAGTTCTCGATCTAAATTCTTTTATTGACAATGACTCTTGGATGAGAGTCGAAACGTCTATTTTTCAAACTGAGTCCAGATGACTACAACTGAAGCTTTTTCTACTAGGTCTATTTAATGTTTTTTTTTTCCTCTTTTTTTCTCAAACCAATCAAAAAGCTGCATAGAAAACTGCAAAAGAAATAAAATATAACACAAAAAACACATTTATGAGGTTAGATGTAGGCATTTTTATCATGTCAGATCATAAGTCGCACCTTTTTTCATGTTTTTTTTCTCTCTATTATGCATTTTTTGCCTGATGTGACTTATATTCCAGTGCGACTTATAGTCTGGAAAATATGGTAATTACTTTTTTTACTTTGAATAACATTTTCACCTAAACCGCAACATCCTCATCCTCCACAAATGAACAGTTCTGATCGTAAAATGTGATCAGATTTTTCTAATGAGCATAATCCAAAGAACAATCGGTCCACAGCGTCACAGCAGTGCAACAGTCGGCCATTTTAGGTCCACGTACAAAACACACACTGGAGTGAACATGTTTTTTTCTTCTTCTTCCTGCTTCTGATTAAAATGACTCCCTCTCGACAGACACTTGATTGAAAACGGGCGTCCCGCTGTTGCCCACTGGTGCGTAAACTATAGTGTGCACAGATTTAATGGCTAGAGGTGGGCGATATCGGCTGCTGCTCGAGCTGGTCATCATTTTTACACCTGCTCTCCTACTTTTGGCTTCGTCCTTATATAAAATGCTGTATTTTGAGACCTGTTTAGCACTTGTTTCCATCTGCAAGAGTGAATATTTTCTTAGGTGCGGATGAAAGCTTAAAAACCTGTATCTAAATGTACGTAACTATGGTTATCGTTGCATTGTTGTTGGCCTGGCCCACCCCTCGCTATGCATCATACCTGTGTAACCTACTTTTTACTCTTCGCCCACTTGACTTCCCACTCATGACACCGTCCTGGTCCTCCACAGGCGGCAAAACTAATTATACACTTTGAGTCATAGGATTTCAGACATTTGACATAGCGACAGGAGGAGCTCGAGGAGCTCTGTTCAAATGGTGGATTATCCGTAAGCAGGAAGCACGCGGGTCGACCAAAATGCACTTTTTTAACCTAGATTCCTAAATGGCCCAGAGCACAAGTCAAAACAGGTCTTTTTGTGCCTGTTCCAAGCTCAAATGAACTTTTCCTGCCCAATGCAATCCATTTCTGTGCAATATGCTACAATAACAGCAACTGAATAAATAATAGTTGGAGATATGGACATTTCCTCGAGTATCATGGCAAATAAATGCGATTATTAATTATACCTTCCATGTTTTAAAGATGTAATTGAATTGTACTTAGTTATAAGGGAAAACTATAACAAACTAGAGGAGATAATTATCCATGATTATCTCCTGCTTACATCGAGGCTTTTAGATAGGATTTGAAAACTCCCGTCCAAATAATTGTATCCGTAAAAAGTACTACAAAAATGTGCGCTTGCCATGGAAAGCCAAAATTATGATCACACTCCGCCACTTTGAGCAGTGTATCGCGCCGTATTTCCCGACGCTTTTACCAAATAAAGCTTTTAACGTTGTGCGCCGCCTGACGTTACGCCGTGCGCTCGTTTACCGTGCAAGCGCCGTGTGCGCCGCCATTTATAGTTTTATACTAAGTTCAATTATCTGTGTATAATCTTCTTGATAAGCTTATTTTTTAATTCACTTTTCCTGCTACTTGTACTTAATTCGAGTGAATGTGATGTGAATAAAGTTCTTATTTTATCACTACATTGGCTTGTATAGTTCTGATTTGCTCATCATAACCCTGTGTATTACATGCTAGCACTGCCGCTAGTTAGAAGAAGCTGGCCACTTTTTCCTTCAGTTGGACTATTTCAAATATCCAATTTTGGAACAGGGCCAGGATGAAATGAAAGACATATTCTTCCCCGATGTTGTTGAAGAGCGCTGGGCAGATGGGTTTAGCGCTGAGGTAAAATTGAAGCACAATCAGATGGACCAGATGGAGAACGGCCGAGTGAGGATGAAAAGACGGCGAGCGAGGATGAAAAGAACGGGGGAAGAGAGAGGGACGACTTGTGTTACATAGGACGGAGATAAGGGAAAAGGGGGGAAAATTGGACAGGCTAACACAATGAGGCCTGTGCAGCGCGTTAGCAGCCGCTTCGCTAATGTGTTTTGTCACCATGGCGAAGAGCGCGAACAATGTGATTTCAATTTAAAATGTGATGCTACAAACCACTAACAATATCAAAGTTTGCCTCTTCTCTCAATGGATAAAGTTAACTTCATATTTTGGTGTATTAAAAAGTAACATTTATGTTGTGTTAATGGGGTGTTAGCATGCAAATTGTTGTTAGCTTTACGTTGACGGCAAGATGTTCTCTAGTTTCAAAGAGTGCGAATATCGGTAATATGGAAGTATAATTAAGATACACATAATACATTAAGTAAGTGAGCAATACATTTGGACGCAAAGAGTTTAAGACGAGTTCTGTTTTTCACTTTTTAATACTGTAAAAATCCGGTAAACCACCTTTTGAGCCATGGTTTTGATCTCGAGGATATGGCACAAAAATGGAGTTTAAAACACAATTTGGATTTTATTATTCATGAACTTTGCAGCTTTTTGATGCTGTTAAACGATAACTAAAGCCATCTGCCTTTAAGTTTGTCATGATAATTAATATATAGAATAATCTTTCAATGAAAAATGGAAAACTTCCGTTCTGAAATTGCAAATAAATGGACAAGGAACAGAAGAGAAAGAAACCAAAACGGCATTGAGAGCCCAGGAGTGTGTCGTGGCACCTCAGAACTTTCACTCAGCCTTAAGCCAATAGACAATACTAAACTTGGCATCCACTCAAAAGTATTCTGACGTCTCAGGCGATAAACGTGTGTGCCTTTAGTGACTCATCACTCGGCAGCTTATCTGGTCGCGCCACAACTCTTTTGTTTACTTTTTGATAGCATTTTGCTGATCTCTGTGGAACGTTTTTGCAGAAATGTAATTGTTCGATCCCGAGCTTTACATGTCTGTATACAGTATAGTTGCACAAAAAAAAAAAGTTAATCAAGTGTTAAGTCCTACTTTAAGCATCGAGCTGCATTAAATAGACAAACACTGAATCATAGCCTGGCCATTCCTTCTAGATCAGGCATGTCCAAATTGGTCTGAGGGCCAAATGCGGCCCTCAGACCAATTTTTGTCGGCCCAATCAACACAAAGTTGTACTTTTTACTGTAAAATTGGGAAAATTCAGGCATATTGATGTTATACCAACCTAAAATTAATGTTCTAGGTCTAATTAAAAGTGTGGAGGCTCATTGCAATTACGTCAAATGCAAAATTTCGAATGATTCACTTTGTCATTCAACAAATTCAACATTGTCAAGTTGTTTGTGGCTCTCTGCCCCGTTTGAGTTTCAAAATGCGGCCCTTGGTGAAAAAAGTTTAGACACCCCTGTTCTTGATGTTTTTATTAATTTAAAGGAGAAATATAGACGTTTTCTATTGTATTCTACAAAAATGCCATGGAATTGTTGTCATTTTGTCTTAAGTATGTGCCTGGCAAACAAAACGACAACAACAACTTTACAATCTCCACGGAGACAAGAAGTTGACTTCACCAAACCAAGTATTATAGGCAATAAAAACACCTAATTTAATGAATGATTGATAGAGACGTTTATTATTCCAGGCAAAGCAATAACATTTTGAGAGACAATCAGGAGACGGACCTTCTACTAGAAAAGTTACATAGTGCACCTTTAATACTCGCCAAGATCTGCACTTTTTGAATGCTAATTAATCTCATTCGTCCTGTTTTTAAGCTTTCAGTCCACAGCAAACGTTATTATCGTCCAGTGCTAAAGGACAAGGTCAGACATGTTTATTTTCCATCTAATCTTGCCCCTTAAAGGTTATTCTGGCTAAACCCGACTTCCACCGCGCTCGGCTCTGCACCCGTCCCATGTAATTATAGCTCCTGGTTTGCGTTCCAATTGCCACGGATGATTTGTTTAACCAACATAACAAAAGCCGAGCTGGACCAGCCGCTCTCGCTGCGCATTAGCCCATGAAAAGAGAGCGCTGTGATTACCATTTATTCAAACTCACCTCATGTGTCAAGGGCAGCTATTATTGGAAAGCCGGTTTGTATTTGTACAGACGCCCAAAAGTGAGATGTGTCGCTGTGGTGGGAAAAGCAAAAGAGGTTATCGTATTTTTAGATGATCCTCTTTTCAGATTTTTGTCATTTTCAGGAAAGTTATAAATATGTTAATGTTGTTATGTGTGTAATTTGTGTAATTCCAGAATAAAAGGCAAGGGAATATAACATCACAACTTTACACATGATTTTTAATGATTATTGCATCTTATTTTTGCAATTTGTAATTATAAATGTGTGAAAATGTACCTGTCATAGTCTTGTTAGAGGTTCTAGAAAATGTGACCTAGACGTTGAAATTAACCATAAAAGTATTTTTAAAGTATTTTATTTAATACCCTTGTTTGCAACAATGGACTGCAAATGTATACTCTTTTTTAAATTTTCAAATTTTACTAGATTTTTCACTCATACACGTCACTCATACACGTCACTCATACACGTCACTCATACACGTCACGCATACACGTCACGCATACACTTCACTCATGCACGTCACTCATACACTTCACTCATACACTTCACTCATACACGTCACTCATACACGTCACTCATACACGTCACTCATACACTTCACTCATGCACGTCACTCATGCACGTCACTCATGCACGTCACTCATGCACGTCACTCATGCACGTCACTCATACACGTCACTCATGCACGTCACTCATGCACGTCACTCATGCACGTCACTCATGCACGTCACTCATACACGTCACTCATACACGTCACTCATACACGTCACTCATACACGTCACTCATACACGTCACTCATACACGTCACGCATGCACTTCACTCATACACGTCACTCATACACGTCACTCATACACGTCACTCATACACGTCACTCATACACGTCACTCATACACGTCACTCATACACGTCACTCATACACGTCACTCATACACGTCACTCATACACGTCACTCATACACGTCACTCATACACGTCACTCATACACGTCACTCATACACGTCACTCATACACGTCACTCATACACGTCACTCATACACGTCACTCATACACGTCACTCATACACGTCACGCATACACGTCACTCATACACGTCACTCATACACGTCACTCATACACGTCACGCATACACGTCACGCATACACGTCACGCATACACGTCACGCATACACGTCACTCATACACGTCACTCATACACGTCACTCATACACGTCACTCATACACGTCACTCATACACGTCACTCATACACGTCACTCATACACGTCACGCATACACGTCACGCATACACGTCACTCATACACGTCACTCATACACGTCACTCATACACGTCACGCATACACGTCACGCATACACGTCACTCATACACGTCACTCATACACGTCACTCATACACGTCACGCATACACGTCACGCATGCACGTCACGCATGCACGTCACTCATGCACGTCACTCATGCACGTCACTCATGCACGTCACTCATGCACGTCACTCATGCACGTCACTCATGCACGTCACTCATGCACGTCACTCATACACGTCACTCATACACGTCACTCATACACGTCACTCATACACGTCACTCATACACGTCACTCATACACGTCACTCATACACGTCACTCATACACGTCACTCATACACGTCACTCATTCACTTCACTCATACACGTCACTCATACACGTCACGCATGCACTTCACTCATACACTTCACTCATGCACTTCACTCATGCACGTCACTCATGCACGTCACTCATGCACGTCACTCATGCACGTCACTCATGCACGTCACTCATGCACGTCACTCATGCACGTCACTCATGCACGTCACTCATGCACGTCACTCATGCACGTCACTCATGCACGTCACTCATGCACGTCACTCATGCACGTCACTCATGCACGTCACTCATACACGTCACTCATACACGTCACTCATACACGTCACTCATACACGTCACTCATGCACGTCACTCATGCACGTCACTCATGCACGTCACTCATGCACGTCACTCATGCACGTCACTCATGCACATTCATAACACTTACAGGTGGGTACACTTTTGATTTTCTTTCAGCCAGCCCTTCAGTCTCGAGGTGAACATATTTGCCTCCGTGATGAAGAGTTTTCCGCTCTTAAAAGAGAAGGAAGATTGTCCAAATGACGTCCTGCACTGTGGGATTTGGCAGTTTTGGTTTGAGGAGCCTCTTGTAACTCTGCTGCTGTTTCGTCTCTGTATGTTGTTATTGATACATTTGAAACATAATTTAAGAAAACACAGATTACTGAAACTTTCAAAACTTAATAAATTATAATTCTTGAGAATGTGGCAGTGATGAAATCGGACAGGTTTTCTATCCATAATTTTTATAGCTTGGTTGTAAAGTGAACCGATTTTCTTTGTGATGTCATGCAGTATGAGATGTGAGAGAATATCATAGCATGTAGCATGTACAGCAGGGCCGCTTGGTTTGGGATGTAGTGTCTGATTAGTTTGAAACAATTTAGATTTCTTTGTATTGTTTTGGATATTTTCTTGATGTGTTTGTCAAATTTGAGTTGGGGGTCTAGTACCAACCCAAGATATTTGAATTCGTCAACCAACTGTATTTTTTCAGTTTGAAGATTGATTTGAAATTTATGGTCCAAATTATTTATTTTTTTAATGGAAAAACACATGGCAACTGTCTGTGAGATTTAGAACCAAATTATTTTGAGTAAGCCACTGACTAACCTCAGCCATGCAGACAAGATCTCTGCTGCCTGCTCTAGTGTCTTGGCGGGTGCATAAAAAACTGCATCATCCGCATAAAGTTGGCAGCGGACACTTGGACAGATCAAAGGCAGGTCGTTTATAAAGAGACTAAACAGTAGCAGTCCCAATATGGAGCCCTGAGGTAGGCCCATACTGATGTTGAGGGATGAAGATTTGTTCCCTGCCACCTTAACACACTGTTCCCTACCCTGAAGAAATGAGGCAAACCAAGCCACTGCCTCAGGAGAGATGTTAAAAGATGACATTTTACATAAAAGTAGGTGGTGATTGACCGTTTCAAAGGCTTTTTTAAGATCGAGAAATACCGCTCCTACCACCTGACCCCTGTCAACGATTTGGTCCAATTTCTTCCTCCAAAGTCTGAACTCTGCTCAGACACAGAACACCATTTAAAAACACCCGAGCTCATTGGCGATTAGAAATTATAATTTGACCTCAATGTGAGCTCTATTTGCTTAAACGTGCCGCTTTAATCGCTACAATAAGCTCCAGTGCCAGATGTAGTGTGTTTGGTGTTGTAACATGCAAAAGCGTCTCAACGGCCCGCGGCACAGCTCCGGTCTGTTGTTGTAAGTGATTCTTCCATCGCGGCGGTGTTGGAGGTCAGCGCTACCTGCCCGCAGTCCACAGTGACTCATCCCCATCTGCATTCCCCACCACGGTGCTCCGCTGCAGCCAGTCGGCATCCAGCGGAGGCGGGGTTTAGGGCAGAGCCGAGTGCCCGATTGGTCCGGGCGTCCGTCAGAGGGAATTGGGCTCGGAGGAGGCGAGACGGCAGATGTGGAGGTGTCTCGGGCCTGGAGCTAGGATCAGTATGCAGCTCACAAAGACACACAAGTAAAGGTGTGGAACAGAGCCGGGCTGATAAACCACAAAGAGAAAACACTCTGTTATGGTCAGTGTTGAAGAGCGGTGGGCGACATTGACAAAATTAATATCAATCTTTTTTTGAGCGTCTTGATGACAATATTAAGACTGGTGTTGGGCAATGAATATACATTTTTTTTTAATAATATAGCTTCATATTGAGCATGTCATTTAATATACATTTGTTAAAATAATATAGCTCCATATTGAGCATGTCATTTAATATACATTTTAAAAAATAATATAGCTTTGTATTGCGCATGTCATTTAATATAATTTTTAAAAAATAATATACCTTCGTATTGAGCATGTCATTTATATTAAAAAAAATGCAGCAAAATAAATAAAAGTGTATAATCTTTCAAACTTAAGTGATGAAGTGATAATTTCTTCACTTTTATGGATATAATTTTACCATCTATTCACATTTGTCTGATGCTTTAAATGTATTATTTTAGGTTTGAGACATGTTTTACTCGATTTTCCGGACTATAAGTCGCAGGTTTTTTTCATAGTTTTGGCCGGGGTGCGACATATACTTCTATACTTATACTCCGGAGCGACTTATATGTGATATTATTTGTTATTTTCACACTTGCAACCGCATTTCATACTCCAGTGCGACTTATGTTTTTTTCTTCTCTATTATGTATTTTTTGGCTGGTGCGACTTATACTCCGGAAAATACGGTAATACATCTGTGTTGAATTGACCAAATGTTGTCTGCATATTATTATCGGGATACTCCTAAAAAGAATCCAGCTATTCATTTCTGTTCATTTAGCCCACCCCACCCTCAGATTTTCACAATGAATCATCAATGTGTTGAGTGTGTTTTGTAAATGTCCTGGTTGCGGTTCAAGTGTGACACACAACGCCAATGAACCATCAAATAAACAGCAAAAAGAGCAGAAATATCACTATTTGTAAGGATGACACAAGACCGATCCGTCTCTTTTTAATAATTAATGATGCACTCAATATTCTAATTTTGCACATCTCTAAAACAACAATTGCGGTATGCATTTTACGATATATACGCAGCAGCAAGTTCTTATGACTGGCTGGTCGTTTATGAAAAGAAAGGGCAAGAATCAAAATAGTTAAAATCAGTCAAATGTTTGTTTCCCCTTCACGTACAGGGGGGGGGGGGGAATTAAAAGCCCCAAAGCTTCGCCATCCTAAAATGTAAAATAATGTCTTAAAGTATTTTTTATACCCTTTTTTTGCTATAATGGACTACAAAATGTGTGCTTTTCTATTTTCAAATTTTACTAGATTTTTGCCGTTTTCTCTTAGTATAGAATAGAAAATATACCAGATTATATAGTTTGTTTCATTTCAAAACAACACTTTTTTGGTAGACTGCACTATATCGATGAAAGTAAGTATTGTGTAATTGCATATGTTGGCGTGCTCGTTTATGAAAGAAAAGGCAAGAATCAAAATAGTTAAAATCAGTCAAATGTTTGTTTACCCTTCACGTTCAAGTGGGAAAAATGAAAAACCCCAAAGCTTCACCATCCTAAAATGTAAAATAAGGTCTTAAAAATGTCCAAATGTCTAATTAGAAAGGGTTGACACAGCATTACACTCTCATTGACACTCGCAGAAGCAGCTTTTTATCAGACAATACTAAGCGAAATTAACCAAAAGTGATCAAACGTTGGCCTCCAAAACCACAGCGTGCAAGAGTTGGTTAATAAAGTTCCATTCAGATCACTTCAACTGTTCAAATACCTGCGTTTTTCGAGTGTCATTAAGCGAGCGTCGTCGGGAAGCAGCTTTTTGACTGTCATGTCTTTAAATGAGTCAGAGAGGTGTGTCACAGGTGCAGATGCCGCTCGGCACTGGCTCTGAATCAACCGCTGCTCCGTGAGTCACCGCGCCGCCCACACGCACCGCCGCCCGTGTGTTGTCTTCAGCGGGAGTGTGTTCTTTTTAACGTGGATGAATGGCACGATACGACCTCCTCTCATCGCAACTGACGCTTCATAATTGCATGCGAATTTCGTCCACCGCACAAATACAGCCTGAGTAACGGCCGGAGTCATTCTGCCAGCGGTAATTCATTAAGGAGAGCATTTTTACTTCTAAAGACACTGCCTTAAAGATATAAAATACTTTCCTATAGCAACACTTCACGTGGGTGAGATTGTGTCCACTAGAACAAGAGTGTGGTGTATTTTATTGTGAATGAATCATGCAGTGCAGTTCACAATTTTGGCTTTGCAATGTTTATTTGTTTTTCAACTACATCTCCCTTTCCTGCCAATGCGATCTCATGAGAATCATTACCAGAGATGTCAAGATTATTAGGTAAATCGAAAATTGTGATTATTTAGGTTACAATATGAGAACCAAAACATTATAATCATGACAATTTTAGAAGTTAAGTATTTTTTGTTGTATGGACGTAAATCTTTTGTATTTGGCTGTTTTTGTTACATTTAACTTTATTTTGTTATTCAGAAAGTTAAAAAAAACTTGGACAGTCATATGTCAGATCAGACCACAGGAATGAAAGAAAATGAAAATTTTCACTATTGCTTGGTCACGGTCTCAATATTTGTGAATAATCGTTAAATCGTGATGCTTTTTCTCACAATGATCGTAACGCTAAAGTATGATATTGTGACATTGCTAATCATTACTAAACCTGGATCCAAACCTGGACTTGACAAGGGTTAAAATGAGGACTAGAACAGAATCAAACCAAGTCTACAGAAGTCTAGTTTTTTTTTCTCCTTTGACGGAAATAAGTTTAGAATCTGTATAAACCCTGAGAGTGTGCGTCAGAGGCTACATACATATATAAAAAAAAAAATAGTATCAGTCTTCAATAAATGTCATCATCATTCTGTTCGGGCTGATATACCGTATTTTTCGGACTATAAGTCGCACTGGAGTACTGGAAAATCCAAGACCAACAGACATTTCATCTTGAAATGCAGTTTAAAATAATAACATATGAGAGAACATGGTGAATAGGTGTACGTATGCTAACGCTAACACCTTCAGCTACATGACGCACAGACAACAAACTGTGGTAAGTGTCTGGTATGTTAACGTAACATATGAACAGTTATTCAGATAACTATAGCATAAAGAACATGCTAACAAGTTTACCAAAGCATCAGTTTTACCCGAAATCACTAAATCCATTGAATTCTTCTTCCTCAGAGTCACTTCTAAACAACTCCACAAACTCCCAGAGGTAGAGGAAGTGACATGCGGTTGCCAGTGAGAAAATACGAATAATATCACATATATAAGTCACTCTGGAGTATAAGTTGCACCCCAGCAAACTATGAAAAAAATGCAACTTATAGTCTGGAAAATACGGTACGTTAATATCTCATTGAAATAACCTTTAGCCGTGCTTCGTGAAGAGCGTCGGTAGCGCTCCTAAATGCAGCACAGGCCTCGTCCACAGGTCCCAGTGAAAGCCGCTTTAGCAACACGACGTCACCATAAGTCCTTCTAGTTCACAAAGCCTCAAAAATTTTAAATATTTAGCTTGTTACGTAACGCCAGACTCGACACGTCCCTCGTCTTATTCAAACGCAGCCGTAAAGATGAGAAACTCTGAGTCATCGCCGCTGTTGACATCTTTACAGAACGTCTCAAACTGGGCTATTTTAAGAGCACGCTGTTGGTGAAGAAGCTCGTTATTGCGGCGCGCGGGAAATACCGTCTTCCTTCACCGAACCGGGCTCCACATACAGTCCGCGCTCGTCTAATTGATCGAAGTGGTTGCGTCGGGGTTAATGGGAAAAACCAGCCCAGATCGGATCAAACGGGAGCTCACGCAGCGCCGGAAACCCGCTCCCCGTGCTCACAAACAACATGAAAACACCGGCTTACATGTGTTTTCCAAGGACTGCAAAATACTCAACATTTAACGCCTGAACTGGGGTGGAAAGAGGAATCAGGATTGAATGGAAAATGCTATTTGAATGGTTTAGTTTGCAAACAACTGCCTGCAATTATGTGGGTGTATGTCCTCTCTGAAAACACTTAATTTAGCTTTTAATATTTGCAAATCTAATTAAAGTTGATGTTATTGGAAAACTGTCTGAATTAAAAAATTATATATATTCTTTGTCTTAATGATGTCAATGTCAGTAGTTTTGTTGTATTGTTTTCGAAGGGCAGCGCGATATTTGAAAAGTATTGCGGTGTGCTTTACTGTGAACTGCTGCGGTATTTACACATAGTACTTTTTGACACAATCATTTCCGCTGTGTTGAAAGCAATTTTGAGCGAAACGTTCATAACTTAATGTATTCATCAAATTCCGTCTGAATAAGAGACGGAGACGACAAAAAGTATGAGTAAAATCTGCTTTTTTCCTTGTTTACATTTTGAATACCGCATATTTCTGTCAGATGGAAGACAATGGGGTTCATGCAGTATATTTACTTTGTTGCAAAATGTATTCTATTCGCCAATATTTAGATATCGACACTTTTGCTACATATTGTGCAAGCCTGATTTCTTTAATGATTGTAGCATACGTTCAATTTTAACAGGGAATAACACACACTCGCACCCACAGAGACTAGTGCAGCATTTACAGTGCAGCATTTGAGTTTTTTGTTACTAATAAATGAAAAAAATCTCGATCAATGACATTGTCCATACGTAATATTTCCGTAAATGGACTGCCAATAATGTAAAAAGGCAGGTTGAAAAGCATGAATTTAACATGAAAAACACAGCTATTCACAGGGGAATATCCCATTTTACTTACTTATTATGTTATTTTATGTTATTTATCTTGTTAACCGTAATCAGAAGACCGTTTGTCAATCCTTTGAGTGAAAGAACTGGAGAAATACTGCAGAAATATCACTTTATAGTCCATTTCTTTCAGCTCTTTTGCAGCATTTTGCCGTCATATCATAAACAATAAGCCATAGCATATATTGTTTGTATAGATACCTCACCTGTACTTGATGCAAAGTGCTTACAGTACAAATACACCACACATTATATAGTATATTGTTTTATCTAAGCTGATGGTACATTGTAATAATTGGCTTCTGTATTGTTGCTTTAATGTCTTTAATTCACTTGGGAAATTAGCCTTCTTTTGTTTACCCGCTCACCAGCTTTAGCGCTCAAACTCCGCTTCCGTACGGTCTCCATGGCGCCATTTGTTTTCACGCTCCGGTGGTCGCCCGGGTCACCACCGAGGACGTCCACTCCTCACTAAACTTGTAGCTGAAGTTTGCCCTTGTTTTGGCGAACGTTGAATAATATGTGGTTGTATATAATGTGTTTATGGGCGCTGAAACCGGGCCGTAAATCTGCTACTGACTGGAAGGCGAGAAGGGAGAGGTGCATGATGGGAGACGGTATGAGACGGAGATGAGATGTGACGTGCGGGAATGCTTCGTGCCAATCGCCTTGTCACAGAAGACGGACGGAGTAAATTAATCTGAAACGTTAAGACTTAATTATGAGGGAAACAAATGATGGAACTTTGGCTCGTTCCAAAAAATGAATATAGAGATTTTAAGTTTAAATTAATGATCCAAACTTACTGTAAATGCATTTCTAAAATTCTAAAAAGCAGGATTTCCACTGCATGGTTTTTGTCTTAAAAGTTTACCGCTATACCGTATTTTCTGGAGTATAAGTCGCATTTTTTGGGGGAAATTTATTTGACAAAATCCAAGACCAAGAACCGACATTTCATCTTGAAATGCAGTTTAAAATAATAAGATAGAGAACATGGTGAATAGGTGTACGTATGCTAACGCTAACACCTTCAGCTACATGAGGCACAGACAGAACTATGTTAACGTAACATATGAACAGTTATTCAGATAACTATAGCATAAAGAACATGCTAACAAGTTTACCAAAGTTTTATCAGTTTTACCCCAAATCACTAAATCCACTGAATTCTTCTTCCTCTGTGTCACTTCTAAACAACTCCACAAACTCCAGAGGTAGAGGAAGTGCAGATTCTTCTTCTGCATCGCTTAGAGCCGAGAGCGCCCTCTTGCGTTTATCAGTGTGAAATGCGGTTGCCAGTGTGAAAATAACGAATAATATCACATATAAGTCGCACCCCGGCCGAAGTGTGATAAAAGGTGCTTATAGTCCGGAAAATACGGTAGATGTCATACTGAAAGACGTGAGGATTTTAAGACGGTCACATGATCTGTTGTGCCTATGAAAGTCACTGTATTTGTGCCTGTTTTCCGAGTGAAAGTTCCTAAATGACAGAACTAAGAGACGCGCTCCTGTTCACGCTGCTCTTCTGTTGTTCCTGTGTTTACTCTGGACGGAGCGGGCCAAGTTTCCAAAACACCTGACACTGTCTTTTGTCTCAGTTTAACATTTGCAGACGAAAACACAATGTCATGTGGTTGAACACTTAAGACCTGCTTTTATTTCATTAGACATGCAATGAAAATGACTGAGTTTATCAAAATAAAAGCAGGTCACATCAAATTCTTACAATGCAGCAGGAATGTCACGATTATTCAGTCAATAGTTAATAGTGATTATTCAGAACCAAAAAATAATAATAGTGACAATTTCAGAAGCAAACTGAAGTATTTTTAGTTTCAATCTAGAGTCCAAAAATTTGAACTAAATTTAAATAACTTTTTTTTTTTGTCTCATTTAACTTTATTTTGTTGTCGGAAAGTTAAATTTCATAAAATGGTCCCAGACTTGAGGAAACAGCAACACGTTAGACAATGGAAATGAAAGAATATGAAAGATTTCACTGTTAAATCTGTTTTTCTCACTATAATCATAACACTAAACGTTTATATTGTGAACAGTGGAGTTTGTCTACCTCTGGAGTTTGTGGAGTTGTTTAGAAGTGACACAGAGGAAGAAGAATTCAATGAATTTAGTGATTTGGAGTAAAACTGCTGCTTTGGTAAACTTGTTAGCATGTTCTTTATGCTATAGTTATCTGAATAACTGTTCATATGTTACGTTAACATACCAGACACTCACCACAGTTCTGTCTGTGCGTCATGTAGCTGAAGGTGTTAGCGTTAGCATACGTGCCCCTATGCACCATGTTCTCTCATCTGTTATCATATTAAATCACTTGAAATTTTACAAATTTTAACTGTTTCGTCTATTGGCAAATCAAAATGTACGTACAATCATTGCTCTAAGTGACAGAAATAGTCCATTAAAGGTTTATAGTTGATAGTGTGACCTCGATCCTTAAACTGTCGCCACCTCGATGTCCGCAGAGGAGTTTTTGCCTGGTTTTCCCGTGCTCGGCTCTGGACAATCGATGTAACGCTTTGATAATGAGAGTTCCGAGGAGCGGACGGGCGAAGAGTCGCGCTGCGGAGGCTTCTGTCGGCAAGCTCCACACGCCGTCATCGATCAGAGTTATAGACGAGAAGGAGGAAGAGCGCCGGGGAATCAGGGACGGCCGGGGAAACGAGGAGGGAGCGCCGCCGTGAATGAAAAGACGAGCGTGTTGGTTACATAAGCGCCATGCCCTCGTAAACGCCAAGCGCTTTATGTAATGTTTCCCGTCTTCGAAGCGTCACAGCCTTCTATAAATGGAACTGTTTATTTCAAGAGTTGCAGCTGAAAAAAGGACAATGTTGGGTTATTATTAATTATTTTATCTTTCTCATGTCGCACTTGGACGACACAGTGAGACTTTTTATTTGTCATTTATTTTATTTCTTGTGGTTTAAGTAAGTCAAGTTTTATTCATAAAGCACATTTGAAAACGCCACAATGGATCAAAGTGCGGTACAAATACAATAAAACACACACGACATGAAATATGATTTATTTTTGCAGATAAAGTCACATTAAATAGTCTTAGTTAGAAATAATTTGTTTATTCTCCAGTTGAAGTGATAACATTCTTTACATATTTCTGTTTCAATAATTAATCACATTTCAATTACAATTATGATTATTAAGGGCTGGGCAATATTGACACAAAATTATATCTCGACTATAAATCTCGGTAATGATATTCAGACACTTATGAAAAATGTGTTAAATTGTCTATAAACATGTCAGTAGAGTTTTAAGTATCAGCTCTTCTTTTAGCGTTTTGTTATACTATACTATATATATTACTATACTGTAAATTACTTTGAATATCTTTAAAAATGCACAATATATCGTTTGGGCTCTAATAGTTTACAAAATGGAATGTACCCTTCTTGTTTATTTTAGTTTTACGATATTTAGTGTTATGATTATTGTGAGGAAAAAACATTGCGATTTAACGATTATTCACGATTATTGATACTGTGACCAAACAATAGTGAAATATTTCATTTTTTTTCATGGTAGTTGTCTAACATGTCACTGTTTCTCAGGTTTGTGAGCGGCTTTACGAAAATGTACTTCCTGAAAGGCAAAATAAAGTAAAATTTGATATTAAAAAAGCCAGAAAAAAAGGTTATTTACTTTTAGGTCTTTTTTTGGACGCTAGATCAAACTGAAAATACTTAATTTTGCTTCTAAAATTGTCACGATTATTATTTTTGGGTTCTTACGATTAAATTGACCTAAATAATCACAATTATCGATTGACCGAATAATGACATCCCCAGTCGCCTATTTTCATTTCCTCGTTTGTTGATCGACTTCACTGAGCAAATAAATGTTCAATCGTCATAATTCAACTTCCCTATGTTTAGGTGTGTTCTCGATGCCATTTTGAAGTCCAAATATCGTTGTTTACCATAGTTTTCGTCATTGTCTTAAATCAGTCTTGTACTTTTCAACTGCAGAATAATATAGGACTGGATTTGCATAAAGTATTGAAAATCAGATACTAATCGATACCAAAACTAGTATCTAAACTACTCATTTGACCACGTATCTCTATAAACACGATGCATTATATTGGACTAAACCGTCTGAATAATAGCAAAGCGTTTTGAGCGCCGTGTGACAAATCGCAGACGTCGACAGTGACTCTCCAGACCAGACTTTGCGAAAATAACCGAGCATAAAGTCGCATAAATATCACGGGTCGTTTGGGACGAGACCTGTGGGGAAATATCACTCCTATTCCCCGTGTGTGAAGGTGGGCGGGGCGGGGCTGGAGCGGTGCCGGAGCGGGTCCCGGCTTCCTGATGGATGGTTGTCCGGGTCAACCATATAGGCTCTTCTCTTGAACACGACCCACACGTTCACACATGAACATACGGCCGGCGTTGGGCTGTGAATGCGAGATAAGGTCATTCTTAGCTGGGGATTTAACACACTGTTCACACCTGTGGAAGGAGAGTAGTTTATGATGGTGGATATTATAGTACTCCATTATATACATTTATTGTATTGGATTTGATTTGCTTATTCAATCATCTGTGTTACTATTGTTATTATTATTTACTTTTTATTAAGAGTTTTTTTTATAAGAGCTTTTCTATTGAGAGTGTTTTTTAAAAGTTTTTTATAAGTTATCTATTCTTTATTATTTACTTCTGTACCTACTCTGGGTTGCAACACTGGAATTTCCCCATTGTGGAACAAATGAAGGCTTATCTTGTCTTATCTTATTGTGACATTTACCGGGATAGAAGTACTCCATTTTGTTACGCGAGTACAAAATAAATAAATACTGCCGTTAGAGGATTGAAGTACACTTTGAAATACTTTCAAATACTAACCCTCTTTAAAACTGATTTTGGGAACTATTAAAGTGTCAATGTAGTGATCTGGATAAAAAAAATTGTGCCGATTTATTTAGGTATTTTTTGTTCAACAGAAACAATTGATTTCCTTATTTATTTGTGTTTTTGTTGTGAAGTTCTTCTGCTGTCGAGGGGAAATAAGTTCAAAGCTCAATGTACTTTTTACTCAGTCCTGTTAAAAATGTAGGGAAGTAGAAAGTAAGTAATACCTGTTCTCAAATGTAGGGAAGTAAATGGACAAAGTATCCACTGTAAAATGTTTTACTTTAGTGCAGTACTTTTACTTTAGTACTCTTCACTTTCCACCACACCCATGATTTAAATGGTTGTTTTTAATTTTGAGTTCGTGCAGGTTGTAGTTTAACTAAGAAAAATGTTGCTGAAACCTATTATGTTCTTTTTTTAAGTGATTTATCGTGGAGTATCATGGGCAAAATATCGATTATCGCAAGATGGTGATATTATCGCATCGTGAGCCGTGTATCGCGTCGAATCGAACATTTAAAGAGTTTCTAGTTTCGATGTAGTTTTTTATACATTTTTATCTGGTTATACCTTTCTTTTGACCACCCTAGCAACATTTATTTATATTAAACCTATTTAATACGGCAACAACTGCTAAATGTGCTATAGATATCCTT
Source organism: Eucyclogobius newberryi (assembly GCF_026437365.1). Taxonomy (NCBI): domain Eukaryota; kingdom Metazoa; phylum Chordata; class Actinopteri; order Gobiiformes; family Gobiidae; genus Eucyclogobius; species Eucyclogobius newberryi. The sequence goes on along the minus strand of NW_027315857.1, from coordinate 18,911,377 downwards.
AATACTACATTTCAAACACGTCTTTTGTTCGGATTGTAGATTTTTTCTTATACAGTATATTAAAATAACTACATACCACAGCTGACAAAGACAAATATATTTTTAGACTTACTTAGAGTTGACGTCACACACAAATACTGTTGAATTGGTTAAAATGCCCAGTGGCTTTCGTTACTCCCATTAAACCTCGCTCCTTGTTTATGCTGCAATTCCGTCTCGTCAAGGTCAAAAAGCGTCTAAACTAAAGCCGTGAAACTCGAGTGTAACGTTTGCTTTTTGTACTTGGGAGATTAAAGGCACTGCCTCGGCAGACGGTCGAGCCCGATCGACCCGGAGCGCTCTTTCATCTCTCCCCCTCGTCGTAAAGAGTGTCTGACCGCCGAGGCCAGACCCGAAACTTCAAAAACAGCACTGGACCCGGCTTTGATCTGGACAAGAGACCGACACAGACGAATACACAATGAAATGAAGCTGTTTTTATACCAGAAATGGCTTCTGCGCTGGGAAAATACATGGATGAAATGTGAAGGAGGATTCAAGTTAACAGTGAACTTTTGCTAATATTTCATTTAATTTGTTTGATGAAACTGGCTAATTAGAGGTGGAATTGAAGGATGTGATTGGCTGAAAATGGAAGAAAGAAAATATACATGTTCTGGTTAAGTTTATAGCATACGGTTTAGCTTTTTATTAAACAAATTCCCTTTTTTTAACATCTAATGAAGCAGAGTTAGTCATGCCACACAAACATTGTCAAAATCACTAAAGTTTTTGGAAAATAGTCCAATAGTTCTTTTTCTACCAACAAAACTAACTCTTAAGTTTTATAAGGTGCATATTCTGTCTAGTTTTACAGTTTAAAGTAATAAATCCAGTTAAAAATGCACTGCGTAGCTTTGTGCCAGTCTCATTGGACCAGTTGTTGCTTTGCCTCTCTGTTTAATGTCCCAATGTGTGACATTGAACTTATTTATATCCATGGAGACAAGCGGGTGGCGCCAGCGAGTAGAGTCACAGGTACGCTCGTGAAGAATGCACGGTTTTCAAGCTATTTTTGAGCAATTAAAACGATTAAATACTTGAGGCCTGTCGCAATCATTTTGAAGTGCGATATATTGTTGAAGATGATTTTGATAACATTATTCATGCCACTGACACGACAACTTTAAAGCAGGATTATCCCCTAAAAACGATTCGAAATGTACAATACTGTTTAAAAAGAACATTTCGGGCACACAAAATCTCCGAAGAAAATAGAACTTGTCCATATACGGGCCGCACCTGACAATAAAACCGCAGGTGCCCACGTTGTAACATGAGATATTTACACATAAATAAATGCGGTAGTGTTGCACATGTTGTCTTTTCACCCGTCAGGTCTGGCCAAGAAAGCACTTTTCAATGCAGCAGGTTCTAAACTTGTCCGCGATCCATTTGTGTCTTTGTTGTCCGCGATCCATTTGTGTCTTTGTGTTTCCCATGTCTAGAGTCACTTCTTCATCGGACTCATTTCTCTGTGAATATGAGTCTGATTGTAATAAAACATGCAGTGTTTTGAAGCTTAAACTATAGAAAACACGATGTATTTCTTGAACAGTGCTTCCACCGTCTTCTTCTACTGTGTGTCAACTGCTCGTGCTTCCTGCTAAAGTGCCCTCTGGTGGTCGTTTGCCAGTAAAATCTATAAATTAGACGCATCGTTGTAACGATCACAGGGTTCAAGCGTGGGAAAAACATAGTGGCTTAAAGTCCGAAAAGTACAATAAATAAACAGCAGAATGAAACACTTTAGTAGTTAGTTTGTATCTGTATTATAGACAAATAACTTGAACAAAAAAAAAAATAGCCACAAATATTGACACAAAAATTATCGACCGACGCCGTCATTATCGTGACTGGCCAACCTGTACGCCATACTCTCCTCCTCCTCCGGGCTGCAGCGACGCTCGGCGGCCGTAAACGCAAACATGTGGCCAATGTTTACGGCGGCTTCGAGTCTCAAACGACGCAGCGCGATAAATTATATCGTTATGGATGGTCGGTCCATTTCCTCCATTTTATTTCAAAGTATAATCCAAGATATCAAGATTATTCAGTCACATAATTATAAGAACCTAATCTATTATTTCATTCAGTTCATGTGATCTTTAAGTGCAGACGCATGGTTCAAAGCTGAGACAATAAAATAAATAGATAAAGCGACCGTTATGATGAAAAATGTGACAGTTTTAGAAGCTAATTAAGGCATTTCAAGTCAACAAGTAAATCTTAACGTAATGCTCTTTTTGTTGGTTTGTTTTGTCACATTAAGTTGACTTTATCGTCCACAAAGTGTCACTTTATAAAGCCCGTGGATAGACAATGTGAATGAAAGTAAATTATTAGGAATTCACGGGTTGTTTTGTTCTGAATTTGGTCAAAAATTGTGAAATTGTGAAAAATGTATTGAAAAATTGTCATTCTAAAATGTGCGTGACCAGATTTTTCATCATCTTTTTGTTTTTAGAATGTTTTTTTTCTTCTTTTTAGTATTTTAATTAGTTGACAGTTAGGATTTAGCTTTATCTGTGGATTTTACAGATTTCATAGACCTTTTGAATGATATTTTGATGAATTGTACTATTTTTATGCAAGATTTAAGTCCGTTTCTTTTGCTTTGTAGGGAAAAAAAACAACAACTTGACATGTGACAACTAAAACCCCCCGATGTGAAAAGCGAAATGATCGAGTCAATTATAGACTTCCAGTCCATTTTATTTCAGACTCGCGTTGCACTTCCTCCTCCAGATCTGTCACTGTCGCCTCACAACATGTTATCATCGATCTGACACAAACGCATCCACGTGCGGAGAACAAACGTCACAATTCAACCGCGTGTTTTGTCGTTGTCATTGATGCTTTTTGACATCATAACCAAACAACTCATAGATTACCCTGTATGAAATCAAGCTTCGTCAATAATAACAGATTCATAAACTTGCCTTTACATTTAAGTGTGTTATTTAAAGTGTGAAACTGTTTAATTTGGCTTGTAAAATTGACACTAAAATATCTATTTTTTGTTCTTCCGATTATATTGTGACATAGGGCTGTCCATCCAGTTCATAATCATGCTCTGTACAATTCATTTACCGTATTTTCCGGACTATAAGTCGCAGTTTTTTCATAGTTTTGGCCGGGGTGTGACTTATACTTATATTTATACGATATTATTTGTTATTCTCACACTTGCAACCGTATTTCAAACTCCAGTGCAACTTATATATTTTTTTTTATTCTCTATTATGCATTTTCTGGCTGGTTCGACTTATACTCTGGTGCGACTTATTTTTATATTTATACGTGATTATTATTTGTTATTCTCACACTTGCAACCGCATTACATACTCCAGTGTGACTTATATATGTTTTTTTTCTTCTTTATTATGCATTTTTTGGCTGGTGCGACTTATACTCCAGTGCGACTTATAGTCCGGGAAAAATACGGTACTTCATGATAGTGCGTGGAATCGTTCTACAAGCAAAGCCACTTTTCTAATCTAACGTTAACTGAACTTACTGCACATCTTAATTGTACAGAAATGTAAAATATGAGCTCAACTGAAGCAAACGGTGCCGACACTTGCTGCAGCTGATGAGAATGAGAGGAATTGAATGTGTTTATTTATTTATTTTGCCAAATCGCTCTATTTTGGGGAAGAGTGGAGGCAGCTGGCTTTATCCATCTCATAAAGAGTTTGAACGAGGGATGAAGATTGTAACTCCAGAGGCACGTTTAGTAAAGATCTTTTGTCTAAACGGCTCAAACCGAAGCGTCCTGTCTTCAGACGACGTCATAGTCCACTCCTGCAATCATATTTCAAGAGGACAAATACCGTGTTAAGTTGAGGCCAAAATATGTATAAACGTTTTGAATCACTTTCCTTTGTGTTTGTTACTTTTGAACGAACCATATCGTTAATTTTTCCTACATTCAACGTCAATGAAGAGATTTTTTTCTCAGATAAGTGCCATTCAATGAGAAAATCTGCAAGGCCTAATGAACAGTCAGGATTATTTATATCACGTATCTTTGTAAGAATTCTAAAATATGATTGTGAACAATTTAAAAGGAAAAAGCACTTCCTACAAAAGCTTGGATTTAATATAAATTGTTGGCTGTTTATGTCACTTTATGGTTATTTTATCATTCAGGATGCTTTATTTCATACACCTGGTCATGTATACTAGAGAAGTGGTAATCCATCATACATTTTAAATTTAAATACATAAACAAAATAATAATAGTAATAAATCAAATAATAAATGAATAAAACCCCAATAAAAATAAAAAGCCCCAATAAAAACACACAAAACACACTCCAAAAAAACAAAAACAAACAAAAAACAACAATTAAAAATAATTAAAAAACAACAAAAAACAAAACTAAAAGCCCCAATACAAACAAACAAACAAACAAACAAACAAAAACCAAACAAACAAAAAACCAACAAAAAACTATTTGACATTTTGACACCCAGTGATAACAGTTTCAAAAAACACATTTAGAAAATTAAAAAAAAGTATTTTAAATGCCTTATTGGGAAGGTTTTGCTTGACTTACCGTGTGTCTTGTGAACATATAAACCAAGAAACATGAGTCTTTTCTGTGTTTACTCTTTGCCCCGTTCACTCCTAGAGCCACATGATCGAACACACTGCTTTATTGACGTCGTCTGGACCACAAGTCAAATAAAGGTTACACGAACAAAAACCAAACGCCAGTGGCACGTGCAGTAACTCAGCTGCACTTCCCCAATGCTGCTGCTGCTGCTGACTGCTGGTTTCGCATTGTTCCACCCCGAGCACTGATCCTCCGGGCCAGGCTTTACTTTCACTTCCGCCACACGTCTGTCTATCGTCCTACTCAAAGAAGGGGATAGATTTCACAACACGTTGACTTGAATTGATTTGTGTCGAGTCATTCTGTGCCACAGGTTTTACAAGACTGTGGTTCTGAACTGCTGAACTGGCCCCAAACCAAACAAAGATTAAACACAGAGACAATGACTATCTCAATATGTATTTTATGCATGATCTTGATAAGAGTCACACAAAAAAAGCATGAATGGACTGTAAATTGAAACACAAAAGGGGTAAATGTAACTTGTTTGAGAGCTCTTGAATGTGTTGTTTATAGACGATGTGCAAAACTAGAATATCCTGTTCATCTCAAGTCACAACTGCAATATTGTCCCTTTTTCACTCTTCTAACCTGGACTAAACCAGGGACAGATCTTACCCACATACTTCCCAATACTAATTAAGATTTAAGGGCGTTATTCCATCTAATCGTGACCATAAATCGCCATATTTTGATGTAAGAAACCTGAAACCTGCTGCACTCTGACTCAGCACGTCTAACACGTTTGTGTCGGCTGGTGTAAATGGCTTGTTTGTGGTCGCCCGGGTCGAAAGCGCTTTGGTAACGTCTCGATAATATCTGGATTATGTCCACAGCGGGACTGACCTTTTGACCTTCAGTAAACGTGGCGTTCCGAGGACGTGAAATGGAGTGAGACGGGTTTAATCGGCAGTAAGCGAGTCCGAGGCGAGCGGCGGGATTAACGACGCTTAACGGAGGCAATTTGCATTTGACTTAATTTGCAGATGACATTTGCATTTGAAAGGACAATGTGTTTTAATCATACGTTATATAATTAATTGTGCTTTCTTTGCTCGTTGGGTATGATGTCGGCCTCTTTTGAAATATACAAATGTCGAGAGGAACCAGGTTTTTCTTAGAGCCATAAGAGGCTGCGGCTGCTCTGCTCTCATTAATTAATTAGGCTCCTTACATTATGGAGACGCTCCGATGACAAATGTAAACTCTGACCTCATTTGAGGGAAACGCGTGCGAGACATTGCTGGCGTCTGACCGGAGCGTTAAAAGCAATTCCCGCGAGTCTAAAGCGGGTTTAAAGCGGGTCTAAAGCGGGTCTAAAGCGGGTCTAAAGTGGGTCTAAAGTGGGACTAAAGTGAGACTAAAGCGGGTCTAAAGCGGGACTAAAGTGGGACTAAAGCAAGACTAAAGCGGGTCTAAAGCAAGACTAAAGCGGGACTAAAGCGGGACTAAAACGGGTCTAAAGCAAGACTAAAGCGGGTCTAAAGCGAGACTAAAGCAGGACTTAAGTATGTCTAAAGCGGGACTAAAGCGAGTCTAAAGCGAGACTAAAGCGAGACTAAAGCGAGACTAAAGCGAGACTAAAGCGGGACTAGAGCGAAACTAGAGCGGGACTAGAGCGGGACTAGAGCGGGACTAGAGCGGGACTAGAGCGAGACTAGAGCGGGACTAAAGTGTCTAAAGCGGGACTAAAGCGGGTCTAAAGCGAGACTAGAGCGGGACTAGAGCGGGACTAGAGCGGGACTAGAGCGGGACTAGAGCGGGACTAGAGCGGGACTAGAGCGGGACTAGAGCGGGTCTAAAGCGGGTCTAAAGCGAGACTAGAGCGAGACTAGAGCGAGACTAGAGCGAGACTAGAGCGAGACTAGAGCGGGACTAGAGCGGGACTAGAGCGAGACTAGAGCGAGACTAGAGCGAGACTAGAGCGGGACTAGAGCGGGACTAGAGCGGGACTAAAGTGTTTGCGGCGCTTTCACACTGTTACTGCCTCGGTGTAAACTGGGAGATAGGCATTCAAACGTTTAAAATAATCCCGAACAAAACCATCACTTGGACTAAAAAGCGGTCTAAACCAGGGCTAAACGAGGACTAAATCAGGTCTAGCTCAGGACTAATCAGAACTACTTTACGTTGGGTCTGAAGTCGATGGTTCGATGGTCTACTTTACGCTCAGCATCACGTAAAGCGCCCGTGTCCCTCCAGTGAGGCCTGAACCACGCTCAGAGCACATTATCCCCCGTCGTCTGGTCCAGCCTGCGCTTTACTGTTACTTTGTGGCCGCCGCCGATGCATTATTGAACACGCCACCTCTGCGCGCTCGGATGCTTTTTGGGCGCGGCGTGTTTTCTTCAACGACGGCTCATTGATTGCATTTCGCTGCCTCGAGTCTGTCTGGGTTTTAACGGCAAATGACGTATTGAGACTATAATTGCCGTCTTAATGCGAATGCACTTTATGGTCACTTTTATGGTGTGGGAAGGGTCCGCTTTTCAATGTGATGTTATCCTTTTGCCTGGAATGTTCCACAGTATGGCATTTTGTCCACTCTAAGTGGGTTTTATTGTTTTTAAATACCTTCCAAAGCCTGTCTGGGCGTCACTTCCTCGTCTCGGTGGAGATACAGATATAAGTATTCGTTTTGCTCGATCAATATTGTCCGTCTTAGTGGAAAGATGCATCTTCCATGTCTGAAATAAGTACGACCTTTGGTAATTGTGAGCATTCAGATGGCAATTTTGACCCGATTATTACAAATATTACAACGTTGATTGTGTCTGAGCCAAAAAAAACATGAAAAAACCTGAGCAAATTGGGAATCATGTTTAATTGTGATTTTTCGGACAAGATTTGTGAGTTTGATTTGTGGATTTTGTTCGACGTTCACATTTTAAACTGGTTTAGCATCAATTCATGTGAGAAAAGACTGAATATCTAAATATCTACGTTTGTAAAGTCGCTAATCAATTGCAGTCGTTGCGATTTGCTAATTGCAACTATTCGAATTGTGATTTCCATTCAAGCGCCATATGTTATGTATGATGAGTCCTAACTGGGGGGTTTTGTTTTTCCGTTGCAGACTCTTCAACCTGACGCTGAAGAAGCTGATCATGTTGAAGGAGTTGGACAAAGACCTCACGTCGGTGGTTATTGCCGTCAAACTACAGGTAAATCACAGCCACCAAAACGTAGAAATAAGGTCAAATTGAATGGAAATTCGTTATCGTTGCGTGTTCTGAATAACAAAGAAAGGTTTTATTGTTTGGTCCTTTCATTTTCTCAATGTTTTAATAAATAGAAAGGCTAAACTAGAATGTGTTACGTCTGTGTTCCGTGATCCTGTTTTGCTCCTCTGAATGTTCGGTGTTTTGATCACATTTCCATGCCTCTTTTCTCTCTTCTCTCGCTCGTCTGTCAGCGTGTGGGTGATGAGTTCATTGTTTTGCCACCGTGTGAGATTTTCCATCTTCTCTGTCTTTAAAAAATGTTTTGTCTTTTCTTTTTTTTCTGTCAGGGCTCAAAAAGAATCCTCCGCTCCAACGAGATCCTGCTCTCATCGGCCGGACTCACAGAGACTGATCTGCAGCTCACCTTCTCATTACAGGTACACACCGGGTCTACAGCGGGTCTACAGCGGGTCTACAGCGGGTCTAAAGCGGGTCTAAACTGTGTCTAAACCGGGTCTGAACTGTGTCTAAACTGTGTCTAAACTGTGTCTAAACTGTGTCTAAACTGTGTCTAAGCCGGGTCTAAACTGGGGGTCAAAAGTGGGTCAAAAGTGGGTCAAAAGTGTGACAAAAGCGTGACTAAAGCGTGACTGAAGCGGGTCTGAAGCGGGTCTGAAGCGGGTCTGAAGCGGGTCTGAAGCGGGTCTGAAGCGGGTCTGAAGCGGGACTAAAGCGGGACTAAAGCGGGACTAAAGCGGGACTAAAGCGGGACTTAAGCGGAACTTAAGCGGGTCTGAAGCGGGACTAAAGATGGACTAAACTGGGTCTAGATTAGTTTTTAAACCACATGCTTTTACTGACAAACTGTCTGCCGACCTCGTGATTAAAAAGACCCAAGAATATTGATGACAATTAGAAAAGCCTGTCTTGGTTAAATATATTTTGCCGCAAGTTTTTTCTCTGACGCAAAAAAAAGACCATTTCAACAGGGAACAGGTCATTTCTATTAAAAAAAGATGAATAAAAAGTATGTGTTTGTCTATTTGAGGTGAATGCGAGATAAAAAGCTTGAATAACTCTTGTAAACTCTCAAATGGATTATGAAAAATATGGCAGTGTGGCAAAAAAAACAAAAGAAGTTCTATCAACCTCGAACGTAAACCAGCTTTGCAAAATTCATGTATTTACTTAGCCCTCCGATCCATGCGTCTGTTCTGATGTGTTTTTGCTCTGCAGTATCCGCACTTCCTGAAAAGAGACGCCAACAAACTCCAGATTATGCTCCAGAGACGGAAACGATACAAAAACCGGACCATCCTCGGGTACAAGACTCTGGCTCTGGGGCTCATCAACATGGCAGAGGTGCGTCTACACTTATCATCATTTATGACCAAACTAACTCTACAGTATTCTATCAAATGCACTTCAGGGCCAGCGATATCGAGGATTGAGTCGTGCTTGTTATTGTCTTGGTTCAGGTTCAAGTATCGGATAAAAAGTGAATGTTTTGTAAAATGAGCAATACACGTGCAGAATGATCACTTTCTTATTGTAGATAATGAATATTCCAAAAATCTGAAAAAAAATAATCCCAATCCATCCATTGTTTTTACATTTTTTTAATCTACAAATGATAATAAAAGCCGCTGTGTCCACTGATAATACTATTTTTTTTAAAAATTTAAAAAAAAAAGATAAATAATTTAGAAAAAAAAGTAATAATAATATATAAAAAACAAATAATATTAATAATATTCATTTAACTAGATTGAAAAAGTTCATGTTAAGATTAAAATATTTATTATACAGCAAAAGTTAAAACACAAAATGAAATAAATGAAATTAAATAAATACATTAAATAAAATGGAATAAAATAAATGAAATGAAATAAATACATAAAAGAAATGAAATAAATACATAAAAGAAATAAAATAAAATAAATCAAATGGAATAAAAGAAATTAAATGAAATGAAATCAAAACACAATGTATACGTAGTGGGTTGCACAAACAGTATACAACGTAATGGAATAACGTAATGGAATGAAGCTTCCGAGCTTCTCCCTGCGCGACCCAGAAACGACAAATGTTTGAATGAATAAAATCAATAAATGTCAAAACACTTGACCTTCCTGTTCAAGGCCGTCTATAAAAAAAAAAAAGAAGACTATCTACATTCGAGACGACACCCACGGCTGCGGCGAACCGTTGGATCACAAGTTCACAACACGTCACAGTCCATTTTACAGAGAGCGTTTTACAGTTTGACTGAATGCTTTTGTTTATTCTCATAACTCGGCCAGATTGTCCTCTCTCCGCTCTGCCGTGAGTTCTGCTGCGGCGTCTGTTGACATTACCGTAATGGATTTAAAATGACTCTCCGCTCTGAATCCGAAAGGGAACAAAAAAACGTGTCTTTAGTGCACAATAGGAACAAGGTGACCCAGACTTGTGCCAGCGCTACAAAGAGGAAGAGGCTTTATCTGAAACTCTATCGCAACAGAAACCACACATACTGTAGCTTGCCTTTAGTTTCCGTCGACTTTTTATAGTAGTAGTTATGTAGTAGTAGTATTTATGTGTAGTATAGTTTTAAAAGATCTATCATCTTGCATGTTACTCTTTTTATTGCTGAGACATTAAAAACATGCTCTTTCAATGAGCAGTCGCCTCACCGTGGATCTGACCCGTAACGTGACCCGCCGGTGCCTCCTGCTCGTCTCAGTGAAGGTGTTTAATGCTGAACTGTGGAGCATGGGCGGGGACAGTGGTTAAGTGAATCTGACATTTTCTAGAGCCAGAGTGAAGAAAAATACGGGATTACCTCAAACAAAAGAATGCAGGAATCAATCACAACTTTGAGTAAACAATGACGTGAGAACACTGATTAAACGCGTGTTAAAGTTGATTTTGTCTAATATCTGCCCTTTAAACTTGTGTATTTTCATGATAAAAAGTCAACTGAGTCCCATAGCTAAGTTACAGAGGTAGTTTGTAAGAAAAAAAGTTACATAGTGCACCTTTATGTACTTTTAACTGAAGTTGGACGTCCATGTTTTGTTACGATTGTCAGTTGTTGGCAGCGCCCCATTTATCGTTGTTGTCGACCTCGGGAACACCTTTCTCCAGCTCGAATCGTGTAATTTCTTTCCATTTGCTCTAACCTCCCTGTCTTTGTGAAAGTGCCTCGTAACCCAATCTGCTCCACAGTAATAGTCCCATCCTTTTTTTTTTTTTTTTTCATTATTATTATTATTCCTACTTTGAAATTACCGTCTCGCGGCCGTTACTTTTGCCTCTAACCTTCGCCCAAACTCAATTCGAGGAAGTGCACTTTACAAATGTGTTGTTCTGCACCGGTCTCGACTTCTGAGGTGTCGCCGTTACACACTGTTGCATTTAAGTTCAATGTACAGTACTGCTAGTCTGGGAAGAGTTATGGCAACGCTGGCCATGGTGTATATTACTACGCTTGGTTTAAAAGAAGAATGCCCCAGAAAGTCTTTAGTTTACAGCCTTTATAAGCCTGTGGATTTCACGTCACAGTGAGTACAACTACCGTATTTTCCGCACTGTGACTTATATTTATACTTATTTATTTGTACTCGGGAGCGACTTATATGTGATATTATTTGTTATTTTCACACTTGCAACCGCATTTTATACTCTGTTTTTTTCTTATTTTTTCTCTCTATTATGCATTTTTTTGGCTGGTGCGACTTATACTCCAGTGCGACTTATACTCCGGAAAATACGGTAAAAAAAATAACATGGCTATACAGAAGTAAGTAAGTAAAAGTATGCAGCTGTAACACCCTAAAGCTTTGGTAGTTTGAGAAACCTTCATTTATTGTAAAAACTATTGTATTAATCTTATTTTGTGCAGTTTTGTCTCGTTAACATACTTTATTGCACAAAAGCTTCATTTCTTTGAGAAACTTTGACTTTTTCTTGAAGATTTCTTTGTGGTAAGCTATAGAAATGGCAGTAAAAGTCATTGTTTATTATGTTTGATATTGATTGAGGAAAAACTGGTGCTTTTACTGTTGTTTGCATTGAATAGACAGGTTTTGTTGTAGCACTGCTCAGAGTTGGTGCCAATACAAGCAATAATGATCAATGGCAACAGTTATTAGCGTATTTGTAGGTAGGTAACTATTTATTTTATGATTCGTGACAGCCGCGACTCCAATGAAGGCCTTCTTCTGATGTCAAGTCTATTTTTAAAGCTTTTGCTCATCTCCGAGGCCATTTCCTGCAGGTGAAATGAGCTGCGTTTTATTCATAAGGTTCCGGCGCGGATGGAAAGTTCAGAGTTCACAAACGCAGACGGCAGACACGACGACATCCTGGGATATGAAAAGGAAGAGCAACCATTTTGAGCCTGTTTGAAAAAAATAATAATGCTTCCTAAGCACGCTCATTACGACTGCGTGCTTAGGTTTGCTAGCTTTTGCCAGTAGATGGAGCGCTGACACAAATCCTATGAGGAAACGGCTGACTGGTACAAAGTTGTTGTTTTTTTTGATGAGTTAAGTTTCCGAAACATGAAATGGAGAAGTAAAGTTACTGCAGAGCGTGTTTAAAGGTCTTAACTGTACAAATACTTCGTTATATGTGTCCTTTTAAAATGCAAAAAACAAAATTATACATATATTTTGCTTTATACTTAAAACAAATATTAGTGGTCCAGGTCTTTAGAGTAGTAAAGTGACCCTGTGGTGTTAACACAGTACTATAGTAACACAGTAATATAGTTTGTTTACGGCGTACATCAATATATATATCAATACATCAATAACAGCATGATCAAATTACTACTGGATTGACATTGTGGTTCATTATTATGTTTCGTATTTCATTTTTGTCGACGTTAATACAATATAACATTATAACCAGTATATGATGTCATCTAATAACATTATTTACTCTTCAACATAATTATTGATACATCTTTGTTGTTCTGTGGCTAATTAAAACTGAAATTGAAGCAAAATGAATCCTGCTTGCCCCGCTTCAGTGAAGAAACTGTGACGGGAAAAGTCAAGTCGCTGCAGCTTATTATTATATTAAAAATTCATAGAGGGACTTTGTGAAGTTTGCCCCATCACATTTACATAATTGTTCCGCTGAAAACGCAGCCCTTCACATAATATTCTGAGCTATTGCTGCAATGGAAAAGGGAATGTGTTTGGAATGTGAACAAATATGCGCCGATAAATGTAAGAAGGACGTTTGATGTGAGGAAAATTGCTGTTATTTGGGAACGTTTTTGCAATAGTCTTTGAAACGTGACACGGTGAAAAGAAAAGTGTTCTTATACTTTGTTATATTTAAGTTTTATTTGCTGTTTAATTTTGACACTAGATTTAATATTGTTGTAGAAATGCTTATCCCCAAGTCGACAATCACAAAAAATATCAAATCCAATTGCAATTTGACCTGCGAGTGAAGCCAAAATCAGCTGTAAACTTCATTAAATTGAGTTGTTAACGCTAAATCTATTAAATATATAGTTAAATACTTGTGTTAAAAAGTGCAAGTGGGCTCCATTGAACCTGCACATTACCGTATTTCCTGTAGTATAAGTCACACCAGCCAAAAAATGCATAATCGAGAAGAAAAAAAAAACATAAGTCGCACTGGAGTATGAAATGCGGTTGCAAGTGTGAAAATAACAAATCATATCACATATAAGTCACTCCGGAGTATAAGTATATAAGTATAAATATAGATATAAGTCCCACCCCGGCCAAAACTATGAAAAAAGACTTGTACGTTCGACTTATAGTCTGGAAAATACGGTAATTAAAATGTTTATCCAAAAATGATCGCTGCAACAAGTTATATGATAAATAGCAACTAATTGATTATAAGAATAGATGTTAACTAATCAAATAATTAAATGATCGTTATCTGGTCCAGACTCAAAATGACATGGAAAATGTGTCTTTTGTATAAATAATGAAAAAGTCTGTAAATATTCTCCCATCAGGACCTTTTTAAACGATTTAACATCAGCCTAATCTGGGTAAAATATTTTAAAAAGCTCACATAATCATTCATTTCAGCCCTGTTAAGAATGAAAACGGCAAATTGCGCGACTCTAATACTGAGCGATATTGTCCGAATACAAAACAGATTTGACATAAAACTGACACGAACACTGGCTGACAAGAACAGTTTTCATATCTATAAAAGACTATAATGATTGTTAAGAAAAACAACAACACATTTGTTTACTCCGGTCACGTCCTGGCTCGTGCGATGCTTGTTTTGTTCCGGTCTCTGACGCCCTTCATTCCCCCGCTCGTCGCTCATCGATGCGTTTGTGAGTCACTTCTCGCGCTCCCGTCGGTGTAATAATGATTTCTGAGCTCATGAAACAGATGATCATCTCTGTGTTTTTGCCTGTTTGTTCTGAGCGTTGATATGGCGTAAATAAGCGGATGAAAGACAACTCTTGACAGAAGGCCAAACCCTCGTCTCTTTTCATGTGCGCAGTATGTGGGCATTCGGATGATAAAAAGGAATAAATCACACAATTACAAACACGAGCTGAGCAGAATATTTTTATAGCGTTTTTTTGTATTATTGCGTTCTGTATTGCCTTTGTTCAACATTTTGGGCCATTGTGGCTTTATTAATTAACTTGGCTTGAAAAATAAACAAATCTAGTCGAGTAAAAGTGTTGACGTACATGTTTAAAAAAAAATCCAAAGAATTTCACACACATTTTTTGGTAACTGTTAAAGAGTGAAATGCGAAGGATTGCTTTGATTTTTGTAAATAAATGTAAAAATAAATTACTTTTAGAAAATCATAAATACATAAATAAAATAATACAATTAATAATAAATAAAATGAATACAAAAAAATGAAAAAATTATAATAATAATCATTTAAAAAAATTAAGATCAGTTAAAATTAAAATAAGAAATTCAACTTGACTTGACTACTTTTATTTGTTAGTTTAAAAGATGAAATAGTCTTCGACACCACTACAGTTAAAATTCCATATTATTTGGTACATAAAAATATATTTAGGCAGTAAAAATATGCCACAAAATATGATTTGCAGTAACTTTGATTGTTTTATATCAGTAGCAAGGCTGTCACGATATCAAATTTTAGTGTTATGATTAGACTTACGATTATTCAGGAGTATTGAGACTGTGACCAAACAACGGTAAAACCTTTCATTTTCTCTCATTCCGTATAAACAAAGCACGTGTGGTTTTCCCCTTGCAGGTGATGCAGCACCCCAGTGAAGGCGCGCAGGTTCTGGGGCTCCACAGTCAGCTGAAAGACGCCTCCGTCCCCGTGGCAGAGATCAGAGTTTACTCCTTATCGAGCCAGCCCATCGACCACGAGGGTCCCAAGGCCAAGATGTCAGGTCTGTGCACTTTTGCTTGTCCTTTCTGTTGCTTTGGTCATCACCTGGATAGACTCTTAATACATGCTGACGTCAACAAACAATGCAGCTTGGGTCGTCATGATGACAATAAATGTGATTCTACTCCATTTTTTTTACCGTTCAATGGATCATTCCTTTTTCTTAACTTCATAATAGATTTGGTTTTGTTAGAACGGATAAATATGTGGCAATAAATGACACAAAAACACTTTAAATCACAGTTTTATATTGATTATACAAACAAATTGCACATTTTACCTTAAACACCAAGAGTTTGAAACGTCCATGAATCGTCTTTGGTTCTGTCACAAACATGAGCTGGAGGGGTTTTTACTTGAACTCTTTCAATAAGTAAATAAATAAGGCGCAAAAACCTAGAGTTTTTTCGAATTTACAATCAAAATGTTCCCCAAAAAAACACAAGAATAAAAGGCGCTTTACAAGAAAATAATCTGACAAATAAGACCAGTTTTATGAATGGAACATACAATTTAAATCTCTTCTTTTATCTTCTTAAATGTTCACAGTAATCCTTTAAAAAATATCTATGTATTACGTAACATTTGTGACACAATTCTCTCTCTCAAAATGCGATATGGTAGAAGAAGTGTCAAAATGAAGATCATGGTCTACAGACTTTGTTATTACCCGTTTGTACCCAATTGAATCCTGTTAAATCACTCTAAATACAACTGTGATTGGTTTAATGTGAAGGGAAAACACTTATAATATGGTTAAAAGCTCCTTAAAGTTGTTTTTGCACACTCAACCCTTTTTTTGCCCATACCAAATTAATGTAAACATGTGGAGGGAAACATCTCACAAGACAATTTCCAACGAGTCTCGCGTTCTCTTGTTTCCTCACTAATGGTATGTTGTCTTTCTTGTTTTCCCCAGATCGCTCCCCCGACATCGACAACTACTCTGAGGAGGAAGAGGAGAGCTACTCGTCGGAGCAGGAGGGCAGCGACGACCCCATCCACGGACAAGTGCGCTCACAAACACAGCCGCTAGTTTAAAGCTGGTTTAGTCCTGATTGTTATTGCTTCTTTATCTTTTCTTTGACACTGCTTTTATGTCAGGAAAGTTCAATCATTTCCCAAAGATAGCTTAGTTCTGGTTTAGATCCAAGTAAAGACCTGTTTTTGTCCTGGTTTTGCTATAGATTACACTGAATCCTGTATTAATCCTAGTTTCGGTTAAATCCTGGTCTACTTTCACCCCCGTGCTCTTAAATTAGACCTTAGTTGGTTCTGTTTTACACCTACATTTGTCACGGTTTATTCCTTGTGCTGTTTTACTCTTGTGTTCTAATATTTGACCCAGTTTTAGACTTGGTAAAGACCTGGTTAAATCCTGCTGCCATGATTTTTATTTATCCCCTTAAAGGTGCAGATCACTATTATTAGGTTGTGGATGTCTAAAATAATATTTATTGATATTAGTTTTCCTGATCACACTCCTTTTTTGTGCAGAGCAGTGCACAGTACTTGAGTTTTTTGTCATTTTTTTGAGGAAAATTGGTTCAAATCAGCCTTAAAAAAATCTTGGCAGAGCTAAAATATTCCTAAGGCAGGTTCTAAAATAAATAAATAAATGAGGCCGGTTCTAAAACATTGGCATTGACATGGGGCATGAAAAAACCCACAAATCGGTCGATCTTTACTTTAGTCCTTATTGGATGCACAGTTTCTTCAGTCCAGATTCAGGACCGGTTTAAAGCCTCGTTGTTGTGTTCGCGTGTGACTCGTGTGGGCGAAGGTGCAGAGGTGTTGTGGGGAAATTGGTGTCCAGCGGTGCGTGTGATTGGTGAGGGATTGAAACGGACAGACAGACGGCACACGAAGATAAGGACGAGCGCTACAGACCAACTGAACCGGCTCAATACAAGCCCAGAAGAAAGGAGCAGAGACCCTGATCTATTCGCTTACCGGCCTGGGCGATATCGATTGTGTCACTCTTTCAATTCTAAAGAAAACGCTCAGTACTTTATTCAGGGGTTTCTTGTTTTATGCTGCTTCTTTTGAGAGCTTTTACCATTCAAAATACACAATATCTGAAGTATATCGATCTATCTATCTATTTATCGATCTATCTACTATCTCTATACATTTATTTTTATTTTTATAGAAACAATCTGAAACCCACGGACACTGATTATTGCCACAATTATGATTATTTATTTATGTTAAAGACCGGGAACTCATATTTATGCTACTCTACCCAGAGTAGAGGTAGAGGTAGTGGTTTAGTTTCTATTATTGGTTTCAACAGAAGCTAAACGTCTTTATTTACTATCAAACTAGCCTCTTTGTTTACCATCAGTCCTGTAATGGGCTATAAGCCTCCTATTGAACCCTGGCTCACTCTCTCTCCTCACTGTGTAACTGATTAGCATCCGAATGCCCTGTACGTCTACCTTTCCAGGGATTCATAATTCCATTATAAACAAACAGAAGGTTCAATCTTAACCCCCCATTCATATTTAATGATGGTCTTTCTTTTTTTAACAAAAATAGCCTCATTAACTCTTTCAAACCATCTTTTTTCCCTGCTTAGAATCTTAACTTCACTGTCTTCGATGGAGTGATTAGAGGCTTTAAGATGAAGATGCACGGCGCTCTGTGGTCCTGAACTCCAGTGTCTTCTGTGCTGATAGAGCCTCTTGTGCAGTTGCTGTTTAGTCTCTCTTATGTACCGCTCTTCACAAAAAAAGTAGTAGTTTTTTCAAAAAACTGAGTCCAGATGACACAACTGACTCTTTTTCTACAATGGAACACTCCTGGACAAATGAGGGATTACACCCACATTATTTATTTATATAAATTTCTTTCCAACATTTATACTTTCCAATGAGTATCTTTTTATTGAACACTAATGTTTCTGACGCTGAAGTAACTAATTAGAATAAAAGACATAAAGTATAGGGCGAGTCATGACTGCTGCTCTGTGAAGTATTGAGCGTAAAGTGAATCACCATTTGATCTTTTCATTTTAATTATTGGCGCGCGATGACACACTTCCAGCCAGTGATTTACATAAAGTGCCAGATGATGGTGCTTTTAGTCGGCTTTTAGTGCGTCAGCGCCCAATTTGTGTCCGGAATAAGATTGAACGTTTGAAAGAAGCGGATCGATTTGAATCTGATCAATAATAGAAATATAAATGCAAAACTTAAATTTTAAAAGACAAAGAAGATGTGTCAGAAATGCACTTGTTTTCTTCCAGTTCAACGGTGTAAGTCTTAGTTAGGGGTAACATCGCCATGGAGACAAGCGGGTGGAGCCTCCTTACACAGTGCACCTTTAAATCTTTACATGTCCTTCTCTTTTCTCAGTATCTTTTCGATGAAGATGAAGATCTGAGGAAGAAGAAAACCACTCGCCGCAAAACGTCAAACGCCGCCATCACCAGAGTAAGACCCAGAACTCTTTCTCTCTTTCGCTTTCTCTTTCCTATCTCTCTCTTTTCTTCTATCTTTCTCTCTCTCTCTAGGCTCCTCTCTCCAGTACCTGCTTGTTTTGGGCTTTTTGCGCTTTGTAAAGGCAAAAAAAAAGAAACCCTTCAGATGTAATATGGTCTTGGCTCCCTCCTTCTCTCTCTCTTTCTCTCTCACTTTGCCTCACCCCAGAAAACCCATTTATTTATCTTTCCCTTTGTCATCAGAGCCTCAGGACAACTTTATGGACCTGCTCAAATGAGGACAGAATTTTATTAGATTTTGTTATGACATTTCTAGAATTCATTTATCAGTCCTGGTTTAGACCGGTTTAGACCTGGTTTAGACCTGGTTTAGACTTGGTTTAGACCGGGTTTAGACCGGGTTTAGACCAGGTTTAGACCGGGTTTAGACCGGGTTTAGACCGGGTTTAGTCCTAGTTCAGTCCTGGTTTAGTCCTAGTTCAGTCCAGGTGAGGTTGGTGCTGAATCAGATCCTGGTTAGTCCAGTTATGGTCCACTTTTTGGACCCACCTTTAGGGTTTCTCTTTATTTCTTTCCAGTTAAAAGTCTGGTTTGGTCCTGTTTGACCAACATTTAGACCAAGTTTAGTTAGGTCTAGTCTTGGTCTAGTCTTGGTCTAGTCTTGATCTAGTCTTGATCTGGTCTTGATCTGGTCTTGGTCTAGTCTTGGTCTAGTCTTGGTCTAGTCTTGGTCTAGTCTTGGTCTGGTCCTGGTCTAGTCCTGGTCTAGTCTTGGTGTGGTCTTGACTAGTCCTGGTCTAGTCTTGGTCTGGTCTTGGTCTGGTCCTGGTCTAGTCCTGGTCTAGTCTTGGTCTGGTCTTGGTCTGGTCCTGGTCTAGTCCTGGTCTAGTCCTGGTCTAGTCTTGGTCTAGTCTTGGTCTAGTCTTGGTCTAGTCTTGGTCTAGTCTTGGTCTAGTCCTGGTCTAGTCCTGGTCTAGTCTTGGTCTGGTCCTGGTCTAGTCTTGGTCTAGTCTTGGTCTGGTCCTGGTCTGGTCCTGGTCTAGTCCTGGTCTAGTCCTGGTCTAGTCCTGGTCTAGTCCTGGTCTAGTCTTGGTCTAGTCTTGGTCTGGTCCTGGTCTAGTCCTGGTCTAGTCCTGGTCTAGTCCTGGTCTAGTCCTGGTCTAGTCTTGGTCTAGTCTTGGTCTAGTCTTGGTCTAGTCTTGGTCTAGTCTTGGTCTGGTCTTGGTCTAGTCCTGGTCTAGTCCTGGTCTAGTCCTGGTCTGGTCTTGGTCTGGTCCTGGTCTAGTCCTGGTCTAGTCCTGGTCTAGTCCTGGTCTAGTCCTGGTCTAGTCCTGGTCTAGTCCTGGTCTAGTCTTGGTCTAGTCTTGTCCCAGTGGAAACACCCTTAGCTCCAGTTGAGTCCTGCTTTCCCGTCTTTCCTCTTCTTGATCATCCCTCTCTTCTCCTCCTGCGCCGTTGCCTTCCTCCCCATAAATCCATCTTCATTGTTCCTGACGGGTAATTCAGGCCAATTTTGTGCGACCAAAACAGCAGCACACGGAGCTGCCGACACTTTGGGACGACAGGGCCACGTCTTAGAGCGTATACTATTGACGGACGCGATGCTCCGCCACGTTTAAATTATGGATGCCGTGTTTTGACAGAAGAGGATCGATTAGCGTTGTGTTTGCGCTCAATCGATTTGTTTATGATGGTCCATTGTCCTTTATGTCCCGTCCTAAAACATAACCTTCGAAAGACGAGTTTAAGCAAAGCAATAGCGTTTCCATAAAGACGAAAAATTAAGCAGAAAGGTTGCGTATTGCACTTTTTGCGTATTTGGTTGCAACGTCAAAGCTTTAACGTGTATTTGGGACGGAAGAAAAAAACGCTGTACGAAATCAAAGCAGTTGCATTTGTTTATCTGGACTTTGAACTATTCAGAGCGGCTTTACTGTTTGTCTTGTGTTGAAAGAGTGAAATGTCAAGTCGATGGAGTAATAACAACGATAACTTAAATAACTTCACATTCAAATGGTCAATCCTCGTTAAATGCAGAGTGTCATTGTTGTGCGTGCAATATACACGCATCAAACACTAATATTACTCCACAGTAGAATACACCGCCCCATTAGAACAGAGAATGCACAACCATTACCGTATCTTCCGAAGTATAAGTGGCGCTGGAGTATAAGTGGCGCTGGAGTATAAGTGGCGCTGGAGTATAAGTGGCGCTGGAGTATAAGTGGCGCTGGAGTATAAGTGGCGCTGGAGTATAAGTGGCGCTGGAGTATAAGTGGCGCTGGAGTATAAGTGGCGCTGGAGTATAAGTGGCGCTGGAGTATAAGTGGCGCTGGAGTATAAGTGGCGCTGGAGTATAAGTGGCGCTGGAGTATAAGTGGCGCTGGAGTATAAGTGGCGCTGGAGTATAAGTGGCGCTGGAGTATAAGTGGCGCTGGAGTATAAGTGGCGCTGGAGTATAAGTCGCGCTGGAGTATAAGTCGCGCTGGAGTATAAGTCGCATTTTTGGGGGAAATTTGTTCAAGATAATAAAATCCAAGACCAAGAACAGACATTTAATCTTGAAATGCAATTTAAAATAATAACAGATTAAAGAACATGTAACAACACATAACTGTAACATATTAAGAGTTATTCAGATAACTATAGCATAAAGAACATGCTAACAAGTTTACCAAAGCATCAGTTTTACCCCAAATCACTAAATCCATTGAATTCTTCTTCCTCTGTGTCACTTCTAAACAACTCCACAAACTCCAGAGGTCGAGGAAGTGCAGATTCTTCTTCTGCGTCGCTCAGAGCCTAGAGCGCCCTCTTGTGGCTGTCAGTGTGAAAATAATCATGACGTGAAATGCGGTTGCCAGTGTGAAAATAACAAAATAGCATAATAATTTTTTATATATATTAATAATATCGTCGTAGTATAAGTTGCACGGCCAAACTATGAAAAAAGGTGTGGCTTATAGTGAGGAAAATACGGTAAATGTAATAAACTGTAACAGGAGTACATTGTCTACAAGTGCATATGAATGAATTGATTTAGATAACTCATTAGCAGAATATAAACATTTTTGCATTATTCAAACAGACATCCGCTGTTCATAACGATGATTTACGACGCTCCGGTGTATTTCTGCGCTGGCAACAGTTCTGCTTTATGTGACAGAGCGCTCGCTGCCGTGTCCATTAACCGCTGTTGTTTTGAGTCGCGAAGCGTGAAAAGCGAGCGCGGGGGGGGGGACAAATGGCTTCCTCGTCTCCTCGTATCCTCGTCTCTTCGTCTCCTCCTCGACGATAGCGCTTCTCAGACACGAGCGTCCGTCGTCCCCTCCGGCGTCTCATTCACTGTTCCTCTGTGTTCCTTCCACCAGCAACCCAAAATCAAAGAGAAGTTTGTGGCCCTGCTCAAGCGGTTTAAAGTCACAGACGAGGTGGGTCCCGCATGTTTTTCCTTCACTCTTCCTCCATTTTTCACCCCCCAGCATTGATAAAAACACCAAAACGGTCCTTTCCGCCGTGAACGTCAGCACACAGAATCAGCCACAACATTATGACCACCGGTTTGTCACGCCTGAGTTGTCTTTGCGTTAGTGTTTTACGAAACGACAATTTCAAACACTAAAACACACATTTTTAGACAGTAGAATGTGAAATGATGGTTTATGTTAAAATGCAGCGTGAAATAAGTTCAGATAAAGCTCAAGATCATTCTAAAAATCACATTTTATTGATTTGTGTGGGACATTGTGTTTAGACTGCACTACAAAACTAAAGATATCCAAATATTTTCCATTGAATAATTTAATGTTGATCCAAAGCAAACAATTTACTTTTAAAGTTGATCAATTTATAATTAAGTTCAGTTGAAACAAACTTGTATGAAACGATATTTATGATCTGCAATTCTTCTGTTCATTTATAGTTTGCTGTTATTTAAAGCTGACAATAAACTCTTTCTATTGTATTTATTTCTATTTTCACAGTAATAATGTGTTAAACTAAATACACGTCAAATGGATGGTTCTTGCTGCTCTCAATTTCCTTTTTGGCACTGGAAATGTTTAGTTTAGTTTGATAAGGTTTCGAGACGCAGGATAAGAAAAGGTTACTTCACACTTTATATTCATTCATAGTTTAACCGAGACAAAACATCTCAACAGAACTCAATCTAAATCAACATTATTATTTTTTCCTACTAACTAATTGAAACACTTAGATACTTCGAGACTGAAAAACCCTACGGATTCAACAGTTAAAATATAATCCGTATTGTTTAGTCCAAAGGCATGTGATGAATGCAGCTTTTACTCGCCATATTTTTTTTGAATTGTATTTTGCTTAAAGGCCGTGCACTTACTTTTATTTCCTTTAATTCAGGTAAATGCCTTTTACTTTGCACTGTAAGTTGTAAAAGCAGCTAAAAACAAAGAGAAAAGAAAACTCTAAGGACCGACAAGTTCAACCAATCAGGAGCGCCGTTGACCCTAACGTCCCCTTTTAGCGTTCCCCTTTTGTGTCCCCCTTTAGCGTCCCCCTTTAGCGTCCCTTTAGCATCCCTTTAGCCTCCCTTTAGCGTCTCCGTTTTGCGTCCCCCTTTTGTGTTCTTCCTAGCGTCCCTTTAGCCTCCCTTTAGCGCCCCCCCTCTCTTTAGCGTCCCTTTAGCGCCCCCTGCCCCTTTTGCCTCTCCCTTTAGTGTCCCCCTAGCGTCCCTTTAGCATCCCTTTAGCGACCCTTTAACCCCTCTGCGCTCATGATGTGTAAATCCAGTGTGTTTTCTCCGTCGGGGTTCAACGTCAGCGCTAACGTGTCCCTTTGCGTCCCTTTAGCGCCCCTATAATCTCCCTTTAGTTTCCATTTAGGGCCCCTTTAACCCCTCTGCGCTCATGATGTGTAAATCCAGTGCTTTCTCCGTCGGGGTTCAACATCAGGGCTAACGTGTCCCTTTTGCGTCCCCTTTAGTGTGCCCCTAGCGTCCCTTTAGCCTCCCTTTAGCCTCCCTTTAGCCTCCCTTTAGCCTCCCTTTAGCCTCCCTTTAGCGACCACTTTAGCCTCCCCCCTTTAGTGTTCCCCTAGCGTCCCTTTAGCGTTCCTTTAGCGACCACTTTAGCCTCCTCCCTTTAGTGTCCCCCTAGCGTCCTTTTAGCCTCCCTTTAGCATCCCCCTTTAACATCCCTTTAGCGCCCCCCTTTAGTGTTCCCCTAGCGTCCCTTTAGTGACCCCTTTTGCGCCCCCCCTTTAGTGTTCCCCTAGCGTCCCTTTAGCGTTCCTTTAGCGACCACTTTAGCCTCCCCCTTTAGTGTTCCCCTAGCGTCCTTTTAGCCTCCCTTTAGCCTCCCCCTTTAGCGCCCCCCTTTAGTGTTCCCCTAGCGTCCCTTTAGTGACCCCTTTTGCGCCCCCCCTTTAGTGTTCCCCTAGCGTCCCTTTAGCGTTCCTTTAGCGACCACTTTAGCCTCCCCCTTTAGTGTTCCCCTAGCGTCCTTTTAGCCTCCCTTTAGCCTCCCCCTTTAGCGCCCCCCTTTAGTGTTCCCCTAGCGTCCCTTTAGCGACCCCTTTTGCGCCCCCCTTTAGTGTTCCCCTAGCGTCCCTTTAGCGTCCCTTTAACCCCTCTGCGCTCATGATGTGTAAACCCAGTGTGTTTCCGGCGCCGCAGTAAAGTGTGTGGGAGGCGATCTTCTGGCGTCGTAGATAAAAATAGCGCAGGAGTAGTTTGTGTGTTTTAGATTCTCCCAAAGTAAAACGCTGCTCGACGACCGCTTTACCTGATGTTCGGAATGGAAAAACGGGCACAGCTTGAAGTTCAGTGTTCTTTTTTTTTTCATAGAGAAAGTAGTAATTTATTCAACACTTCTAAGCATTCTAAGTTAGTCTGTGTCACCTTAGGGACTGTGAAGAGCATTGTATATTATCATTTTTATTATAAACGAGTTGAGGCAAGGTTTGAAAAATTACAGAGCATAGTGTTTGCTTTTGAATTTTTACTTTTTATCTATTCTTAATCATTTTCCATAAACTTGTGTCTGAATTGTTGACGTATAATAGATCAAATATCACTTTTTAAGTCAATATTTTGCTTTGAATTATTGACTTTCAGGTACAAATGTGACGTACTCTTTAAAATTTACATCCGAGACACAAATAAAACAAAATACTAATGATATAAAAGTGTGTTTAATAATATAAATATAAATAGATGATAATAATAATAATAATAATAATTGTTAAAATGTAATTGTATTAATTGGAATTTTTCATAAATAAATAAAAAATAATGAAATATTAAACATAATATACAAAAAACAAACACAACCCAAGAGCAAATTACAAAAATACAAATAGACATCAATTACATGTTTAAATTAAAATAAAAAAAAACATAATCCATCTCTGAAAACGATTTAAATTGTGAAATATGTACACATTTTCAGCACATCCAGGAGCGTCTAACATTTGTGCAAAGACTGAACTGTTAAACTAATACAAGAATACAGTTTTAAATCAAGTTTGTAGAGGTCTGAACTAAAGGGTTAGCGGAAATGTAGAAACACACGGACAATTTGCAGATAATTTGATAATACAGGGGCCAAATAAAAGCACAAACGCAACAAAATATACTGCAACAAAAGCAAGTCTGTTCCATACGTCTGTGTAAAATGCTGCAGGTGTTAAACTCGCCTCCCTGCGTGTCGTCTAGGTGGGTTTCGGCCTGGAGCACGTGTCCCGGGAGCAGATCCAGGAGGTGGAGGAGGACCTGGACGAGCTTTACGACAGTCTGGAGATGTACAACCCCAGCGACAGCGGACCCGAGATGGAGGAGACGGACAGCATCATGAGTACGCCCAAACCCAAGCTCAGGTACAGCGGCTCAAAGGACACAACCGCTTTGAACTAGCGATGGAGAGCTCCCTCTACTGGGGACGAGGAGCAGTGCATGTCTGTAGGGAATAAGATAAGATAAGATAATCCTTTATTGTCCCACATGGGGAAATTTATGCTCTGCAACTTAGTGGAAGAGTGTAGGAATGTGTAAAAAAACAAACAAAAAAAACATCTATTGTACCTTATTTTGCTGTACATACCCATTATTAAACATTTATTATAGTTTTGTGTTATTATTTTTACTTTTAAATCTGCCGAAGCACAATTGTGAAAGCGATGAAGCCTTTTTTGTTGTTAATACTGCATTTACCAACTTCCCAACTTTATTTATAACACACTTTCAGAACTTTAAAACACAGCATAATGTAATAAGTTAGTGGCAAACAGGTCAACAAGGTACACAACAACTCAAAATGTTGATTTGTTGTTGTTTTACTTCATTGTCACATGAGATTCTCGTTCACTCAAGTGCGTGCCACAGATTTCCTCTTCTTGTTTCATATTCTATGTTGGAGTTTCTAGTTTGGATCTCAGTGTAAATCGAAGTAAATCAAAATGTATTTGTAAAACATTTTAATTATTCAAAAAAACAATCCATTTATAGTATTGTAAAATGATCCAAACCGTTCTTTAAAAAATGTGTCAATGGTTTGTCCCAGATTTAGTTATTTTGTTTGGTTCTTTGTAACTTGGCCTTGTTTTGCTCAACACAAAAGTACAAAAAGAATAAATGTTTTTTTAAGTTTTTTTTTTAATGATTTAGACTTACAAGGCCAAACTTCTCAAGACTAAAATGTCCTAAATAAAATGCAACTCCTGATCACAATCTTTGACCAAAAAACATCTGACAGACACAGCAAAGCAAATTAATACAATACATATAATAATAAAAATAATAATAATAATAATACAAATAATAGTAATACAAATAATAATAATAATAATACAAATAAAAGTAATACAAATAATAATAATAATAATAATACAAATAATAGTAATAGTAATAGTAATAGTAATAGTAATAATAATAATAATAATAATAATGATAATGATGATAATGATGATAATGATGATAATAATAAAATAATGATAAATTCCCTTGTAAATGATACTGGGACATATTTCTTCCTCATTTATCATGCAGCTCACGTTTGGCCGATGCAGAACAGATGAATGTGAATAAATACATGTTGATTGTTTGTTCTGAGTGTCTCTGTGTCCTCGCTCCAGGCCGTTCTTCGAGGGAATGTCTCAGTCCAGCTCTCAGACGGAGATCGGCAGCTTGAACAGCAAAGGCAGCCTGGGCCGCGACACCTTCAGCCCCGTGAGTAGCTCCACTCTCAGGAATCCACAGCCTCAGCAGGAATTTCACTTATTCGGGCTCAGGAGCTTTAGCGCGGCCCAAAACCCAAAACTATTTCAGGTATTTTAAGTACTGCTCTTTCACGGTCGGAAATGTGAATGGGAGAAGATCTTTTTGTGCACAAATAAGGACAAATATCTTAAGATCGCTCAGTTTTTTTGTTATACTGTATTTTCCCGGGCTATAAGTCACACCTTTTTTCATTGTTTTGGCCGGGGTGTGACTTATATTTATACTTATATACTCTGGAGCGACTTATATGTGATATTATTTGTTATTCTCACACTTGCAACCGCATTTCATACTCCAGTGCGACTTATATGTTTTTTCTTCTCTATGATGCATTTTTTGGCTGGTGCGACTTATACTCCAGTGCGACTTATATATGTTTTTTTCTTCTCTATGATGCATTTTTTGGCTGGTGCGACTTATACTCCAGTGCGACTTATAGTCCGGAAAATACGGTAAATGATGTCGTCTCGTCCCGTGGGAGTCGTCTCATCCTTAGTAAGAAATGATTGAACAAAATGTAGAACAAAAAGGGTTATTTTAGTGTCATTTTGTTTCCATGTGTAGCTCATTCAAAGATAAAGAGAACTTTGACAAACGTGTGATCCACATAAGTCTCTCTTTTATGGATTATCGACGTCTGTTGGCAAAACATAAACGCTTGTGACTGCGCTCGTGTTCCGTGTTGCTTTGAAAGTTGCTTCAATAAAGGAAGCTCCGGTCTCTGTTTACTTTAGACACGACGACATGAAGTTTGGAAATGTGCTGTTTGCTTTGAGCCTTTAAGTGTATTTTAGCTTAAAAACGCCATCATATAATTTCAGATTAATTCCCTTTGTAAATACTGAATAATAAAAAGTAAATTTTATAACTTAAGAAAAAGGTTTGCTGTTCGATACGATTCCAATGTATGCGAGTTTCTCTGTTTGAATATCGATACTAGGGCTGCACGGAGCAATACTTGAATCTCAAATATATTTTTTATGATAATAATAATAAAATAAACTTATTAAAAAAATTACAAAATGCTGCGAAGAGCAAATAACTGATTAATAAGAAAATAATGTATATTTAAACAATTAATATTTTTTTGTCTGCTTAAACTTCAGCTGACACATTTAAAGACAAATTTTAGCATTTTTTTTTATCAAATTACCAAAATATCTGCATCACGATTCATCAAAAATGTATCAAGACATTGTTTTTTGTCAACACAGCTCAGGCCACTCAACAGTAAAAGATTATAATCATACATAAATGGTAATAATACATAAATTAAATCTTTTGTGCCGCCCTCGCCTCGTCGAGAATTTGCATTATGGTTTCTTTCTTTTACATACGCATTGACTGAAGCCTTTTTATCCTCCGCACTTAACTTTTACTACGGCTTTAATCAGTTTGAGCTCCGAGAACGGCCATGACTCAGCCTCAGACGCGGTAAATGTCCACGTCGTTGGCACTGGCGAGTCGTTAATGACAAATATCAGGCGTTTTTGTTCACCACGTTTCCTCTTAACGGAGCAGAAATCCAATGTGTCTTTGACCGTCGCCATCTGCTCGATACGACTGCGTCTAATCACTGCCTTTTCATGTTTCAATTACTGTCTGGACGTAGCCATAGCCAATGTTTTTGTGGATCGTTAATGGTTTTTTCTTTAGATATTGAGGAGAAAACGAGGCATAGATTAATTAATTATATACCGTATTTTCCGGACTATAAGTTGCACTGGAGTATAAGTCGCACCAGCCAAAAAATACATAATAGAGAAGAAAAAAACATATATAAGTCGCGCTGGAGTATAAAATGCGGTTAAAAGTGTGAAAATAACAAATAATATCACATATAAGTCTCTCCGGAGTATAAGTATATTAGTATAAATACGAGTATAAGTCTCACTCCGGCCAAAACTATGCAAAAAGGTGCGACTTATAGTCCAGAAAATACGATACACAAGTCATCGTTTTAGTTTTGTCTTTCCTCACTCGTTAACTTCTTATTTTTTTATGTATAATTACAGTTGTTCAGTATCATCATTTTTCAATATTCAATTTTAGTTTTTTATTAAGATTTTATTTTTATTTATTAGCACAATTATTCCTTAATTTAAACCAATTACAATTCATCTTTTATTAAACGTTACATCCAAACAAATTTAAAAACGTGTAAAATATTAAACTGCACACAACGTAAAACTACTTCAATAATACATACATGTTTATATACATTTGTACTATATGTAAATGTTTTTCCATGCCCTTGTTCCTCCAGCAGGGGGAGCAGCCTCAGATAGAGAAAATGAAAACATCCAGAAGTCGCAACCTCGAGGAGGCTCTGTCGGAGACCGATACTTTGGTATGTACTTCTTACTATACTATTGTACGTGTCATAAAGCGCGCGGCGAGGCTGAGCGACCGCTGCCTTTTTGTTCAGGAGTTGACGGATCAGGAGATGTACGCCGAGGTCGGGCCGTGCATCACCGTGTCCGTCGCCGAAAAGCCCTGCAACACTCCGATGAAGACGAGCAAGAACGAGAAGCAGACCGCGCCCTCGCCCAGGTAAAAAAACGCAGCTCGAGTCTCGTCTTCTTACGCCGTCGAAGGCTTTTTAAATAAAGTGAGTGAGTGAGTGAGTGAAGGAATCTGTCAGAGTTCAGATTTGTTTTCGATTGCTACTGTCGTTTACGAGCAATATTTTTCATCCAGTGAGTGTTTTATTTGTAAAATGACACGCCCAAACAGAAAGAACAGTTTAGAAAGATATAAAAATGTAAAATGTGTCCTAAATATTTATTACATGCTTATTTTATTATTGAATGGCATTAACTATGATTCTAGTCCTATTTGTATATGATAGATTTACAGAGGTTAGTGGATTAGACAAACAGTGATAAGTATGATAACGTGGCGTTCAAGTAAAAGCACAAAATACCGTATTTTCCGGACTATAAGTCGCACCTTTTTTCATAGTTTTGGCTGGGGTGCGACTTATACTTATATTTATACTTATATCCTTTACTTATACTCCGGAGCGACTTATATGTGATGTTATTTGTTATTTTCACACTTGCAACTGCATTTCATACTCCAGTGCAACTTATATATGTTTTTTTCTTCTCTATTATGCATTTTTTTGGCTGGTGCGACTTATAGTCCGGAAAATACGATAGTGGTTGAAGAAATGATTCAAGTAAGAGTAAAAAAGTATTTGGGGAACTAGTGCTCAAGTAAGATAATATGTAATATCTGATTTTTTTTTATTGAAACGTAACTGCAAAGACAAAATAATCCTCAAAACGGGGTATTTTAGAGCATTTAGAGAAGTACAATGTCTTCCATTAGCTTTTCAAGTATCATATTTTCACAGTATAAGTCGCACCAGCCAAAATAAATGTATAATAGAGAAGAAAAAAACATAAGTTGCACTGGAGTATGAAATGCAGTTGCAAGTGTGAAAATAACAAATAATATCACATATAAGTTGCTCCGGAGGTTAAGAGTATAAATATAAGTATAAGTCGCACACCGGCCAAAACTATGAAAAAGATGCGACCTATAGTCCGGAAAATACGGTAAGTGTATTTGCGTATTATCCACCGCTGACACCGACAGTTAAAATGTACATTGACTCTCGTTTGACCATTAGATGTATTTCCCCCGTTGTTATGAATGAATGAATGAATGAATGAGTGAATACTACAGTTTCTGACCGCTGATGCTTGTGTGCGTGGCAGGCTGGACGGAGGTCACACGCCCAAACAGAAGCGCAGCGGCAGCACGCCCCTGAAGGAGAGGCAGCTGTCCAAACCCACGAGCGAGCGGGCCAACAGCTCCGACTCCGAGAGGTCCCCGGAGCTCGGCCACACCACTCCTGTAAGCGAGCAGCGCCAACTCCAAGCCTCTTAGAACTGCACAGATTGTTAATGACCCCGAAAATCAATTAAAGTGAAGTTGATAGGACCTGTGCAGAGGAAAACCCTGTATCAGCCACTGCACAAAGAAAGTCTCTGGAGGGAGCATCATGAAGCTTTAAATGGGACAAAACAAAAGGGAAAAAAATATGTTGTACTTGGGGACTTTTCTCATGTAGTGGAGTAGAAAGTAGTAAGTACTATAAAGTGCTAAAATATGACTCTAGTAAAGTACAGATTAATTGAAATATATACTTAAACGCATTCACTACTCTAGCTCTTTTTATATTTTACAACCTTAAGTGTTTTTGTATGCGAGTATATTGCCGTATTTCAATAAAAAAAGAAGAAAATAAACAAAGACAAATAAAGGCTTTTATGGCTGTTCTCTGAAAGTGTATTTTCACAAGGGAGCTGTAGGGGGAGCTCTATCACTAAAGTTCTAAACTAGGCTCTAAAGTGACTTGGTTCTATCTATCTATCTTAGTTTCATCTTGAGCTGGACGTAAATTGATCACCTCCCTTACATTTATTGATCTAAATTTTAAAATTAGATTAAACTTTATCTTGTATAACTAATCAAAGACAGACTTTGACAATGTTTTTAAGTGGAAATGATTCAATTTATTCCTCCAAAGTTCAAACTCCAAAGCGCTGGCTCTTGATTAAAAACACCCAAACTGATCATTGACGATTAGAAACTAATTAAATGACTTGCACAGCCCTGGGTCTGTGTCAAAAATCAATGAGAACATCCCTGTGTGAACCAGAATGTGCAGGCACTGTATAGCTCTGGAACATTACACTTGTACATGTGTTAGTATGTTAGCATGTAGTATGTGTTGTTAGTATGTAATATGT
The DNA here is from genome assembly GCF_026437365.1 of Eucyclogobius newberryi. Taxonomy (NCBI): domain Eukaryota; kingdom Metazoa; phylum Chordata; class Actinopteri; order Gobiiformes; family Gobiidae; genus Eucyclogobius; species Eucyclogobius newberryi. The sequence continues at coordinate 18,879,692 of NW_027315857.1, read as the reverse complement.
GTTGTTAGTATGTGGTGTTGGTATGTAGTATGTGTTTTTATGTGTTGCTGGTATGTTAGTATGTAGTATGTGTTGTTAGTATGTGTTGTTAGTATGTAATATGTGTTGTTAGTATGTGTTGTTGGTATGTTAGTATGTAGTGTGTGTTGTTAGTATGTAGTATGTGTTGTTAGTATGTAATATGTGTTGTTAGTATGTGTTGTTAGTATGTAGTATGTGTTGTTAGTATGTAGTATGTGTTGTTAGTATGTTAGCATGTAGTGTGTGTTGTTTGAATGTTAGCATGCTAGCATGTAGTATGTGTTGTTAGTATGTTAGTATGTAATATGTGTTGTTAGTATGTGTTGTTGGTATGTTAGTATGTAGTATGTGTTGTTAGTATGTAATATGTGTTGTTAGTATGTAATATGTGTTGTTAGTATGTGTTGTTGGTATGTTAGTATGTAGTATGTGTTGTTGGTATGTAGTATGTGTTGTTAGTATGTAGTATGTGTTGTTAGTATGTAGTATGTGTTGTTAGTATGTAGTATGTGTTGTTAGTATGTTAGCATGTAGTATGTGTTGTTAGTATGTTAGTATGTAATATGTGTTGTTAGTATGTGTTGTTGGTATGTTAGTATGTAGTATGTGTCGTTAGTATGTAATATGTGTTGTTAGTATGTAATATGTGTTGTTAGTATGTGTTGTTGGTATGTTAGTATGTAGTATGTGTTGTTGGTATGTAGTATGTGTTGTTAGTATGTAGTATGTGTTGTTAGTATGTAGTATGTGTTGTTAGTATGTAGTATGTGTTGTTAGTATGTTAGCATGTAGTGTGTGTTGTTTGAATGTTAGCATGCTAGCATGTAGTATGTGTTGTTAGTATATTAGTATGTAATATGTGTTAGTATGTGTTGTTGGTATGTTAGTATGTAGTATGTGTTGTTAGTATGTAATATGTGTTAGTATGTGTTGTTGGTATGTTAGTATGTAGTATGTGTTGTTAGTATGTAATATGTGTTGTTAGTATGTAATATGTGTTAGTATGTGTTGTTGGTATGTAGTATGTGTTGTTAGTATGTAGTATGTGTTGTTAGTATGTTAGCATGTAGTGTGTGTTGTTTGAATGTTAGCATGCTAGCATGTAGTATATGTTGTTAGTATATTAGTATGTAATATGTGTTAGTATGTGTTGTTGGTATGTTAGTATGTAGTATGTGTTGTTCGAATGTTAGCATGTGGTATGTGTTGTTAGTATGTGTTGTTGGTATGTTAGTATGTAGTATGTGTTGTTGGTATGTAGTATGTGTTGTTAGTATGTAGTATGTGTTGTTAGTATGTTCAAATCAATCAATGTTAGCATGTAGTATGTGTTGTTCAAATGTTAGCATGTAGTATGTGTTGTTAGTATGTTAGTATGTAATATGTGTTGTTAGTATGTGTTGTTGGTATGTTAGTTTATAGTATGTTTTGTTAGTATGTGTTGTTAGCATGTAGTATGTCTTGTTCGAATGTTAGCATGTTAGTATGTAGTATGTGTTGTTAGTATGTAATATGTGTTGTTAGTATGTAATATGTGTTGTTAATATGTGTTGTTGGTATGTAGTATGTGTTGTTAGTATGTTAGTATGTTTTGTTAGTATGTAATATGTGTTGTTAATATGTAATATGTGTTGTTAGTATGTGTTGTTGGTATGTTAGTATGTAGTATGTGTTAGTATGTAGTATGTTTTGTTAATATGTAATATGTGTTGTTAGTATGTGTTGTTGGTATGTAGTATGTGTTGTTAGTATGTTAGTATGTAATATGTGTTGTTAGTATGTAATATGTGTTGTTAATATGTGTTGTTGGTATGTTAGTTTATAGTATGTGTTGTTAGTATGTGTTAGTATGTAGTATGGGTTGTTGGTATGTGAGTTTGTAGTATGTGTTTAGTATGTAGTATGTGTTGTTGGTATGTTAGCATGTAGTATGTGTTGTTAGTATGTTAGCATGTAGTATGTGTTGTTCGAATGTTAGCATGTGGTATGTGTTGTTAGTATGTTGGTATGTAATATGTGTTGTTGGTATGTTAGTTTATAGTATGTGTTGTTAGTATGTGTTAGTATGTAGTATGGGTTGTTGGTATGTGAGTTTGTAGTATGTGTTGTTAGTATGTGTTAGTATGTGTTGTTAGCATGTAGTATGTGTTGTTGGTATGTTAGCATTTAGTATGTGTTAGTATGTGTTGTTTGTATGTAATGTGTTGTTGGTATGTTAGCATGTAGTATGTGTTGTTAGTATGTGTTAGTATGTTAGTATGTAGTGTGTGTTGTTAGTATGTAGTATGTGTTGTTAGTATGTAGTTTGTGTTGTGGTAAATCTAATCGAGGCTTTGTTTGGTTGAGAACAGCTTCTCCTAAAGTATAAACCTGTAGCTCTGATTACGTCCTCTCTGATTCACTGGGATATGAATAATTCATGTCTGTGACTCATCTGCACCGGCACAAAAACTCTCAGGTTATTTATACAGAGCATTTCTTATGTAAATGTATTACTTTGTCCAATTTACATCACAACGTCCTGTATAGTTTCTGTATGTTCATTGGGTTTAACTGAGATGGGGGAAATGCCAATATGCAGATCAGAGGTGAGATTTATGTTTTAGAGCGATGCAAAGGTAGAAGTCTTTCATTAAAACTATTAAAAATTACATCAAAAAGACATAGAAATGGGTATTAAGTGATAATTCTGCTCTTTTTGTAGTTATTGTTATAATCCATTCGCTTGGTACTCAACCAAAACATTCACAGACACATTTTAGCACATTCTTGATGCTTTGTGAAAATATTGTTTGAATTTTGTTATCGAGATGACGCAACAAATTGATTTGGAATATTAATTTATGTCAATATCGCCCACACTAATGCAGATGTGTGTTGGGTAAATACTACAAGATAATTCACTTTATTTGTTCTATGAATGATCATTTTTCCTTCATAACATAACATTTTCCTTACCTAACATAACATGCGGGACTGTTTGCTCCTGTCACCGTGAAAAAAGGAGGATAATTTCACATTTTACAGTCAAATAATCTTTGTCTGTGTTTTTTTATTTTGTGTATAGGTTCTAAGGAAAGCGATGTACGACCAACTAAACCAAATACTGGTGACGGACTCCGCCCTCCCCGAAAGTCTCATTTTGGTGAACTGCACAGACTGGCAAGGACAGGTACCACTGCCTTTAACCACAACACTCTTTTACTAAACTGAGCCTAGTTTAGTCCGGATGTGGCTCAAGTTTGGTCTGGTTATTGTCATTGTTTTGTCCTGTTCTAGTCCAGGTTAAGTTTCAGGTTTAGACCTTGTTTTGGACTGTTTTTGATGTGGCACTTGTGCTCCCTTAAGACTCATAAAAGCTGTACAATATGAGGAAATACAATGAAAGAAAACTGATTTAAATAATACATTTTTTACATATTTGTTATGTTTTACAATGTAATAATGTTCTGATTATTATTATTTTTCTGATGTAACTTCAGTTTTCCGGTAATTAAAACTCTTTCTAAATGTATTTGTCAAACAGACTTAAAACTAAACCAAGACCAAATCAATATCATTTCATTTATATCAGACAAATTGTATTACTTTGGCATGTTACGTCTGTCTTCCTCACCTATTGTCTGATGAATACTGTATTTTCCGGACTATAAGTTGCACCCTTTTTCATAGTTTTGGCCGGGGTGCGACTTATAGTTATATTTATACTTATACTCAGGAGCGACTTATATGTGATATTATTTGTTATTTTCACACTTGCAACTGAATTTCATACTCCAGTGCGACTTATATATGTTTTTTTCTTCTATATTATGCATTTTTTGGCTGGTGCGACTTATACTCCGGTGCGACTTATATTCCAGTACGACTAATATTCCGGAAAATACGGTATTCTTAAGACCAAAATCAAGACCTAATTGGGACAAAGTAAAGAAAATCATTGGTAAAATCTGCCATTTAAAGAAGAAAAAAATGTTTAAACTGTAAATCTATTGTTATAAGTGTTATTGTCAATCTCGTTTACTTTCTAATGGAAGTTGTACGAGTTAAAATCACCCAAACCAATGCGCTCCGTTGTATTTGTGGATGAATATTGTGTGTTTCTCCAGTACGTGACGGAGCAGCTCCAAACGCAGAGGCAGCCGGTGGTCAGCACGTGTTCAGCCGCAGAGATCCAGGCCGTTCTGTCCGCTGTCCTCACCAGAATACAGAAATTGTGAGTTCATTTTCAATCCTTAACAATATCGCAAAGATTCCAGTAAAGATTGTTTAGTAGAGAATATATTATAATGACATAAATTGCCTTAAAACGACAAAATGAAATAAATCCCTGGTCTGTATTTCAAGCTGAGGTGAGTCATGAAAAACTGTACGTGTAAGAGTGACGTTACTTCAAAATAATAGTACTTAAGTAGAAGTATAAAGCTGTGGTCCAGGAAGTATTGGGGTAAATGACAGGGCAAGTGTAAGATTAATTGTCTGGAGGTAACGTCTGGTTTATGATTTGAATTTAATGCAATTAGAAGGACAAAACGCACAAAGGACAGACACAAAAATGAGGAAAAATGTAATCAAATCTGAAGTTGCCTTTGCTACTTAAAGACACAGTGTGTAACTTTCTGTCTAATTCTATGGTTAAAGCCGTACCTCTGAACATTCTGCACGGAGATGGATTCATTTTAAACCATAATGTATAAATAAAAGAGTCTAAAGAGTCACTCACCATTTAATTTTTTGCTTAAACAATTACTACGCCTTTAACTCACTTGGCAGTACTTTTTCACTGTACAATATATGTCATTCTACCATATTAAAGTTATACTTATTATTAGCCGTTATAAGGGTTATTTTATCAGTTATAAGGGTTATTTTTATCAGTTATAAGGGTTATTTTTATCAGTTATAAGGGTTATTTTATTAGTTTTAAGGGTTATTTTATCAGTTATAAGGGTTATTTTATTAGTTTTAAGGGTTATTTTATCAGTTATAAGGGTTATTTTATCAGTTTTAAGGGTTATTTTAGCAGTTGTAAAGGTTATTTTAGCAGTTATAAGGGTTATTTTATCAGTTATAAGGGTTATTTTATCAGTTTTAAGGGTTATTTTAGCAGTTGTAAAGGTTATTTTAGCAGTTATAAGGGTTATTTTATCAGTTATAAGGGTTATTTTAGCAGTTATAAGGGTTATTTTAGCAGTTATAAGGGTTATTTTAGCAGTTGTAAGGGTTATTTTAGCAGTTGTAAGGGTTATTTTAGCAGTTGTAAAGGTTATTTTAGCAGTTGTAAATGTTATTTTAGCAGTTATGAGGGTTATTTTAGCAGTTATGAGGGTTATTTTAGTAGTTTTAAGGGTTATTTTGTTGTAAGGGTTATTTTAGCAGTTGTAAAGATTATTTTAGCAGTTGTAAAGATAATTTTAGCAGTTGTAACGGTTATTTTCTTTGCGGGAAGCATCTTGACATACGAGGGAGGCTTACGCACTACCAGTTTTATTTTAATTTACCCCCAGACTACTTCTTCTTTCCTGCTCCTAATTTGCATTCATTTCAAACTTCCACTTACACCTTTTTGTTATTAACAATGTGCAATTTATTCACAATGACTCACCCGCTTTCGTACTTCCTCCGCCCACTCCTCGCCGCAGTCTGACCCTCTCTCTGGTCGACTCCGCCGTGGGTTGTTTCGTGACATTCTCCAAAAGGTTGTAAGTGCTAATATATTGTAATGTATGCTTATTGCAGCTGTAACTGTAACTCGTCCATGCCCAGAGCGGTGAAGGTGGCGGTGGTGGGCAGTCAGAGCTACCTGGGAGCCATTCTGCAGTTCTTCGTCACGCAGCTGGCAAACAAGACGTCCGATTGGCTCAACCACATGCGCTTCCTGGTGGTGCCGCTGGGTAAGAAATGGGCTCCGTGTTTGTAATGGTTATTTTAGTCGTTATAAGGTTTATATTAGCAGTTATAAGGGTTATTTTAGCAGTTGTAAGGGTTATTTTAGCAGTTGTAAGGGTTATTTTAGCAGTTGTAAGGGTTATTTTAGCAGTTATAAGGGTTATTTTAGCAGTTGTAAGGGTTATTTTAGCAGTTATAAGGGTTATTTTAACAGTTGTAAGGGTTATTTTAGCAGTTGTAAGGGTTATTTTAGCAGTTGTAAGGGTTATTTTAGCAGTTGTAAGGGTTATTTTAGCAGTTGTAAGGGTTATTTTAGCAGTTATAAGGGTTATTTTAGCAGTTGTAAGGGTTATTTTAGCAGTTATAAGGGTTATTTTAGCAGTTATAAGGGTTATTTTAGCAGTTATAAGGGTTATTTTAGCAGTTGTAAGGGTTATTTTAGCAGTTGTAAGGGTTATTTTAGCAGTTGTAAGGGTTATTTTAGCAGTTGTAAGGGTTATTTTAGCAGTTATAAGGGTTATTTTAGCAGTTATAAGGGTTATTTTAGCAGCTATAAGGGTTATAGGGTTATTTTAGCAGTTGTAAGGGTTATTTTAACAGTTGTAAGGGTTATTTTAGAAGTTGTAAGGGTTATCTTAACAGTTGTAAGGGTTATTTTAGCAGTTGTAAGGGTTATTTTAGCAGTTATATGGGTTATTTTAGCAGCTATAAGGGTTATAGGGTTATTTTAGCAGTTGTAAGGGTTATTTTAGCAGTTGTAAGGGTTATTTTAGCAGTTGTAAGGGTTATTTAGCAGTTATAAGGGTTATTTAGCAGTTATAAGGGTTATTTAGCAGTTGTAAGGGTTATTTTAGCAGTTGTAAGGGTTATTTTAGAAGTTGACTGAACAATTATTTACATTGAGACTTTTAAACATACATTATTAAACATTTAAAAGTTGAAATGTGCTGACCGAATGCTTCAAGATTGGGAATATTGACAAATAATGTTATGGATGAAAATCGGAAATTGTTCTTTTTTAACATTTTGATTTAATAATGTTGCTGTCTTTGTCGTAAAGGGTGTTTTTGTGTGTGTTTTTGAGTCTTTATAGTCCAGAAGTATTACGATTCATTACATTATTTTTATAATCGACTACATAACGCACAGACAGAACTGTGGTAAGTGTCTGGTATGTTAACGTAACATATTAACAGTTATTTAGATAACTATAGCATAAAGAACATGCTAACAAATGTTACCCCAAATCACTAAATCCATTGAATTCTTCTTCCTCTGTGTCACTTCTAAACAACTCCACAAACTCCAGAGGTCGAGGAAGTGCAGATTCTTCTTCTGCGTCGCTTAGAGCCTAGAGCGCCCTCCTGTGGCTGTCAGTGTGAAAATAATCAACATGTGATTGGTAATTGTTGTTTAGTAATGTGTCATGTGGCTCATTGGTAAAGTGAGGGGCATGTTTGTGAGTCAGTCTGTCAGTTTGAGGAATAAATGTCAGTAAAAACCTAAAGAATAAAACGTTCTATGCAGGAAGTGGTGTTATTTTAAACCCAAGATGATTCAAACTGTCTTTGCACAGTGACTTAAAACAACAGCTGAAGAAAGTCCATCATTAAATTAGTATTCAGCCTCTGATTCGTTTCTATTTATTATGTTTTTTCAGGGTCCCATCCCGTTTCCAAGCATCTCGGTGCCCTCGACAACCGCTACAGCTCCTCGTTTCTGGACAGCTCCTGGAGAGACGCGTTCAGCCGCACGGAGCCTCCACAAACGGGTACGAGATTTTATTTTTCAAATTTTTCAAACACACCAAATTCAAACAAAAACAAGACACAAAGATGGGGAACAAAAACACATCTGTCGCTTACATATATTTGTCCAAATTGTCCATTTTCAAAGTAACCGTGATTGTTATAATGCTTATACAAAGGTCCATTATTACCGTAATTTCCCCACTATAAGGCAATTAATGGACTATTTTCGACAATTTTTCATATATAAAGCACATTAAGCGAAACAAAACGTGTACCACTGAAAATCTCTTCGAGCTCAGTTAGCACTACCAGAATTAATCCATATATAAGGTGCACTGGATTATAAGGCACAATGTTGTCTTTTGAGAAAATTAAAGGCTTTTAAGTGCGCCTTATAGTGCGGAAAATACGGTATTCGAGCCCAGTTCCTGACAGTTCATTCCGTGTCATCCTCGTCTTTGTGACTGACCGTTTTCTTGCCGCTAAGAGTGCGTTCCAAAGGTTTCGCCCATCGTTTCCGTCGCAGGAGTTCTCCGTCCGAGGCGTTTCACAGTCGAGTGAAACATTAACGCTCTGTTTGTTTCTCTCCCTCAGACCAGTTGGACGTCGCGGGCAGAATAGCGCAGTACATCAGCGGCGCCACGGTGACGCACCAGCTGCCCATCGCCGAGGCCATGCTCACCTGCAAACACCGGACGTGAGTGCAGAAACAGACAAAACTACTGCTCAAAATACAGCCGCAATTTAATAAACAGTACTGACAAAAGTGTCTTTCAATCAGGCGAGAAGAAGACTCTTACCACAAGTTTATTCCGTTTATTGGGGTAAGCAAGTTGCATTCAAAGTACTTTTTCCCTCAGCTCAAGTCTTAGTTTGTAATGTTTTGTCTCACGTTGTCCTCAGGTGGTCAAAGTCGGACTTATTGAATCGTGTCAGTCTCCAACAGGTCAGTAACATTGTAATAGATGTGTAAAAGTACAATTACACGACTAGAATTGTGATTTTTGAAGTTGCTGCTAAGTGTTGCTTGGTTTGACTCCATGTTAGACAGTATTTGAAGCCAATTTGATGTTTTTTCCAACATTTGCACCACAAACATTGTCGGTTTAACGCGAGACGCTGCAGATGAAAGTGCCTCGCCTTAACGGGTCATTCACAGACACAAAACGATGAACTGGAGCGATAGTCTTACGTTGGTTTCTCGCTCTGTCTCGCGCAGGAGACGCAGAGGAGGGCGTCGCCGTGAGTCTGGCGGTCCCGTCCACGTCGCCGCCTTCGCACGGCTCTCCCACCGGGATGATCAAAGAGGCGGCCACGCCCCCGTCCTCTCCGTCCATGGGCAGTGTCCTCGCGGTGCAGGGGTGAGAAACACGCACTCTGACCTTTTAAGTGATGTTGAAGTATGTGGATTTTGTCAGGTTTTGTCTCTCTAGATTGAAAGTACAGTATTTTTATTACATTAAAGGTGCAGTGAATGGATGTAACAATATTCAAATTGCACGATCAAATGTTTATCATGATATTTTGCAGACTGAGAGGCTAAAAGAACTGTTGACATTACACTTTTTTATTTTAAAATGCCTTGCCAAGACTTTGCAGAGACTCATTATTGTCACAATCCAAAGAATTAAGATTTAAAAGTGCTTAATGAGTTATTTCTTTACGTTGTCTGCACTGATATGGAACAAAGGATCATGGTCTATGTAGTTCCCACTGTCTTTTTAACCGATTCTGCAACAAAACAATGCACATCTCAATATTTCTGCACTGATATGGAGCAAAGGATCATGGTCTACGTAGTTCCCACTGTCTTTTTAACCGATTCTGCAACAAAACAATGCACATCTCAATATTTCGGTTCTAGTCGCATTTCTAGATCTGTGTAACTCTTCTGCTGGAGGGTCAGAGGTCACCAAAGCACCCATCACCTTTTTGTTTCCATGGAATTGTCATTGCCTTTCCTGGAACGTTCCACAGTACAGCCTAAAACTTGTCAATCTTGCATATCTTCAAAAAAACAACAACAAAAACCCAAATGATTCCTTATGAACAGTGAAAAATCTGATTTACATGAACTATAAAATGTTTTAATAATTGTAATTCAACACAAAAAAAATTCACATTTCTTCCTCCAAATTCTGAACACTTTAGCTTTAAAAGTGTTTAATAACAGTTATTTATTTACGTTGTCTGCACTGATATGGAGCAAAGGATCAGGGTATCTATGTAGTTCCCACTGTCTTTTTATCTGATTCTGCCACAAAACAATGCACATCTCAATATTTCGGTTCCAGTCGCATTTCTAGATCTGTGTAACTCTTATTCTGGAGGGTCAGAGGTCACCAAACCACCTGTTTGTTTCCAAGGAAATGTCATTGCTTTTCCTGGAACGTCTCCTTATATATTATCTCCTTAAAAAATCCAGATGATTCCTTATGAATGGTGAAAAATCTGATTAACGTGAACTATAAAATGTTTTAATAATTGTAATTCAACACAAAAAAGTCAAATTTCTTCCTCCAAAGTCTGAACACTGCTCCAAACCACAAGCTTTTACTGACAGAGGACTCGGTGTTGACCCAAGCTGACACGGTTGATTAAAGATGTTATTCATTTCCGAGCTCTAATTCCCGCGCTCGTCCCCCAGGAGCCCGAGCATGTCCCACGGCGTGGACGCCATCGGCCTGCAGGTGGACTACTGGCTCGCCTCTTTGGCCGAGAAGCGCAAAGAGGGCGAGCGGCGGGACACGGGCTGCAAAAACACCCTGAAGAGTGCGTTCCGCTCGCTGCAGGTCAGCCGGCTGCCAGGAGGGGGCAGCAGCGACCCACAGCCACAGGTCAGCACCATGGCCATGACTGTGGTGACCAAGGAGAAGAACAAGAAGGGTGAGCAAATAGTGTCATAACATTATATCTTTACGTGGAATATTTAGCATCCACTGGTTTTCATATTGTACACTTGTATTTATGAAGTAGAATTAACGGATCCAGCACGTATTTATACTATTTACTACTATTATACTATATATGACTAATACTACATTCTAGGACACTCCACAAAATAATAAAACAGTCAATTATATGAAGTTAATCCAACAAATTATAGCCTACAGAAAGGATAAAACCAGTAAATCTCTGAATGTCTCTTCTTTAATTAGAAGTAGAAAGCACGTATTTATACTATTTACTACTATATATTACTAATAATAATACATTTTACTGTCTTCAGGACACCCAAAGACAGAAAATAATAAAACTGTCAATTATTTAAAGTTAATTCAACAAATTATAGCCTATAGAAAATGTAAAACCAGTAAATCACATGAAAAGATGAATTTAAAGATTAAAAGCAGTTCAAATGGATCTTGAGGTTTTCTTGAATGTGGTAAAGTCAGTGTAGTCAAATATAATGTATAGTAATAGTGTTATAACTGTATTATAACTATCTTTGTTAAGCCTGTGTTACCTTTGAGTTTTTTAAGGTCTAATGCAAGTACAATATCATAGGATTAAAGGATTATGTCAGTTCATGTAATACTTATACCTACAGTCTCTCTAGTGTGTACGAACAGAGAGTTGCTCAATATGTTTTAATTATAAAGTTATAACAGGGGTCTCTTGTCATCACGTTCACTTATTGAAATGTGGTTGGCTTCAAGGGGTCGACATCAGACATAATGTGGTGGTTAAAGATGGTTTTACTGCCATTATACTGGGGGCATAAACTACATTATACAATACTTGCTGATAAACGACAATCATCCATAACATATATCATAGTTTTGCCCTTTGACCTCTTCAGTTCCCACCATCTTCCTGGGTAAAAAGCTGAAGGAGAAGGACGTCGACTCCAAAAGTCAGATCATCGAAGGCATCAGTCGACTCATCTGCTCTGCCAAACAGCAACAGACAATCCTCAAAGGTAAAACAAGTCATTCCACATCATTTTATTCATCACAGTTGTGCCCGTTTTGCCATTTTACCGTCGTTGAATACATTTAACGCACGTAATATGAGCTCAGACTATCAGATCCTCCGTAAGACCAACGCTGTTACTGTGACATTTTACTTTGGATTATTTGAAGTACACAATATACAGTGTACTTCATCATTTGTCATCTTTTAACACTGTTGTACTGTGTAGCTGGCGTTGTAATTAGCTTCATTCACACTTATTCCGTTCATCCTGTTTATGAGCTCCTCTTCTCTGAGCCTCACAAATACAAAAATCTAAAATTAGCATAGCATTTATTATTGGAATGAATGTGTTGGAAACGAGCTCGTCGAAAGTGTGTGAACCAAATATAAGGCAAGTTCATTTGTAGAGCACCTTTCATACACAAGGCAATTCAAAGTGCTTCACACAGCAGGAAAAATGCATTAATATCACAAAGAAATGACAGAAACAGAAATACAATAAAATTAACTAAATAAAAATAAAAAATAGTTTTAGAATTGTAGAGAATTTCTCTAAAGAAAGACCTTTTAATTTGAATAAATTTAAAAGGTGCTATTTTTAAGCTAAAATTTAAAGGTGTAGGGTACTACCTCAAAATAGTCCCATATACATCTTTTAGTATTTAAAATGTCAAAAATAAAAAATAAATAAAATACAATACAATACAATAAATACAATAAATACAATTAAAAAAGGGTAATGTGTAAATAATTTAAGACATAAAAGAGAAGAGTGCAAAGAAAAATCCTTTCAGTCATATGCACAGCTAAACAAAACTGTTTTTAGCTTAGAAATATAGACATAGCTTTCGGTCACCTTGGTGATTAGTAAACGACAATTAAAGCCACTTTCAGTCCACCTTAAATAGTTTCTGAATTGTATACTATAATTTCCCACAATAACGTGTCCTTTTCGCTCCAGTGTCTATAGACGGCGTGGAGTGGAACGACGTCAAGTTCTTCCAGCTGGCGGCGCAGTGGCCGACTCACGTCAAATATTTACCCGTGGGACTGTTCGGCTACAGCAAACCGTCGTCATAGGGGGTAACCACGGGAGACGCCCGAAACGATCCTCCGGAACCCTCCGGAACCCTCCTCCCTCCGACCTTTCGCCCAGCGCCGCTTCTTTTGTCGCCCTACGAAAGAGCAGTGCCGGGCTGTAACTGTTGTCACTTTACTGCCCCCTGGTGGATGTGTGTGGTGTTGTGAGTGTGTGTGTGTTTGTTTGTGTGTGTGTGCGCACGTGTGTGTGTGTGTGTGTGTGTGTGTGTGCGTGCGGAGGCTGCATGCAATCGTGAATGTACAGTACGAGCTCACGAGCGTTCCCCAAGGGGCTCACAGCACAAGTTAAAAAGCAAACTGCCATTTTCCGCTACCCTCGGGCGAAATTGCATGCGACCAATCCCCCCCGGTTTTAGCCCCGATGCCCTTCCGTGAATTGTCGAGCAGTCGCCGCGCAGCAGGTGTCGTCCCCGTTCGCTCTTGCATGAAATCGCCGTTAAAAAAAAAAACACTCTTTCCGCCACAGAAGTCAAACTCGAAATGAGGTTGTGTATTTTTTGCATGTTTGACATGCTTAGTGACGCGAGCATGTCTCCGGGTCAGAAAGACGTCGTCACACAATCCGCTCCGAATTGTTTTGATTTCAAGGGCTTCCACTTCACTCTTTAGAATTTCCGTGCTAAAAGAATACAAAACTGAAGTGTGTTTCGCTTTCCCTTTTTAGTGCCGTTTTGTGATCGTCAGTGATTTCAGGGCAAATCTATATCCACCATAACATTACGACATGTGTGGGGCTTTTCTGTTTGGCACTTGTTACCATGAAATATTAGCATCAATTATGGGAAAATACCTCCAGAGTTGATTTGTGAGAAGCAGGAGAAAGTGGGCAGGGATTTGAGCTAATTTGATTAAAGTCTAGTTCAGTGGTTCTCACAAAGTACCACTGAAGAAAAGAAAAGGTCTAGACTGGGGCTAAAGCGGATCTAAATTTGGGCTAATCCAGGTCTAAACTGGGGTTTAAGCGGGTCTAAAACTGGGGCTAAAGCGGGTCTAAACTGGGGTTAATCCAGGTCTAAATTGGGGCTAAAGTGGGTCTAAACTGGGGTTAATCCTGGTCTAAACTGGGGCTGAACCAGGTCTAAAAATGAAAAATGACTACACTATAGCTACAGAAGTTATAAACAAGGATAAAATTGACTCTAAATCGGGCTAGGACTGCTTTAGCTGCAGGATTTACCTGCCGTGCATGTTTTAGGTCAATGGGGGACTTGAGCGCCCAGAGAAAACCCACCAGAGCATCTCCAAAACAACAGCTCCCGTGGGATGTTCCAAGAAATGCTGTCATAATGTTATGGTGGATCAATGCAGCTATCATTTGCTATGCACTTAACCAATACTGTGCGTTTGTGGCTGGTTAAAACCTCTTTTGTCGACAGTCGGACCTTTCAAAATGATGCAAGAAATAATAACGATGGAACTAAGTAACGCATTTTCAAACTGTAGTACGTTTTCACATTTTGTCCCGCTGTTTTAATTCGCAATAAAGCACAAACGTTCAGCCACCGTCGTGTGTTATTACGGGCAGCGATCACTTCACATGACGTGGTTTCGATTTTCCTGGACCTAAAGGACGGATTAAAAAAAAACATAAAAACCTGCAAAATCTAGGCCGTCGTGAGATGTTTAGTGACAAGTGTGACAAGTGTACGTGCGTGTGGTGAGTTCTTGTACTGTGGTCAACAATTGTAAAGCAAAAATAAAACAGAAATTGTCCTTTTTTTTTTTTTTCTACAATGTGAAAGAGGTCGTGCAGTTGTGTTTGAAAGTCGTGGTCGGCGTGAAAAGCTGCGGTAATCCCGTCGTTAACCGTGCAGCAAAACCGACTCGATGTGAAGTACAGTGCAAGTTTTAGACGGATTTGAAGGAGATGAAGAGGGAAATTGTGAGAAAATTCACTTTTTCCATCTCAATAATGAGACACAAACTTGAAAAGGACCTGATTTTGAACCGTAAGTGGCATTTAGTCCTTTCTGTCGCTCTGATACTGAACCATGACAGAGAAACTCCTAGTCCTTATCTGACTACTACTAGTTGGATAAAACTGTTTATCTCTCTGGCCAACAAAAATAACCTTTTAAAATAAATTACCGTATTTTCTGGACTATACGTCGCACCTGAGTATAAGTCGCACCAGCCAAAAAATGCATAATAGAGAAGGAAAAACATAAATAAGTTGCAGTGGAGTATGAAATGGGGTTGCAAGTGTGAAAATAACAAATAATATCACACATAAGTCACTCCAGAGTATAAGTATAAATGAAAAAAGGTGCTTATAGTCCGGAAAATGCGGTAATTCAGTCTAATTTACTCACATATAGTAATTTTATATGTGTATCTGCCAAATCAAACGAGTGATGGGCGATACCAGTGTTTAATTTGCTATTTTTTATTTGGTCTGATACCATAAGTACCATGGCAAGTGTCCCAATATCGATCCAATACCGAAACCAAGGTGGATCTAAGATATTTAGATATAGATATGGTTGCGCTAATAATGAGACTATTCGATACTCCTGTTCGATATTTGGTATCGATCCGCCCATCACCAAATCAAACTACGTGCTTTGAATTTGCCTATTTGGTCAAACTAATTTAACTGAACCATTTTTTGTTTTTTTGTGCATAAAAGAAGAATTATTTTTTTTAAAATTCTCCTTTTTGATTATGATGAAAATTTATGTTAACGTTTATAACACAATTTAAATAAAAAATAATATAATCACAAAAAATCACAATCTTGTCCCTGGCTAGCGACTCAAACGTTTTAAAAATAAGTTATTTTGGTAATTCCAAATACTAAAATTTAATATCGCAAATTTATCGACCGCCTTTTCCAGATCTCTCTAAAACATTTGCACCGTACTGATTAGAAATGAGTGAAAACTAAATTGAATGTATCTTACCGTCATGATTCCAGCCTTGTCCTCTGCAACTCTCCAGTATTGTATTAGCGAAACTAGTTTTCTACATAGTGTTGACGCCGTTGTCTTGACTTTTTGCTACGGTCCCTTGACACTTTTAACAGTGTTGTGGTCTGGGCACGCGTCTCCTTTTGTTACATGCTGAAGTTCAAACTGAGGGGATCAAAACCCGCGTATTTGTGCTTTTATACCATTCGCTCTTTCACAATAAGATGCCGCCGTGGCCCGGATAACGAAAGTACATTGCAATAATGCACTTAATTGGTCAAAAAGAAGTGGGAAATGTACGAAATGTTGTACCGTATTTTCCGCACTATAAGGCGCACTGTCAATGAATGGTCTATTTTCGATAATTTTTCATATACCGTATTTTCTGGACTATAAGTCGCACCGGAGTATAAGTCGCACCAGCCAAAAAATGCATAATAGAGAAGAAAAAAACATATAAATCGCACTGGAGTATGAAATGCGGTTGCAAGTGAGAAAATAACAACTAATATCACATAAGTCGCTCCGGAGTATAAGTATATACGTATAAATATAAGTATAAGTCGCACTGGAGTATAAAATAAGGTTGCAAGTGTGAAAATGACAAATAATACCACATATAAATCACTCCAGAGTATAAGTATATGAGTATAAATATAAGTACAAGTCGCACCCCGGCCAAAACTATGAAAAAAGGTGCACCTTGTAGTCCGGAAATTACGGTATAAGGCGCATTAACCAAAATAAACTCTTCGAGGTCAGTAAGCACAACCAGAATTAATCCATATATAAGGCACTGGATTATAAGTCGCGCTGTTTTTTGAGGAAAATCAAAGGCTTGTAAGTGCGCCTTATAGTGCGAAAAATACGGTCATTTACTAAGTTTGACCCTAATATGTAATGTATCATGAATATTGTCGCACAACCGAAAATAGAAAACACGGCAGTCAAAAATAAGTCAATTATTAGTGTTGCATTTAAAGTAAACCTGATTGTTGGTGTGTGAGTTGTCGTCGTGGTCGATCTCGTGCGGTCAAACTCACTCTCATTAAAACTACTGCCAACGCGTTCCATCTCCAAATCCTCCAAACCGAAAAATGAATATGCGATGTGTTCTATATTTGTCATATTAGGGGCTGAAATAAGTCAGACTTGTCCCGTCATTTCAAGATGTTAGCCCGTTAGCTTACTTCACATTGTTTACACGTGTTCTGGTCCCGATGGTCTGTAGCGTGTGACTTTGTACTGTATCTGTCCTGAGTCTGTGATTTTAATGTTCCTCTGCCACAAACGGAGGTCGTGGATAGAGATTAGGAACTGTTTGGTCCGTCAATATTGTTTGTATGTGGTCAGCAGGGTCTTCTCTCTAAGGAAAAATGTTCTTCAAGATTTTAACAACGAGTAATAAGTTAAATACAATAAAATAAAGCCTGTACATTCGCCCCGGAGAAGGTTCAAACGAAAGAGTCTTTAAGTTTATGGAAAGTATTTTTGCACACACCATCGTCTCCTCATCTCTTTTGCCTTTTGCCTATAACTGTAATAATAAACAATAACAACAATATGGAACTTAATGCTTGTACATATCGGATAGTACTTGTTAAATAGTATTTTCTGTTGTCTACATTGGACATGTTTTGTAGTTCTGCTTTTTCATAATTATGTTTGTCAATCAAACTGATGTGGGTTGAAAAGTGGAAGTGTTCATTGTTTCATTTGTTTGTTTTTTTAATAAAAAAAAATGTTCTTGATTTGTAATTATGTGTCTTTTTCTTAGTTGAACACATTTAGGCCCAGATTTCAGAAACCGGACCAGACTGACTGAAATGAGATCCGTAAAGCGGGTGCAAAGACGATATTCTCTCATTAGGGCTGCGTTCAGAACCGGGACGCATCCTGGACTAAACCTGGACTAAACCCGGACTAAACCCGGACTAAACCCGGACTAAACCCGGACTAAACCAAGTCTACATCTGGACTAAACTGGGCTAAAACCAGGACTCAACAAGCACAGTGCAATTATTTTACAAGCCTCCGAATGAGGTTTCACCTTGTTGCACCCCTGGCTTCCTGCCAGGAAACATGACAATTTGCATTATGAATAATTTATAATGAATAATTCCGCATGTTCCCGACATAAAGCTCGTTTGCTACAATGAAACTACATGAACACATGATTTCAGGAGTTGTAATGTCATTTATTTAGAAAACAGATCTAAACAGGAAAATGAGACAAAGGTGCACTATGTGTTTCTGTCTCCATGGAGATGTCATTGCATTGCCTGGAATGTTCCACAATATAACATTAAACTTGTCTTGCATTTATACAATCACGGGTGATTTTATTTCTCAAAAATGTCAAAATATACAATAATTACAATAACTGTGAGGGGACGCCTCTCCACAGATCTGATCAGTGTGACAAATAAGTTTATTTGCATCTCCATGAACACGAGCAGACGCTCAGAACAGACAATTCATTATTTAAAATGATGATGAAAAGTACTTAAAATATTGCACAAAATAGGACGCTGAAACCCATGAATATCTTATATCTAGTCAAATAGATGCATTGGGATTTGACGGAGTACGTTTTCAGTTCGTTAGGAGGACATTTCCGTCACAGCGCCGTGTTTATTTTGAAAACCGGATGCGCTTGTGTCTCTTCCAGTGACGCTCGCGCTTCACAGAGCTCGTCTGGAGCATCACAACACTGTCCCACCGCTTTGTTCAGGGACAGAAAACACCGCACCACGTTCAATGACGGTAAGAACGCGGCGTGTCGCAGCCGTCCGCCTCACACCCGCACGCGTACGCCACGTTTGGACGTCAATGTGTCGCGTTCGGATGCAACGTGTCGGGCTCGTGGACGATGCGACCCGCGGCGAGGTCCGTGTCCGCCTGCGCCCGCGAGCCCTCCGGTTACACTTTTATATAAAACGGTGACACTACGCGTACTACAACCGCACTCCGCTCACCGAACACGGCCCCGATCCGTCGTTCGTTCGGCCCCGCGAGCTCGTGTAACACTCGTCAAAAGCCGTGGCCTATTTGTATTTACGTTGTGTCCGTTTGTCTTGTCACGACGATGCGCGCGCGCTGTCATTCGAAGTGCATTATTGTTATTGGACGCGTCCCGGGCTCGGTTCCGTGCGTCACGCGAGCCTTTTCGGTCACCTTCATAATGGCTCAGGAAGCGAATGTCTCCCCCCTCTCTCTCTCCCCCACACACACATCACCAGCAGCAGGAGCGAGGCCTCTGCTGCTCCTGCCACCGGCTTTTGTCATTCACAATAATGGCGTCAAATAACCTAGATTGCCTACGCACGCAACGCAGCGCAACACGACGCGCTCCTCCCGGTACATCGCGGTAATAATAACGGGGGGAAAGGGTAACCGTGACGTGGGGGGGAAGAGCGTGGACAGTGGTGCATTGCGGTGCGCGCGCGGGGGGGAGGAGGAGGAGGAGGAAACAGGTGCGTAACACGTCACGTCACGAGTATTTGTCCTTTTTCCCTGTGAAGGAGGGATTCGTTTACATCTCCGGGACGAATGGGACAATCTGATATGAGTCAATGGCAGAGGAGAGTAAAAGTATCCGCCGCTATTATTACTTTTTAGAGTCCGTGATTGGATGAACGAGCGGTTTGGCAACTTCTGACACCCACAATCTACACCAGGACAACTAATATTATTGTCTTATTGTCTAATAATCTCAACTGGAATGTCCAAACCTCTTTTTCCCAGGGAACAGTGTAATGAAGCACACATCAGGGGCCCGCAGGGGACAATGTAATGAATCGTTCAACATAATATTGCATTTAAAACAGGATTGACCGGGTTTAATAAGACTCTGAACATAATTGTTAGGTCAATATCACAGCACGGTGTTTGTTTTTTAGCGTGTCACGTTAGATTTGTTCAAAGTGTGCGGTAAATAGTGCTACGAGCCCGATTAAAACAGCCCCAAACTGAATTATTGAGTAAATGAGGGATTATTTTAAGTGTTTTTGTAAATATTTGTCGTATTTGACCGTGTATAATCCTCAAAGACCAAACGCTTTAATCCTTTAATCTTTGGTTGCACTTTGAAATTGCGTTACAGACTTTGATCTAATATGTTTTGATGCAAGAATAAAATAACCTTGACGTAACGGTCGCAAATATTGTGACGTGTCCTATATTTACCAATTCATTAACATAACTAAAAGACTATTTTGGTAATTGATTAATCTATGTTTCTTTGTATGTTTTCTTTCTGTTTTGGAGTCTGTTTAACGATGATTTGCAAAATTTCAGGCCTAAAAAACTACTTACCGTATTTTCCGGACTATAAGTCGCACTAGCCAAAAAATGCATTAAAACATATATAAGTCGCACTGGAGTATGAAATGCAGTTGCAAGTGTGAAAATAACAAATAATATCACATATAAGTCTCTCTGGGGTATAAGTATATAAGTATAAATATAAGTATAACTCGCACCCCGGCCAAAACTATGAAAAAAGGTGCCACTTATAGTCCGGAAAATACGGTATTATTTTTCGGAGTCTGTTAAACGATGATTTAGCTTTTCCAGCCCTAAAAACGACTTACTGACTAATGAAACGATTCCTTTCCCGACGTGGGCGCGCCCGTGTAAAGCTGGTCTTGTTATAATTGGCTTGGGGTCAGTCCCAGACGCGTGTTGTAATCCTCCAGGAGCGATCTAAGCAGCAGAGTTAAGACGGTGTCATCAAACAAGTGGCTTTTGTGTTCTCGTTTCCTCTGGTTTGACTTCAGCGCGACGTTCACAAGTGTCTCATTGTGTGACGAGTTCAGAGCCGCTGTAAAGTCTTCACTTCCACCCGTTTTACATTTTATTTGTTAAACAAATGATGTATTCATGAAAGATCAAAACACGGGCCGTAGTTGTAGGTTTCATTCACTCAGATTTACATATTTTGATTGTGTGAAAAATTTGTACGAAAAATATTGAATGTATTAAAACAAATTAAATGGTAAGAAATTGTGCAGTGAAAATGTTTTGGGAATCTCACGTAATTCACTAAATATTCAAAGTCTATTTTATTTTTTGTCAAAAAATCTCTACTTGATACTCATTCCAAGAAGTGTTTACCCGTATTTTTCGGACTATAAGGCGCACTTAAAAGCCTTTAATTTTTATCAAAAAACGACGCCTTAAGTGTGCCTTATAATCCTTTTATATATGGATTAATTCTGGTTGTGCTTAATGAGCTTGAAGCAATTTTGTGTGGTACACGTTTTGTTTCGCTTAATGCTTATAGTTCGGTGCACCTTTTTATATATTTAAAATGATCGAAAATAGACCATTTAATTCCAGTGCGCCTTATAGTGCTGAGAATACGGTGCAGTGAAAACATCCTTTAGGTAGGACAACTACCTAAACAACTACTATTGATTATTTTGTGTGTGTGTGTATATATATATATATATATATATATATATATATATATATATATATATATATATATATATATATATATATATATATATATATATATATATATATATATATATATATATATATATATATATATATATATATATATATATATATATAATTAATAAATAAAAATAATTTAGGTCAGGGGGCCCCAACCACCGGGCCGCGGGCCATCTGCTACCGGGCCTCAGAGGCATTTATTTGTTTAAAGTCTGTTGCTAAATCTCAATATTATATGCGTTTTAATTTTGGGGACCGCTGGTTTAGATGAAATGATATTGTCTAAAAATATATATATATTATGACGACATTATTAAAACCTGTAGAGATTGACATGTTAGTATTGTTACAAGTCCAGTGCAGTGATGTCCAGGGGTAAATATGGTCTCTAACACGTTATTATTTGTGTCCCCCCTTCTGCTTCCCCCCTCTGTGTCCCTCCCGTGTCCCTCCCGTGTCACCCTCTGCGTCCCCCCTCTGTGTCCCCCCTTCTTTGTCCCCCCTTCTTTGTCCCTCCCGTGTCACCCTCTGCGTCCCCCCTTCTGTGTCCCCCCCTGCGTCCCCCCTCCAGTGTGTATGAAAAGCGTGCCATGTCCACGATGGTGTACCCACGCGACGAGTCCCTGGAGCGGCTCAGTCAGGACGAGATCGTGCTGAACACCAAGGCGGTGATGCAGGGGCTGGAGACGCTCCGGGGGGAACACGCCCAGCTCCTCAACTCCCTGCTGGACTGCGCGCAGCCCCCCGCCGCCCAGGAGAAGTCCGGGGCCCTAAGGAAGAGCCTGGAGGCCATCGAGCTCGGGCTGGGGGAGGCGCAGGTGAGAAGCACGGAGCGGTTGTAGCGGTTTGGTTTTGGGTGATACGGGAGCGGTCAGTCGCCTTGTGCTCATGTGTCGCTCCCAGTTTGTCCTCAGAGCATCAGATTTGTCCTTTTTTATTCAAACTGTCAAAATGGAAGATGAATTTAGGCGAAAATTACAGTATTTTCGGGACTATAAGTCACCTTTTTTCATAGTTTTGGCCGGGGTGCGACTTATACTTATATACATATATTCCGGAGCGACTTATATGTGATATTATTTGTTATTTTCACACTTGCAACCGCATTTCATGCTCCAGAGCAACTTATATATGTTTTTTTCTTCTCTATTATGCATTTTTTGGCTGGTGCGACTTATAGTCCAGAATGACAAATCCTTTTATATTGACTAATGAAAGGCACAAAGAGGTGTGTGGTCAGAAGGTTTATGTACAGTAGCCTCCAGACAGGGTGTGGTCCTGCTCCCAGACCTGATACAACAAACTTTATCTTCATTAAATTGTGAACAATAACGGAGCATTTAACATTTTATGAGCCGTATAGATTTTAACATCGCAATACCACGGCAACACATATCGGATGCGTCTGTAATATGTTTCTGTATTTTAACCAGGTTTAATCGCAGTTTAGGTTCAATCTGTGACGTGGTGTTACTAATACACTCACAGCAGTTATGTGTGAGCGATTGAGCGATTTATAAGGAGGAAACGGTAAAAAATATATCGTGATTTGTGATATTGTGTTGTCAAAAGTTAGTTTGAAGTGTTCCATTTCCAATCTAAATGTTTTTTGAATGAATTGAACAAAGCCTTGGTAATAGCGGTGAGAGTCATATTGAGATTGTTTTGGAGATTTGCAAAATTAGAAGAAAAAAAAAGAACAGACATTAATAAATATAGCTATGGATTGTAATTTATGCACTTTTAAAACAAAATTATTTAAATATATTACGGTATACCGGTTTTCTTTTCATAACTTCTCATGCTTATTTTTTTCTTTTGTATTTTGGAATATGACAGAAAAATGCAACAAAATCTTGTTTTAGAATGAAAAAGTAGCATATCTACAGTTCTGTTTGCCTCCTCAAGATCTCAAGATATCATCACAGCTCCATAATGAATACAAATATATAAAGAATATAACTAATAGTCCAGGGGAAAACATATAATTCTTCAAAGTAACCAAAGGGTAAAGAGGAACGCTTCATGGACCTCCAGGCTGTGATGGAAAGAATGGAACGTTCAAGTATAATAAATACAATAAAACAAAGTACTCTCTTCTACCGTATTTTCTGGACTATAAGTCGCACCGGACTATAAGTAGCACCAGCCAAAAAATGCATAATAGAGAAGAAAAAAACATATATAAGTCGCACTGGAGTATGAAATGCGGTTGCAAGTGTGAAAATAACAAATAATATCACATACAAGTCGCTCCGGAGTATAAGTATATAAGTATAAATATAAGTATAAGTCGCACTCCGGCCGAAACTATAAAAAAACTGCAACTTATAGTCCAGAAAATACGGTAATTTAAGCTCCTTTATTAGTTATGCCATACATAAACATAGATGACCTGTTTTAGCATGCTTTGTTCATGAAGTTCCTGCTCTCTGGACGGGGGGGAGCATCGTCCGCCTTCCTACGGGACGCTTTCACCCTTAAACGGTAAACGCCGCCCCCTAAAGCCCCGCCCTCTGCCCCGCAGGTGATCATCGCCCTGTCCAGCCACCTGAGCGCCGTGGAGTCGGAGAAGCAGAAGCTGCGCGCTCAGGTGCGGCGCCTGTGCCAGGAGAACCAGTGGCTGCGGGACGAGCTGGCCGGCACCCAGCACAAGCTCCAGCGCAGCGAGCAGAGCGTGGCCCAGCTGGAGGAGGAGAAGAAGCACCTAGAGTTCATGAACCAGATCAAGAAGTTCGACGATGACGCGTCGCCCTCCGAGGATAAGAACCAGAGTGGCGGCGGCGGCGGAGGAGGCGGCGATAAGGACAAGGACAAGGACAGTCTGGACGATCTGTTCCCCAACGACGATGACCAAGGGCCGGGTAAGACGAAGCCGCAGCTGCCCCGGGGCGTGAAGGAATGCAAAATTAATGGGTTTAATGTCGGATTATGGGACGTTTCAGGCAAAGTGATACAATTTAGTGCACTTTTAATCCTTTAATGATCAATGATGGATTTTATTACTTTTGTTGCTGCAGTGAAATATCTAAAGCCAATCTTAATTCATTTATCAGATTTTAGTTTAATGGCACAGTTGACCAGAATTCTGACACAAAAGTTAAATATGTCATAAATATGGGGGAAAATGCTTAAATTAGACTTAAAAACAGACTTTCACAGACTTGTTTTTGTGCTGAGATGATCGGCAACAACAATGAACGATCGCACGAGACGTTTTTAATTAAATGGACGTATTAGACTCCGCGGTGGAGCTTCTAAGAGTGTCAGGACGAGCAGAGCGACCGATGCACGGCGCTGCTGAACACGTTAAACAGTGCGAATGTGAGAGCGCTTCATTCAGCTGGAAACCGGGGTTGTTTTAGCAGAATTGAGGGTTTATCACAATTTTTCCTGCTCGTTTTACACAAATCTTCGTATCACATTCCACGCTTTACATGATTACGTTGAAGTGGACGTGAATTAACTTCTGTTTTTGAAAAAAATACAGCCGAGCGTGAATAAAATGCTCTTCCGTCAGGAGAAAACCCGCAAAATTACAAATAATTTTCACGATTTTGCCGCTCTAATATAATTTGTGTTCATTTGCATTAGAATAAAAGTCACAATTTGGTTCACGGTGCAGAAAGTTAGATGCCAAAGTGTAAAATGTGTACAAACCCTTCTAAATATGAAGTATTTGCCTTATTACTAATGCTTGATGTTTATTTGGCTCTACATTTTCACAGTAAAACACGGGGAGATGACACTAGACGATAAAACAAAATAAAGTACTTTTTAATTTCTAACGTTTGCCTCTGGGGCCCAGTAGCAGATGTCCCGCGGCCCGGTTTAGGGCCCCGGCTTGGTGGTTTTGGGCCCCTGCTCTAAACTACAGGGTTAACATGATTTTTTTCTTCTCAAGACTGGATATTTAGTTTGATAATTACACCTGCAGAGTGTTGTGCAGCTCCACATCAGCATTTCTCCCGTTCTAGACACATTTCCTGTTGTAAGTGATCATATAAAGCATTACCTCGTTCAGTGTAGGCAGCAGAGTTTACGACAGAGTTTACACCGGAACACAAGCTGCTCAGACGTTCTGATTTAGATCTTTGTTTTTCAGTTTTGGCTCAAAGGTTTTTTAACACCAAATGTTTAGAGCTGAGCAATCCGTTTGCACTTTTCTCTTTCCAACGCAAATGTGTGTTTTTTCCTTTTCCAAGTGTTGTTTTGGAGAGATGCAAAATGAATTAATTAAATGAGACATGACAAGGACAGGACAAAGTAAATCGTTTAAAAGGATGTCGCTGTAAAGTAACATTTCTGCATTATGTCTATGTAATTTAAACTATTTATAAAGGTTAAAGAATATATAGATTTTCATTTTTTTAAACATACAGCAGCAGAAACTTACATAAAACAAACTGACCTATGTAAAATAATAATAAAAGAAAAATTATTAATAATAATAATAATGATGATAATGATAATAATAATAGTAATGATGATAATAATAATAAAAAATATCAATAATAATAATAATAATAGTAATAATAATGATAATGATGATGAAAATAAAAATAAAAATGATAATAATTAAAAAAAAAAAATTATAACAAAGAAATCATATAAGACATCAAATAAAAACAACTGTGATTTCTCAAGCCGCATTTTCCATCATTTTTTCCACCGTTAATATTCCGTTATCGTCTTGTATGATCTTTGAACCTTCACGGTGACATTTCCAGGCAGGTTTTGGCACGTTTCTGCTGGATTAACTGCAGATATTGTCTGAATATTGTCATTGGAATAGCACCAGCTCGCCGGCTCAGAGCAGCGTAACACATTATCTGTGCATTTGGACGTACACCTCCCACACTCAGCGCCATTAGTAAACCAGGAAGTGCTGAGGCAATTGAATTATTGATGGAGAAACGTACAGCGCGTCCTTTGAAGTTCGCTCTTCATCTTCTCAGTTTCTATAGGAACAACATTCTCATTCTTGGGTTGTACTGTGACCATGGTTATCATTTTCAGGCTTTAGGCTGCTCTGCGTGACTGTTAAGTGCGTTTTGTGCTGTCTGTCCATGGTGACATGGTGCCTTAGTCCATCGAATTGTTTATTAGTCAAATAATTGTTTTATTGGGAATTGTTTCATTTACAGAAAAAAACTCCAGAAGGGAGAAGACATGAAATAAGAGTAAAAGTGGAGTTTAGTCTGCCTTTTTACATCTAAATTCATTGACTTTTTGTATAAATGTTATCTAGTGTTGAGAGCTTTTGCCAGTGCCACGCTCTTTGCTTTGTTTTGGTCCGATTTGTCCCGGTTTGAGCCCAGTTTAATCCAGACGTAGGCTTTGTTTGGTTCTGTTTTAGTCCTGGTATAGTCTTGTTTTAGTCCTGGTTTAGTCCTGGTTTAATCCTGGTTTAGTCCTGGTTTAATCCTGGTTTAGTCCTGGTTTAGTCCTGGTTTAGTCCTGGTATAGTCCTGGTATAGTCCCGGTTTAGTCCCGGTATAGTCCCGGTATAGTCCCGGTATAGTCCTGGTATAGTCCTGGTTTAGTCCTGCTGTTGTCGAGAATCAGATGTGGCTTAAGTGTCACAAACCCTTATTAACATGTAAATACAGCTATATTAATGCGTCTTCTACTGGACCTTTGCAGTTCCAGTGTTGAATTCAGAGTTAAGAGTGTTGTCCTTTTTATAGACTTATCCACAACCTGGTTTTGAACATGTGGCGCTCCAAAAGCTCAATATTTTCACAGAATTGCAATGAGACTTGTTAAAATTGCACACAAAAACATTACTGAGCAAACAAAGATAGACTTCTAACTGTTTCCTGTAGTGGAAGTCATAAGTCATAAGTTGTGGTGCTGTGGATCATGTGCTGCAGAATGGGCCCCAGTGTCTGCTCTGGTTCAAGATCGTGTTCAGTGTTTATTCATTTACTCATAAAGACTCTTCAGTTACGGTGGCGCAAACTGTACACGAGTCATGACATCACGCCTCATGTTTAAAATCATCTCGTGTCCGTGCTTATCTTTTAGGTTTTTCTGTTTTGGAAGGTCACGTACGAAGGAAATTTGACAAAACTCAGACAAATCATTTAAAAATAAGGCGTATAATGTGGTGTGGCGTCCCAACAACATAAACAGGGAAAAGATAGAGCATTTTTGTCTTAATTTTCCTCTATTATTACTTAAAGTTGTCAAAGTATCAATACCAGAGACTCTTCTATACTAAAACTGAATACTAATGTGAATAAATATTGATACTGGCAAAAGACACATTAAAAAAAACACATTTATTTAAATTATCTTTGAGGAATAGTTCTAGAAAGGTCCTGATCTATGTAATTTCCTGTATAACACTACATGGTATAAATAAACTACTATGATTTTGTGTTGGAATTTACAGTTTATAATCTTAAAAAGAGTCATTTTTCTTACAATTCTGGTTATTGAATAAATGTAAAAAGCCTGAGGAGTCGACAGAAGAGTTCTAATGCAGTTTCTAATGCAGGAGAAATGTATTTCCATCGTTATTTATTAGACATTTAAATGATATAAAGAATGCTGTTTTGAGAATATACAAAATGTGAATATCAAGGTTATTGTTTATAGTAAAAATCGCTTCAAAAAGACCTGATTTAAAAATAAAAAATATATATATGTTTTTGTCGTAAACGTTCAGATAAGTATATATTTGTGATTCATTTTACAAACAATTTACATTTTTCTGATGATTAAACCTCAACTAATACCTTTTACACGAAAAAAAAGTTCAGATTAATTTCCGTCACGCTCATCCGTTTGCTCATGGAACCCCCTCCTCTCGCCCGCCGCAGCCCAGCCGAGCGGGGAGGCGGCCGCTCAGCAGGGGGGCTACGAGATCCCCGCCCGCCTCCGGACCCTCCACAACCTGGTGATCCAGTACGCCTCGCAGGGCCGCTACGAGGTGGCCGTGCCGCTCTGCAAACAGGCGCTGGAGGACCTGGAGAAGACCTCGGGACACGACCACCCCGACGTGGCCACCATGCTCAACATCCTCGCTCTGGTGTACAGGTCAGGAGCGTGTTTTTCGGGGTCTCGATACAGCGTCACGCTCTAATCTCTCATATTTATGTACCGCACAGGGACCAGAACAAGTACAAAGAAGCGGCCCACCTCCTGAACGACGCTCTGGCCATCAGGGAGAAGACCCTGGGGAAGGACCACCCGGCCGTGGCGGCGACGCTCAACAACCTGGCCGTGCTTTACGGCAAGAGGGGCAAATACAAGGAGGCGGAGCCGCTGTGCAAGAGGGCGCTGGAGATCAGGGAGAAGGTGATGTCTCTGTTTGTGTCAGCAGGGCCTTTTCCAACGTTTATATTCCCGTGCGACTGTTCTCGTGCTTTTCTTTTCTATTGCGACACTGAAATTGACCCACGGTGGCACGGTAAAGGTTGTGTTATTGTCAGTGTGGGAAAGGGCAGGCATGTGATTATAACTTTGTCTAGTGGATCTTTGATTGTAGCTTATTTGTTCTACCACTTTCAACTCATTCAAAAAGCACAGTTCAACTATTGCTGGTGATATAAGAACCATATTTTCCGGAGTATAAGTTGCACCAGCCAAAAAATGCATAATAGAGAAGACAAAAACATATATAAGTCACACTGGAGTATGAAATGCAGTTGCAAGTGTGAAAATAACAAATAATAAGATAAGAATATAGCCGCAAGCGGCAATGATCGGCCCTCGCCACGCCGCCGCCACACCGCCGCCACGCCGCAAGAGGAGGGGGCGCTAACGCGCCCCAATTGTCCTTTTATTACGCCTACTGCTGAATCTGTGACGCTGTCACATCTTCTCCCCTTTGTTTTACCATCAAAAAGCTATTTTATTTTGAATTCTTGGCAAAATGTGCGGCTTTACCGCACAGACACCGTGACTCTTTGAATGAAAATGTGGATAACTTTTGATGGTCCACCCCTGAAGATGAGTCTCACCAAATTTCAGGTTAATAGGGCTGACGCCCTGGGAGGAGTTTGTGAAAGTCTAAAGTGTAAACATGTTCTGGCGATTTCCCCATTGGAATAACATGAAAGGTTTCGGTCATCGTTACGGCAACGCCATAACAATTATGACATGGGTCTCATTGACTTTTTTGATGGGGATGCTAAAATTGAGTTGTGTGTCAAATTTCATATAATTTCGCAAAACTAAACATTTAACCTCCATATAAAATCTGTAGGGGGCGCTGTGGCGCCAAATTAATTTATTTCACTTCAAGTAGGTTTAGGGCAAAGAGGTTAACAACTGATTCTAATTTGACGCAATTCGGACTTTATCTGCGCAAACGGCAGAAATTTTAAATATGGGAGATTTCTGAAATTCTAGCTACAGTTTGCGGCTTCGCCGCACAGAGACCGTGAGAGGTATCAATGTAATTTGGATAACTTTTGATGTCCCACTCCTCAGTAGCATTTTCACCAAATTTCAGCTTTTTAGGGCCAACGCCCTGGGAGGAGTTCGTAAAAGTACGACGTTTGGAAAAACTCCGAAGTCATGTTTAGCCATTTTTGAAGCAATATGGCCGACATTTGGTTGGGCGGACGGCGTTGCCGTAATAATATTTTTTACTTCTCTTGTCACCATCTACCTCTGCGCCAAATTTCATGATTCTACGATTAGATTTTTTTTGGGTCATTTCCCATCTCTCAATGCATTTTTGGTACATTTGGGGGCGCTGACGCGCCAATTTTTTTTATTTTAGAAAAGGGAAATAGCCAGAATGTAGAGAGGCACGATTTTTAGAGGTGTGAACATTTTTGTGACTTTTCGTCAATGTTCACTGGGTGAAAAATAGGGGGGTTGGTCCCGAGAAGAAGAAGAAGAAGAAAGAATTAAAGCCGCAAGCGGCATCCAACGGCCCTCGCCGGCCGCCGGCCTTCCGACTCTGCGCTTTCGACTTGATAAAGATGGCGCCCTTATTGTGTTGAATTAAAAAAGAACTTGACAGACGGCAACACATTGGACATGGCCAATCCAGTGCAAATGAACACAAGTGTCAGTCAAATTTGCTGCGCCGCCGCACAGAGACCGTAGCACTTAGAATATAAATATGGATAACTTTTGATGCCCCGCTTGTGTAGATGATATTTCCCAAAGTAAAGCTTGATCGAGCTATTGCCCACGGAGGAGTTTGTTAAAGTGTGAAGCATGAATTTGAACATTTCAAAGATTTGGCGTTTTCCCATTTGTGACAGTATATTTGCAGCTCCACGGCACAGAGACCGTACCACTTGAAATCAAAATATGACTGACTTTTGATGCCCCGCTTGTGTAGATGATTTTCCCCAAATATTAGATTGATCGGGCAATCGCCCTAGGAGGAGTTCGTTAAAGTGTGAAGCGTAAAAATGTGGTCATTTTAGAGATTTCGCTGTTTTCCCATTTCTGACATATATTTGCGGGTCCGCCACACAGAGACCGGAGCACTTAGAATCAAAATATGGATAAGTTTTGATGCCCCGCTTGTGTAGATGATATTCTCCAAATATGAACTTGATCGGACAATCGCCCTAGGAGGAGTTCGTTAAAGTGTGAAGCGTAAAAATGTGGTGATTTGAGCGATTCTACGATTTTCCCATAAGGATAACATGGGATGTTTCTGTCATCGCTACGGTTACGCTGTACAAAATATGACTTTGGCTCTCATACTTTTATGATTTGGATGGCAAATTAGAATTTTGTTCAAAATATCATATCATTTGGAAAAACTCTATTGTTTATAGGCCACTCTGAAGGCCAAATAGTCAGAATTCTGGGAAACGTTTGCGGCTTCGTCGCACAGAGACCGTAAAATCTATCCTTAAAATTTTGGATAACTTTAGATGCCCCACTTGTCTAGAGGACGTACACCGATTTTGAGGTCGGTGGGCAAAACGCACTAGGAGGAGTTCGTTAAAGTGTGAAACAGAAAAATGTGGATATTCAAGAGATTTAGCGGTTTTCCCATAGGGATAACATGGGAGGTTTATGTCATCGCTACGACTACGCCGTAAAAATTAAGGCATTTGTCTGATTGGCTTTTTTGATCGGGACGCCAAAATAGAATTTTGGGTAAAGTTTAGAAAATTTTAGTAAAACTAATTCTTGACCTTCAATGTTAATTTAAAGGTCACTCTGTAGGGGGCGCTATCGCGCCCATTTCAATTTTGTCATCATAAACTGGTCCAAACTAGAAAGTTGAACAACTGATTCAAATTTGGTCCTAATCGGACTTGTTTTGATCAAATGGGAACAATTTTTAGATCTGCAATATCCCAAAATAAGTTGTCCAACTTTGCGGCTGCGCCGCACACAGACCGTAAAAGGTATCTCAAAAAATTGGATAACTTTAGATGCCCCACTTGTCCAGAGGACATACGCCGATTTTGAAGTTGGTGGGCAAAACGCCCTAGGAGGAGTTCGTCAAAGTTTGACGTGAACAAAATGGCTAACACAGCGTGTTTTCATTTTCAAAGGAAGATGGCGGCCATAGGGTAAGTCTGGGGGCGTGGCCACAATAATATTTGTTTTTTGTCCTCACAAGAGGAATGCGTGTTCCGAATTTCGTAGCTTTACGACAAAGTTGACCTCGGGGCGTCTCCCATAGGCGCAATGTATTTTGACTTTTGTCGGTGGCGCTGTCGCGCCATTTTTTTAGGAAAAAAAAAATGGCCCAGAAAAAACAAAATTTTTCGCCGATTCTGAATTTTGGGCAAAGTTTGGTGAGTTTTTGAGCATGTTCAGGGGGTCAAATTAGAGATCAAAGCGCTGAAGAAGAACAAGAAAAATAAAAATAATAATATCTTTAGCAAAAACAATATAGCCGTTTCCACTATAATAACAAATGATACATCGTTTGAAAGCTCTAAGCCTTCCCGATGCCGTCATGGGGTGGAATCATCATTACGAGCGCTTACGCGCTCATCACTCCCTATTCCGTCGGGATGCCCCGCCCACTCCCCATAGACTTCCATTGATTTGAGCAGATACAAGCATGGCCCATGCCTGCGGCATGGACTCTCGCGTACAGGACGATGCCAGGAGGGTTTTTGGAGGAATGCAGCGCTTCGCGCTGCTGTTGTCAACAATGAGTGAATGGGCTACGCCCATTCACTCATTGTTGACTATTTCTGTCATAGCAGGAGTAAGTATGCATGATCCATGCATTCGGCATGGGCTAGTTCACTGTACTTGCCAGGGGCGACGGGGTACCAAACATGCGGGCTGCGCCCGCATGTTTAGTCAGACAGTTGCAACGCTGCCTTCGGCAGCGTTGCGGGAGCAATAGGCCCTCCGCCCTGCTGGGGCTCGGGCCTAATAATATTCCGATGCGAAAACAATGTTTCCCATTTTTCAAATATCATAAACTATACATTTTCGGAAAGCGCTCGCGCTTTCCTACCTCATGGTGTGGGTCCCTGGTCACTGACGGGTACTTTCGTTAATTTTGAGTGGGCTCCGCCCACTTTGTGTTTTTGGCCCTCTATACAGTAATAATGTTCAATTTTTGCATTACATGCTTATATGCACGGAACATGCAAGAGATGGGGAACGTATTCGTGAGCTACTTAGCGCAAATGAGTGCTTTATATGGGGATGACGACCGCGAAGCGGTCGTCATCTCAATGTAAAGTGCTCGTTTAGTGCGCACTTTTGCACGGGCTTCGCCCGTTTACAACGGTAATGTTCCATTTTCCTACTACTAATTAGTATGCACGGGGCGTGCATGAGTGAAGGAGTGCGTTAGTGAGTGTTTGGAAGTGGGCGAGCGCTTCGCGCTTTCGCAGCCGTGCTTCGCACGGCCTTACGAGATTAATAGGCCTCTCGCCAGTTTGTGGCGCTCGGGCCTAATAAGATAAGATAAGATATTCCTTTATTGTCCCACATGGGGAAATTTCATTGGTGCAACGCAGGTAGATACAGAGGTAGATACAATAAGAGATACACGAAAAAAAAGTAGATACAATACAGAGGTAGATACAATAAGAGGTAGATAATAATATCACATAAGTCGCTCCGGAGTATAAGTATATAAGTATAAATATAAGTATAAGTCGCACCCCGGCCAAAACTAAAAAATGTGCGACTTATAGTCCGGAAAATACGGTAAGTAGTTTGTAGCATTTGATGATTGGCAAGTCACCTTTGAGAAGGTAAATTAAATAGCGCTGTTTCTATCCTTGTTTAGGTGGATGCTTGTTTTAATGAATAAGAGAAAATATCAGCTTCTTTTTGCTCATTGTTCTTGTGTTTTCCATTATATCAAAGTGTTTCCAATCCCTATATCTATAATTCAGTTCAAATACAGAGATGTACGGTTCATAAAAGTGATTTGTCCCTGGTCTTGTGCAGGTTTTGGGGAAGTACCACCCGGACGTGGCCAAGCAGCTGAACAACCTGGCCCTGCTGTGTCAGAACCAGGGCAAGTACGACGAGGTGGAGTATTACTACAGACGAGCTCTGGAGATCTACGAGTCCAAACTGGGAGCAGACGACCCCAACGTGGCCAAGACCAAGAACAACCTGGTGTGTAGGGGACCCTGACCCCGTCCCCGACCCCGACCCTAACCCTGACCCTGACCCTGACCCTGACCCTGCAGCATTTAAGGGCAAGACCAGAGCGAGAACGAGACCGGGACAAGTCTAGTTTAGCACGAGACCAGGATCAGACCAGGACCATGAGGAACAGTTTACTGAATGTCTAAACTGTGATGCCATAACTGATGATGATGATACTAATTTTAATAATAATTAAATTATAACTTATTTGTATGATAATTTTAATAACTTTAATAATAATAATTCTAATAATAACTTTAATCATAAAAATAATAACTTTAGTAATACAAATAATAAAACATGTAATAATAATACTTTTTATAATAATACTTTTAATAATTTGAATAATAATTCTGATATGTTTAATGATAATAATTATAATAACTGTATTCATCAAAATAATAATGACTTTGATAATAAAAAAATATAATAATCATAATTCATATAATCATTTTGATGATAATAATATACATTTTAATAATAATTTCAATAGGGAAAATATGTTGGCACTGACTGTAAAAAGCAGGAAATGAAGCGACTGAAGAGGCCGATTGCTCTGCTGCTGTGAAGGGCGTGGTACTGTCACAACTATTTACATATAAAGAAATAGGCTCGTTTTGAATAACAATTTTGGTACCACAATATTAGACAATTAGCTCTAATTTTAAACACAGAATAGTACTTTCATTCTGTTTTCATGTGGTCTTTTACTAGTTCTGAGATCATTCTAAAACTGCTCAGGAAAGGTCACATTTTGTCCTATGTATATGTATTTTCAGTATTGATACTCGTTCAAATGAGTATCTAGTTTTAGTAGTGATCAGTATCCATTTTTGTCCCTTTTGCCAGCCCTAGAGGGACATTTTTACAGATTGTTGTGATATAATTCAGCTCTGCTCAGACACGGGGATCAAGTGTGAACTCTCAGAAGAAGCAAAGAGCAGAAATGTAGAAGGAACATTAGGGCGGATGGTTTAGGAGATTGGTAAATGATTGAGGGTCAAAAAGCAGGTTGCGATTGACTGAAAACTACATATTTATGATGAGAAACACAGACTTCCTGGTTGAACTTGTGCTGCAGTTTAAACAGAGCTTTTACAGTCGTTTCTGTCCTCTTTCTAATCCTCATCGATCACGCTTCTCCTCAGGCCACGTGCTACTTGAAGCAGGGGAAGTTCAAAGACGCCGAGGCGCTGTACAAGGAGATCCTGACCCGAGCGCACGAAAAGGAGTTTGGGTCGGTCAACAGTGAGTACTAAACACGTGTATCCAGAACGTGTATCCAGAACGCGTATCCAGAACGTATATCCAGAACGTATATCCAGAAACACGCGTCCGAACGCCGCTGAAGTTTACGGACTCGACTGCCAGCACATATGGGACATCTCACTTCAAACGTGAATTATTTTGAAGGGAACTCCTGTCAACATCCACAATAAAATGCCAGATAATGTGGTAGTCCAATTTCTTAAAGGCGCAGTACGTGATTTTTGCCGTCTTCTACTTCTTGACTTCTATACTTTGCAGTGAATAATCAGAATGTGAGGAAGAAGTGACCAGAGTTTTAATGTCACTGCTAACAATAATAACTAGCCTGGGCACTTCCTGGTTCTCGGACGTTAAAAGGCTTTATAATTAGACGCAGACAGCACACCGCGGTTTCATTTTGACCCTGAATATCTGTACTGGGCTGAGCTACATGGGCAAAAAAACTGGTGCCGCCACTCGAAGTTTGCACTGATTTGACATAAAGACATATTTACTTCAGGTAAGTAAATATGTAAATAAAGGTCCACCATGTCATTTATTTATTTTTAGTGATGTAATGTAATGCACGTCTCGCTGTACGTTTTTGTTTTATGAATGAAAGTAAAGCAGGCAAATGGCACTAAAAACCCATTGATTGAAAACGCAATATTTTAAAAATAAATGTCATTGTATCAAAACATATTTGCACCTTTTTGCATATTTTTACCTGATTAAATCCAAAAGAAGACGTTCTGCGACACAGTGGCCCCATTTACTTGTATTGTAAAGCCTCTTTGTTTCACTGTTGCCCTCCAAATCCAAAATGAACTCCACGACTTTGAGCGCGGCACGTTCCTCTGTCGTAGTGGGTCTGGATTTGGCTCCTCCCCCTCGCCCTCGCCCCTGCTCTCACCGCGGGACACTGGATTATGTCTCTGGGGCTTAATGTCCTCCGCTATAAGCCTATCAAAACCCTCTGCTGCTTCTCACATGACCGGCGCGAGGGAATTAAGGGAATTTCTGACCATTTCACATTAAAAACTGACATGCGGGTCAAATAAAAACAGCCGGATGTTTCAAAATGTACTCAAAAGATCCTCGTTTACTGTCATTTGTGCTTTTCGCAGACGATAACAAGCCGATCTGGATGCACGCCGAGGAACGCGAGGAGAGCAAGGTTCGGACTGCGTGTGTTCTACTCACGTTAATGACATTTATTAATTACATTTTAATGTTAATCAGTAAATGTCGTCCTCTGTGTGCGGCTGGTGTTACAGGGGAAGCGCAAGGAAGGGCCGTACGTGGAGTATGGGAGCTGGTACAAAGCCTGCAAAGTGGACAGGTAGATGTGCTACTCTGAACGTGAAAGAACGACTCATTACGAGGCTTTAATTGGCGAATGAAATGATTGGTTAATTGTAGACTTAATGAGGGATCACTTAAGTGGGGTGAACTAGCAAAAGGTCTCAAACGATCTCTGTGAGCCGACCCAAAGTGCACAGACAAGAAAAGTACTAGTAAATTGATTATTCGTGTGTGAAATGGCAGAATAAATTCACAATCCATTCCCTCATCTCCAGTTTACTAATCCCGGGCCGTTTCTT
Organism: Eucyclogobius newberryi; assembly: GCF_026437365.1. Taxonomy (NCBI): domain Eukaryota; kingdom Metazoa; phylum Chordata; class Actinopteri; order Gobiiformes; family Gobiidae; genus Eucyclogobius; species Eucyclogobius newberryi. The sequence continues at coordinate 18,843,209 of NW_027315857.1, read as the reverse complement.
TTCTGCTTTTACCCTCATGAATTTGTCAAAATAAGACGATTAATCAATAATAATCAATAAGATGATTGTGCCACAACCGATTAATTGACTTAACGACTGACGACTTGCAGCTCTAATAGTAATAATTCAGTATAGTTCCTCATTAAAAGATAATTCAATATTTTGTTTAAGTTAAAATAATATAAATGTAAATTGTAATTTTTCGACAACATTTATTCAGTATTTAAATAATTACGTTGTAGCCATTTCGGTGTTAATATTGACATTTTATCAATATTTATTGTATTTTTTTTCTTGCAATTACAGAGAAAATATGCCTTTTTATCTGTGTACACCGCTCTATTCATTCAATTATTCGTACGTAGATATAATAAGAGTTGGACGTGTGTTTGCAGCCCCACGGTGAACACCACCCTCAAAAGCCTGGGGGCGCTGTACCGTCGCCAGGGGAAACTGGAGGCGGCGGAGACTCTGGAGGAGTGCGCCAGCAAGTCCCGAAAACAGGTCTGAGCGCGGAGCGGAGTAGAAGCCATGAAGGAGACGCATTCGAACTGGCATTTCACATTGTGAAACTTAAAAGAATCTGCTCATTGTATGTTTGTGCTGATAAAACATACGAAATACTGTTTATGATCTTAGATTAATGTCCCCGCCCACAAAGAGACGCAGTTTACTAGAGTAACACGGTCGCTAAATGATCTGAATGCTTTATCAATCCTCAATGGAAGTTATTAAGTTATTGCGGCTCAAGAAAACATCCAACCTCATGAAAAATGCATTGTTTTAAGGCAAACTTGTATAAAAATCTGAACTGCTGCAGGCTTTTATAACGTACATGGCAGTTTTAATTAAGTCCGGTCACTGCTGTCGCTAAGGAACGGCGGCGTACCTGCTGCGCCGCTGCTGGAAGTAGTAATGCGTTTTGTCTGTCTGAAGGGGATTGATGCCTTCAACCAGAGCAAGGTGGTGGAGATCCTGAAGGACGGAGGCGAGCGCAGACAAAGGGACGTGAACGGCCCTCAGCACGGAGAAGGGGACGACCCGGCCGAGTGGAACGGGGTCAGTGCCGTGTGCAAATGCAGCCGGTTTTATGTGTGTTACATGTGCGGCGTGTTACATGTGCTGAGTGTTACATGTGCGGCGTGTTACATGTGCGGCGTGTTACATGTGCGCCGTGTTACATGTGCGGCGTGTTACATGTGCGCCGTGTTACATGTGCGCCGTGTTACATGTGCGCCGTGTTACATGTGCGCCAGCCAAAAAAATGCATAATAGAGAAGAAAAAAACATATAAGTCACACTGGAGTATGAAATGCAGTTGCAAGTGTGAAAATAACAAATAATATCACATATAAGTCGCTTCGGAGTATAAGTATAATAACTATGAAAAAGGGTGCGACTTATAGTCCGGAAAATACGGTACAGCGTGTTAAATGTACAGCATGTTATTACATGTACAGCGTGTTATTACATGTACAGCGTGTTATTACATGTACAGCATGTTAAATGTACAGCGTGTTATTACATGTACAGCGTGTTAAATGTACAGCGTGTTATTACATGTACAGCGTGTTAAATGTACAGCGTGTTATTACATGTACAGCGTGTTAAATGTACAGCGTGTTATTACATGTACAGCGTGTTAAATGTACAGCGTGTTATTACATGTTCAGTGTAAGAGGGGATGGACTGTGATTGGGTATTTGTTTTGCACGGGGGTTTTTGTAGTTTGGTATTGAAATATAAGTTGGTTTAGTGTTAGGTTGGTATTGAATTATAAGTTCAGTTGTTTTTAAAAAAGTGCTATGTTTTTCAGGCATTTTGTTCTGAACTGTTCCGGAAGATGGTCATTTTACATTTTGTTCATTGTAAACCGCAATATTGATCTAAATTGGCTTAATGATAGAGGCATTTCCACTGACTTCCTGTTCAAAGCTGCAGAACTGAGAAACACAGCTTCTTCATAGCTTTTCACCGTATCAAGCAGCTCATTTTTATTTACGCATTTTTAGTTTTGTTTTGAAGAATGGATACTGAACATTTTGAGCCCTTTGCTTATGATTCGGAGTCTTAATTTTTCAAGTAATCACAACTAAAGACAGAAAATTGCACTCCGTTTACTCGCAAATAAACTAACAATGAAGAAACACGGTTGCAACAAGGTTTAAAGGTCAACTAATATGTCTCCTGTAAGATTTTCTCTACCAACTTTACATTCAAACTCATTCAAAAACAAATTCCGTTCACAACAGTAGGCTTCTCCGGCAGCTACCGTCTTCTCCGCACTATAAGGCGCACTTAAAAGCCTTTCATTTTCTCAAAAATCGACAGTACGCCTTATAATCCAGTGCGCCCTATAGTCTGGAAAATACGGTAATCCTGATCAATATACTCGAGCTGTGGAGTTGTTTTCCGTGTGTATTCCTTCATGTACTTTTTGCGTAATATTAATTTAAAGCTCGATTCTTTCATCGTACTGTTTTGTGTGTGTTTGACATAGAACTTACCGTATTTTCCGGACTATAAGTTGCACCTTTTTATAATCATATTGTTTGTTTGTTTGTTTGTTTGTTTTTCTCAGGACGGTAACGGTTCTCTGCGTCGCTCCGGCTCTTTCGGAAAGATCCGCGACGCCCTGAGGAGGAGCAGCGAGATGTTGGTGAAGAAGCTGCAGGGGAGCGGGCCCCAGGAGCCCCGTAACCCCGGGTAACGCCCTTTTACAATACACCGTGTCCAATTGTGCCCACGTTATTTATACCGGAGGGACAAATCTGGGGTCGGACCTCCATAAAACATACACAAACAAAAGAAGCTAGCTTATCCGTCTTCTGAGGCGATTGTACAGTCTGTCAACGGTATTTGTTATATCGTTTGAAACTATCTCTGCCACGTAAATCTAAAATTAAACTTAGGCGTAAAACCATCCATTATTAACCCATTATTAAAGAGAAATGCTGTTTATTTTACGTATTTATAATAATAATAATAATAACTTTTATTTATATAGCGCTTTTCAGTGACCCAAAGACGCTGAACATAATAAAAAAAGGGGGGGGTATTTACAGACAGGGGGGACAACACGTACAGAACACATTAATATACAGATAAAATGAACAAGACAGAAGAAGTAGAGAGAAAAAGATGGGGATGTAACAGGTTGAACACAAACGGATTATAAAGCGTTAAATTTTGGTCGATCAGTCGGGCGATGGAGTCTTAGTTGACCAACATTTGTATTGTAATTTATTGGCATTAATAAGGATCTCTGTAGTTTAATCTGCCAGTTTACAGACAAATACAATGTTTATTACTAGTTTTCTGTGTAAATATTTGTAGCTGATCCTTTGGACGCTGCCGTTTGGTTTAGAGTCTGTCCATAGAGATACATATTTACTGGTTTAGAGAGATTTTACCGCCACCTTTTACTTGATTAATCCATGTACACACTTGGGGATGCATACCTAAACCCACGTTTATTACATTACATCATGTTTATTACATTACTACACGTTTATTACATTACTACAGAGCACGTTCATTACATTACTACAGTACACGTTTATTACATTACTACAGTACACGTTCATTACATTACTACAGTACACGTTTATTACATTACTGCACGTTTATTACATTACTACACGTTTATTACATTACTACAGTACACGTTTATTACAGTACACGTTTATTACATTACTGCACGTTTATTACATTACTGCACGTTTATTACATTACTACAGCGCACGTTTATTACATTACTACAGTACACGTTTATTACATTACTACAGTACACGTTTATTAAATTACTGCACGTTTATTACATTATTGCACGTTTATTAAATTACTGCACGTTTATTACATTACTGAACGTTTATTACATTACACGTTTATTACATTACTGCACGTTTATTACATTACTGCACGTTTATTACATTACTGCACGTTTATTACATTACTACAGTACACGTTTATTAAATTACTTCACGTTTATTACATTACTGCACGTTTATTAAATTACTGCACGTTTATTACATTACTGCACGTTTATTACATTACTGCACGTTTATTACATTACTGCGGTACACGTTTATTACATTACTACGGTACACGTTTATTACATTACTGCACGTTTATTACATTACTGCGGTACACGTTTATTACATTACTACGGTACACGTTTATTACATTACTGCACGTTTATTACATTACTACAGTACATTACTACAGTGCACGCTTATTACATTACTACAGTACACGTTTATTACATTACTGCACGTTTATTACATTACTACAGTACATTACTACAGTGCACGCTTATTACATTACTACAGTACACGTTTATTACATTACTGCACGTTTATTACATTACTACAGTACATTACTACAGTGCACGCTTATTACATTACTACAGTACACGTTCATTACATTACTACAGTACACGTTTATTACATTACTGCACGTTTATTACATTACTACACGTTTATTACATTACTACACGTTCATTACATTACTACAGTACACGTTTATTACATTACTACAGTACACCTTTATTACATTACTACAGTACACCTTTATTACATTACTACGGTACACCTTTATTACATTACTACAGTACACCTTTATTACATTACTACAGTACACCTTTATTACATTACTACAGTACACCTTTATTACATTACTACGGTACACGTTTATTACATTACTACGGTACACGTTTATTACATTACTGCACGTTTATTACATTACTACAGTACATTACTACAGTGCACGCTTATTACATTACTACATTACATTACTACAGTGCACGCTTATTACATTACTACAGTACACGTTCATTACATTACTACAGTACACGTTTATTACATTACTGCACGTTTATTACATTACTGCACGTTTATTACATTACTACACGTTTATTACATTACTACACGTTCATTACATTACTACAGTACACGTTCAGGTTCAAGTCCGGATTCGAATCCAGAGGATCAGGTTCAGGTCCGGACCTAATGAGTCCGGCTGAACTCATGCCATTTTTGCATAATGTTATAACAGCATAACACAAGACACTTCGCTAAATTAAGTTGAAGACACTTGAACAAGGACGACTATCAAACACAAGGCTTAACTGCAGATTGAAATAAACTCAATTTATCTGGTTTATTCACTGTTTATTAACAGAAGTTACAACTTACAAATCACAAGCTACGAGCTAGCTAACACACATTCATGTGTTTTACTAGAGGAACAACCTCCGAACAAGAGCAAGTTGAGTATTGGTATTGGGGCAGCTGTTTCAGCTGATACTATGTTTGTCAAGTGTGTTACTGGTTTGACTGGGCTGTTCCCCACACCTGAAGTTTAATGCCTTTTGATACATTTCCACTCTTTAATTTTGCAGATCCATTGGCATCAAAGTCATGTAAAAACCTTCAAAAACTCGCATAAAAGTCAACTCAAACCACTATAAATCAATCAACTTAGCAGTATCAAAAATAGAATATGAAAATATTTTACACTACACACAATACATCATATTAACAGCATTAAACACAAGACCATATTTAACAACTGTAGAATACAAATACTATTACAAAATATAAGCTCCAATTAATGAATCCAGCAATTAAACAATATTACTTTGACTTAGTATTTACTTAGATGTATAAATATGTATCTGGCACATTAACCCACTGGAATAAATGCTACATCACACCACAACATAACAGTTATTTTATTCATATTGTAGCGACCCTAGTCTCTAGTGCGCGTGCGTGCGGTCTCTGGGGCGGAGCTAAGAGCGGGTTCAGGAGACCAGGTAGTTTTTGATGTTCCTGTTCCATCACCATGGTTACGGCCAACAGTAACCAACTCTGTTCAAGAAATAAAGTGACAACTTCGGTCTCTCGCATCTTTAAACTCATTTCACCCGCTTCAACTTCTGCCGCGGGGAAGACGTGTGCGTCGCTGATGCTCCGGGCCATTGATAGCGATGTCAGTGTTTACGTCTTTTCCAGCGCGAATTTCGCGATCTATGGAAGGTTTAGGATGGTTTAGATTCTAGAACATAAAGGATATAGAATGTGAGTGGTAGATTTTTAATGAGTCCAGAACCGAATCACCGGGGTTTTGGTTTTTTTGGACCTGAACCGAAACGTTTTTACAAGTCCAGATCCGGTCCTGCGGAGCGGTACGCATCCCTACACACACTGCATGTCTTTGGTACATTACAGCCTTTAGTTGCGTATAGTGTTTTTTCTGTGTTTACTTCAGTCGGTGTACGCAGACGTTTTCGTGTATTGATGGACATATTGGCGGTTGTATTCGTTGAACCGAGCTTAAAAATAAGACTGCACTTAACCTTCTGCAACAATAACCTTTCTTCATTGTTCACTCGGAGCACATTTTTGAAGACAATGGAAAAGTTTAAGTTGCTGATTTTATCAACTGAAACGTTAAAGTGCTGCACCCTAAACATTAAAGTGCCTATGACAGGTTTTTACGAGTTTAAATTTTTGACTGTATTTGGTGTATTTGTACCTGCTGTAAATATAAATGATCGAGCAGGTATTTGTGGAGAAAATGCTGAAAAAGCTGTTGAAAATGACAGGAAGTGACATCACACTAGGAACACTCACTCCAGTCAAAGTTTATGCAGAATTTACTCAAATAAACTACTTTTTTTGACGATCTAAAGATTATTTCAACAAATTAAAGTTGCTCTTATATATTTGTATTTGTCATATGAAAACTAATTGTGACTTTAGATACGTTTTTGCCCAGTGTCTGCTGGGTAATTTCTTAGTATGATGTCATCAATTACAAACAGGAAGTGACATTATAAACTTAAAAAATTAGCTATTCTGGGATAACATTTTCATAATGTTTAGCAAATTTTCAAATATGTTTATCTTAACTGCATTTTAGTTCAGTGAGTCCTCCGACCTGTAGGGGGCACTTTAAATACAAACAGGAAGTGACATTATAAACCTAAAAAATGTTGGCATAGCATTTTTATAATTTTTAGCAAATTTCAAAGTATATTCATCCTAACTGCATTATTTTAGTTCATTTTAGTTCCGACCTGCAGGGGGCACTTTACATACACGTGAGACTCATGTAAGGTTTTGTTTCTGTTTCCTTCTGTAGAATGAAAAGAGCCAGCTCCCTCAACTTCCTGAACAAGAGCACAGAGGAGACCGCGCAGGTGACGCATTTACGCCCGTGACAGTCAAACCATCTCACAAATGTACGCATGCCAATCACATCTCTCCGTTCCCATCGCAGGACGACAACTCCGTGCTCTCCGACTCCAAGGTGTTGAGCGCCAGCAACGTGGACCTGACCCGGCGCAACTCCGTGATTGGTTAGATCGACTCGGCGAGGGGCGGGGCTTGACTCAACAACAACAACAACAACGTCAAAATTGCCTAAAGCTTATTTTTTAAAACCATCGTAAAACACCGTCACCGGAGACGTTTCGCTGCTGTACGCGCCGCTAAGTACACGGCGCTAGGTACACGTCGCTAAGTCCATGACGCTAAGTACACTTCCATTAGCATGCTGCGCCGTAGAGCGTGAAAGTGCGCGCCCGAACGCCTCGCACGCCGTACATCTACTACACATATCTCAATCTAGCTTTCTTTTTTTACACCGTAGACGGTTTAATGTCAGATTTAGCTCAGAAAGATTGTACTTTTCACCGATAGCATGAAAATTAGCGGCGGCTAACCAATCGTTTAATGTAGAGGAATTGGTATTTTTCAAACGTGGACGCTAACCATCGGCAGCCTCACGTTTTGCCTTCTCGTTTTTGTACATATCGTTTTAAATTATTCACGTTTTTCCCTCCGTGTTCTGTGCGTGTCGATTTCACTTTCTTTACACTCTTTTTGACGGGTCGTGAAACTGGAAAATACAACGAGGAAGGAAAACGTTTTAAATGAACAAATCGCAGAGAACCCCGATCACAAAAATGGTGTTTATTGCGTTTTATTGGTACTTTTCTGTGACTGAATCTTATATTTGCACTCAAAACTCGACATCAGAATCTAATATATGGCAAATTGCACTGTTGTTGCCCACATGTTCTTGTTTTTTTTAAATCATTTTGTTTCTAGACCGTTTATTCTGTACATTAATCGTTGTTGTAGTTGCCAGGGGAAACCAAAACATACTAATAGTCTTCAGTGTGTTCAATTCTGGAAAAATATGTACGTCTTTAGATGCTGTGGAAAAGTCTTGAGCCGTTTATCGAACATTTATGACTGTTTTTGTTTACAATCGTTTGACTGCGTTTTCTTTTGTCGTTCTCGTAAACTTTAAGCGACAAATGGGATTTTTGTCGTTGCGTTTCGGCTCGGATTGTCCTTTTTGTCGTGAGAATGGATCTGTGTAAAGACACTGGAATTGTCGCGCGTCGCCGGTCGTAAGTCGGTGATTCGCACGTTTAGATGCGCAAAATCCATGACTAAATTGGGATTAAACGCGGATCAGAACCTGAACCACTCGACCACGATCGAACCAGGACTAGAACAGGACCAAAACAAGTCTACATCGTAACTAAACTGGGATTGGACGAGGCACAAACACAAGTCTGAGGTCCTGAGTCGAGGCCCTCGTTATAGTTTGTCGTGAGTTGTGGTGGAAAGTTTCAATTTGAGAGAAAAATATCAACTCTTCAAAGTACAAATGTCATGTTGTCCGTCTAAAAATAAGAGGTTAAAGCTCTAAAAAGCATTAACTGGACTCTTCTTGCACCTGCAGTACCTCTTCAGCCCACTAGGGGACCTCATACCTCACTTCGCTGGTCCAATCGATTGTTTTTCTGAACGTTGTCGTGCACGTGAAGCAATTGTGATCCAGCGTTTTAAGATTTTCTCGTTCACTTGGTTATTTGCTAACGTCGACCAAGGCAAGTGGAATACCAAGAGATTAGTCCAAAGAATGTGTAGAACGCGGACAAATGTGTGGGAACTTACCGGGGAATGGAAGTTTGGTTCATCTCGAAAGTCATAACTATAATTATGCATGCAAATACAGGAGGCAACGATGTACTCGAGTACAAGTTAAAACTGTATTAAGTAACATTATTTAACGTAGATTTGGGAATGATTAAAGATGTAGTGATCTCGATAAAGCGACAGAATCTTAATTTAATGTACGTATTTTTGTGTCATCGAATAAGATTACCCCTCAGCCATTTCAGACGGGCTCGTGTCGTAAAAATGATTTAAAAAAAAAAAAAAAAAAAAAATTGATAAAATTAATAATCATGTTTATTCAGGTCACAATATAATCGTAAGAACCAAAAAATAATAATCGCGACCATTTTAGAAGCTAAATTAAGTCTTTTTTTTTGGTTCAATTTGCAGTCTAAAGACCTAAATGGCTGTTTTTGTCATATTTTTGTCTTTATTTTATCTTTCAGAAAGTTACATGTTGTGAAAGCCGGTCACAAATGTCAAGAATAAACATGTCAAACCACGGGAATGAAAGAAAATGAAAGATTTCACTGTTGTTTAGTCACAATCTCAATAATCGTAACACTAAAACGCGATATCGTGACTTCCCTGTAAACCGTATTTTCCACACTATAAGGCGCACCAGATTATAACACGAATCAAGCAAAACAGAACGCGCACCACACAAAATCGCTTCGTGGTCGGTAAGCACAACCAGAATTAATCCATATATAAGGCGCACTGTGGCTTTTTGATCAAATGAAAGGCTTTTAAGTGCGCCTTATAGTGCAAAAAATACGGTACAGTACTTTTTTTGTTTTGTTACTTTTTGTTACTTACTTTGCTTTTGTCACTTTCCACCCCCGCTTTTAATTCCTCACACTTCTTACCTGGCTCATAATGTTTTTAATCCGTCAGCTTTCGTTAGTTGTTTAGGCGGGAAAAGGGTAAAGCGTAAGTCAAGCGCAGAAAGACCAGAAACTATCGAAAATGATTAGAACGGTACGTCGGTTTACCCGTTTCCAGCAAATATTGTACAGAATATAGTTAGTTTGTGATGGTCAGCCGCTCACTCCTTCACAAATACAACGTAGCATCACTACTTTTAGATCCTCACAATAGAAATCGTGTAAACAATCGCTCATGACCGCGTCTACAGTTACAATTATGAAGGTTTCTTTCCCTGCGGAGCGTTACGGCTTTGCTCAAAAGTCACGTGTATTCTTATCGTGAGCTTGGGCCGCCTCTCCACAAACCAGACCCGTAACTTATGACTCCTTTTCGCTTCAATTCCGACAATCTCCACCTGAAAAGTGAGTCGTCGTGACACGCTCCAATCACCTGCAATACCAAATTATCCTCTGTTTGCTCTAAGTATCTGTAGATAAATGGACACTGGTTTATTTAAAAATGGTTGTAAATACTTCTCACATGTGCAGATTTCACAGTTGTGTCCGTGTATTTATAGATATACAGTATATCGACTGCGTACTACCTGCTGTTATCAGAAAACTACTGTATCCGCTCTTATATTAAACTGCTGCCGTTTTGACGCTTCTCACGTGATTGTAAAAGGGGCCAATTAAATGTCAATAAAGTAGCGACACTTTTAAACTGGATTGTGTCTTTGCCTCTTGTTTCGCGTGTGTCGTCGAGCGTCTAAATAAGGTCTGTCTCGTCTGTGACTTCCTGCCAAAGGAAATCAAACTCACCACAGTTTGGAACAGACCGGTGAGCTCCTGTGCACTCAGAAGAGCTCTCTCTGCATCGCCACGGCAACACAAGTAAGATATTTACATGTGTTTTATTGGAATTCTGAAGTATTGTTTTGCATGTTGTTGATTTGTGCTTTAACTCTAATGTCACGTGCAGTTTTGTTGTTTTTATCTTGTGTAAAACTCCTGAAATAGATATTTTATTGCCTTTTGTCTGTTAATGTGAATAATATTAAAGGTGCACTGTGTAACTTTTTCTTTTCTCCATGCAGACTTAGTTAATGTTCCGTAGTATCTTGTATTTATGCATTTACAGGTGAGTTCATTGCAGTAAACAAAGGCTAAACTGACTTCAAAATGGCACTTCACTTTATTTATATATATATTTTATAAACTGAAACGTTTCCAAATCATAATAACAAAAAATTATGATAAATACACTACAATAAAATCAAATAAATAAACCGTAAATAATCTAAAACAAATAGTGGCTAAACACAACAAATGGAATGAAACCATAAAAGATAAAAAGAAAATAAATTAAAAAAATAAAATAAAATGCACTGAAAATTATTTACATTCATAATATCTGTAGAATATGTAATTAAAAATAAAAACTTTCTTTTCAAAATGTCTCTTTTTGCATTTAAACTCTTCATGATTCTTCCTCACCACAAATAAAATGACATTGACTGTACTTTGAGCGGGCTCGCCTCGTCACAGACCTGACCTGTAACTTGGCCTGGTGATGTTACGCTCACGTTCAGTGCCATCATTACAGCTATAACCCCAGACAAAGTGATGGCATCTCCATGGAAACAAGCGGGCGACGGACTCCCAGTCATTTCGTATTTATATTCAAAGTATTTTTATTTCATGCGTGCCATTTATTCACACAGTATTTATAGTCGAGAATTATTGCAAATTTTTTAAATGTTGCACTTTATCGTTTGTGACTCCGAGAGTGTTTCTGATGGTGAAGTTACGTAGTGCAGCTTTAAATGCACTGGGTGTGTTTTAATAACTCCATCGGTGAACCACCATCTCAACTATGACCACATTTTAACATTAATAATCGGTTTAATGATGATAAAAACGATTGTACTTGTCGTCGTTCTGCTTTCTGGGCGATTCCCACACGTCGGTATGACTCTCGCCCCTCGTCGTGACCCCGTTTCCTGCGTTTCCTTCCGTCGCTACGTTCACACAGCTAAACCTCTTTGGTCTTTGGGTTTGTGCAGCTCTAACCTCAGCATCCTTCGACTCATGTCTTCACTTTCTCCCTACATTATCACAGAACGATCCCCGGCACAGATCTACTTTTCTTTCTTTTTTAAAATGTGATATATATTCTCACACTTTCCCGCAGTTCGCTCCATGTCCGCCCGAGAACCAGCCATGGCGCTGGTCCAGTTCCAGCTGGGACTGAGCCGGGAGGTGGTACGGCTCCCCTTGTCCTGCAGGAGCCTCCCACACGCCAAGAAGATGGCGGCGGAGATCATCCAGAGAAAGGTAACAAAGGCGACAAGGGCCCGAGTCGCTGTCCGATAAAAAGAAACCCCATAATGTACCACTTTATAATAACTACGCCTTAATTTGCCGCAAGTCTTAGAAACTTAAAGTGTTTGAGTTAAAACATGTTGCGTATTTTGTGTCGACTGAAGCGACTGAATCTTTTATATCGTTTGTTGTTGTTGTTTATTTTGTGTTTGCTCAAAGCCGGGACTTGAACTGCATGTCACTGTGAACGTGCTTAAAAATGAACCTCAAACTGTGTCAAAAGTACTTTTACTTGCGATAAAAGGTATATAGTGGAGTAAAAAGTACAGATATTTTCCACCACTGGAGTTGTGTTTATTAAGCAGTTTAAACTTTTTATTATGAATTAATGCCAATAAAAAAGCGTTTATTATTAAGTGTTACGCACATAATTTATTGGATTCCTTATTTCTGGCGAATAAAAGAACCACACAACATTTTAAAATAATTTTTCCTTCAAAAAGACTAAATAAAATGGTGCATTTGTGATTTTATGAAGTACAATGTGTGAACAAAACTTTGAAGCTAAATGCAACTAATCACAAAGAATAAATGAATTAATTCAATAAAACGGTTAATAAATACTTTTTAAGAGTGTTCTGTTTAGATCAGGGGTGGGCAATTATTTTTCCTCCGAGGGCCATATTCCAAGCCAGGCAAGTAGCAGAGGGCCGGCCCGCGATCATTGGTGTGAAAAAAAAAATCCCAAAAATTAAATATCAAATAAAATATCACTTTTCTGTCAAATAGGCTATTGAATCTATTATTTAATTCATTTCACGTCATATTTATTAAGGATACAAGTGCAGACAGATGCCTGAAGGCAAAAAAGGAAAAAAATAATAATAATAAATAAATATATATGTATTTTTAAATATTACTTGGAAAAGCTTGACGGGCCGGATTGATTACTACAGTACACCTTTATTACATTACTACAGTACACCTTTATTACATTACTACGGTACACGTTTATTACATTACTGCACGTTTATTACATTACTACAGTACATTACTACAGTGCACGCTTATTACATTACTACAGTACACGTTTATTACATTACTGCACGTTTATTACATTACTACAGTACATTACTACAGTACACGTTTATTACATTACTGCACGTTTATTACATTACTACAGTACATTACTACAGTGCACGCTTATTACATTACTACAGTACACGTTCATTACATTACTACAGTGCACGTTCATTACATTACTACAGTACACGTTTATTACATTACTGCACGTTTATTACATTACTACACGTTTATTACATTACTACACGTTCATTACATTACTACAGTACACGTTTATTACATTACTACAGTACACGTTTATTGCATTACTACAGTGCACGTTCATTATATTACTGCACATTTATTACATTACTACACGTTTATTACATTACTGCACGTTTATTACATTACTGCACGTTTATTACATTACTACACGTTTATTACATAACTACAGTGCACGTTTATTACATTACTACAGTACACGTTTATTACATTACTACAGAGCACGTTCATTACATTACTACAGTACACGTTTATTACATTACTACAGTACACGTTTATTACATTACTACAGTACACGTTTATTACATTACTACACGTTTATTACATTACATCATGTTTATTACATTACTACACGTTTATTACATTACTACAGAGCACGTTCATTACATTACTACAGTACACGTTTATTACATTACTACAGTACACGTTCATTACATTACTACAGTACACGTTTATTACATTACTGCACGTTTATTACATTACTACACGTTTATTACATTACTACAGTGCACGTTTACTACAGTACACGTTTATTACATTACTGCACGTTTATTACATTACTGCACGTTTATTACATTACTACACGTTTATTACATTACTACAGCGCACGTTTATTACATTACTACAGTACACGTTTATTAAATTACTTCACGTTTATTACATTACTGCACGTTTATTAAATTACTGCACGTTTATTACATTACTGCACGTTTATTACATTACTGCACGTTTATTACATTACTACAGTACATTACTACAGTGCACGCTTATTACATTACTACAGTACACCTTTATTACATTACTACGGTACACCTTTATTACATTACTACAGTACACCTTTATTACATTACTACAGTACACCTTTATTACATTACTACAGTACACCTTTATTACATTACTGCACGTTTATTACATTACTGCACGTTTATTACATTACTACAGTACATTACTACAGTGCACGCTTATTAAATTACTACAGTACACGTTTATTACATTACTGCACGTTTATTACATTACTACAGTACATTACTACAGTGCACGCTTATTACATTACTACAGTACATTACTACAGTGCACGCTTATTACATTACTACAGTACACGTTTATTGCATTACTACAGTGCACGTTCATTATATTACTGCACATTTATTACATTACTACACGTTTATTACATTACTGCACGTTTATTACATTACTACACGTTTATTACATTACTACAGAGCACGTTCATTACATTACTACAGTACACGTTCATTACATTACTACAGTACACGTTTATTACATTACTGCACGTTTATTACATTACTACACGTTTATTACATTACTACAGTACACGTTCATTACATTACTACAGTACACGTTTATTACATTACTACACGTTTATTACATTACTACATGTTTATTACATTACTACAGAGCACGTTCATTACATTACTACAGTACACGTTTATTACATTACTACACGTTTATTACATTACTACAGTGCACGTCTATTACAGTACATGTTTATTAAATTACTGCACGTTTATTACATTATTGCACGTTTATTACATTACTACACGTTTATTACATTACTACATGTTTATTACATTACTACAGAGCACGTTCATTACATTACTACAGAGCACGTTCATTACATTACTACAGAGCACGTTCATTACATTACTACAGTACACGTTTATTACATTACTGCACGTTTATTACATTACTACACGTTTATTACATTACTACAGTGCACGTTTATTACAGTACACGTTTATTACATTACTGCACGTTTATTACATTACTGCACGTTTATTACATTACTACACGTTTATTACATTACTACAGTGCACGTTTATTAGAGTACACGTTTATTACATTACTGCACGTTTATTACATTATTGCACGTTTATTAAATTACTGCACGTTTATTACATTACTGAACGTTTATTACATTACTGCACGTTTATTACATTAATACATTACACGTTTATTACATTACTGCACGTTTATTACATTACTGCACGTTTATTACATTACTACAGTACACGTTTATTAAATTACTGCACGTTTATTACATTACTGCACGTTTATTACATTACTACAGTACACGTTTATTACATTACTGCACGTTTATTACATTAGTGCACGTTTATTACAGTACACGTTTATTACATTACTGCACGTTTATTACATTACTGCACGTTTATTACATTACTACACGTTTATTACATTACTACAGCGCACGTTTATTACATTACTACAGTACACGTTTATTAAATTACTGCACGTTTATTACATTATTGCACGTTTATTAAATTACTGCACGTTTATTACATTACTGAACGTTTATTACATTACTGCACGTTTATTACATTACTACATTACACGTTTATTACATTACTGCACGTTTATTACATTACTGCACGTTTATTACATTACTACAGTACACGTTTATTAAATTACTGCACGTTTATTACATTACTGCACGTTTATTACATTACTACAGTACACGTTTATTACATTACTGCACGTTTATTACATTACTGCACGTTTATTACATTACTACACGTTTATTACATTACTACAGCGCACGTTTATTACATTACTACAGTACACGTTTATTACATTACTACACGTTCATTACATTAGTACAGTACACGTTTATTACATTACTACAGTACACGTTTATTGCATTACTACAGTGCACGTTCATTATATTACTGCACATTTATTACATTACTACACGTTTATTACATTACTGCACGTTTATTACATTACTGCACGTTTATTACATTACTGCACGTTTATTACATTACTGCACGTTTATTACATAACTACAGAGCACGTTCATTACATTACTACAGTACACGTTCATTACATTACTACAGTACACGTTCATTACATTACTACAGTACACGTTTATTACATTACTGCACGTTTATTACATTACTACACGTTTATTACATTACTACAGTGCACGTTCATTACATTACTACAGTACACGTTTATTGCATTACTGCACGTTTATTACATTACTACACGTTTATTACATTACTACAGAGCACGTTCATTACATTACTACAGTACACGTTCATTACATTACTACAGTACACGTTTATTACATTACTACACGTTTATTACATTACTACACGTTTATTACATTACTACAGAGCACGTTCATTACATTACTACAGTACACGTTTATTACATTACTACATTACACGTTCATTACATTACTACATTACACGTTCATTACATTACTACAGTACACGTTTATTACATTACTACAGTACACGTTTATTGCATTACTACAGTGCACGTTCATTATATTACTGCACATTTATTACATTACTACACGTTTATTACATTACTGCACATTTATTACATTACTGCACGTTTATTACATTACTACACGTTTATTACATAACTACAGAGCACGTTCATTACATTACTACAGTACATGTTCATTACATTACTACAGTACACGTTTATTACATTACTACAGAGCACGTTCATTACATTACTACAGTACACGTTCATTACATTACTACAGTACACGTTTATTACATTACTGCACGTTTATTACATTACTACACGTTCATTACATTACTACAGTACACGTTTATTACATTACTGCACGTTTATTACATTACTACACGTTTATTACATTACTACAGTGCACGTTTATTACATTACTACAGTACACGTTTATTACATTACTACAGTACACATTTATTACATTACTACAGTACACGTTCATTACATTACTACAGTACACGTTTATTACATTACTACACGATTATTACATTACTACATGTTTATTACATTACTACACGTTTATTACATTACTACAGAGCACGTTCATTACATTACTACAGTACAGGTTTATTACATTACTACAGTACACGTTCATTACATTACTACATGTTTATTACATTACTACACGTTTATTACATTACTACAGAGCACGTTCATTACATTACTACAGTACACGTTTATTACATTACTACAGTACACGTTCATTACATTACTACAGTACACGTTTATTACATTACTGCACGTTTATTACATTACTACACGTTTATTACATTACTACAGAGCACGTTCATTACATTACTACAGTACACGTTCATTACATTACTACAGTACACGTTTATTACATTACTACACGTTTATTACATTACTAGACGTTTATTACATTACTACAGAGCACGTTCATTACATTACTACAGTACACGTTTATTACATTACTACAGTACACGTTCATTACATTACTACAGTACACGTTTATTACATTACTGCACGTTTATTACATTACTACAGTGCACGTTTATTACAGTACACGTTTATTACATTACTGCACGTTTATTACATTACTGCACGTTTATTACATTACTACACGTTTATTACATTACTACAGCGCACGTTTATTACATTACTACAGTACACGTTTATTACATTACTACAGTACACGTTTATTAAATTACTGCACGTTTATTACATTATTGCACGTTTATTAAATTACTGCACGTTTATTACATTACTGAACGTTTATTACATTACACGTTTATTACATTACTGCACGTTTATTACATTACTGCACGTTTATTACATTACTACAGTACACGTTTATTAAATTACTGCACGTTTATTACATTACTGCACGTTTATTACATTACTACAGTACACGTTTTTTACATTACTGCACGTTTATTACATTACTACACGTTTATTACATTACACGTTCATTACATTACTACAGTACACGTTTATTACATTACTACAGTACACGTTTATTGCATTACTACAGTGCACGTTCATTATATTACTGCACATTTATTACATTACTACACGTTTATTACATTACTGCACGTTTATTACATTACTGCACGTTTATTACATTACTACACGTTTATTACATTACTACAGAGCACGTTCATTACATTACTACAGTACACGTTCATTACATTACTACAGTACACGTTTATTACATTACTACAGTACACGTTCATTACATTACTACAGTACACGTTTATTACATTACTGCACGTTTATTACATTACTGCACGTTTATTACATTACTACAGTGCACGTTCATTACATTACTACAGTACACGTTTATTACATTACTGCACGTTTATTACATTACTACACGTTTATTACATTACTACAGTGCACGTTTATTACATTACTACAGTACACGTTTATTACATTACTACAGTACACATTTATTACATTACTACAGTACACGTTCATTACATTACTACAGTACACGTTTATTACATTACTACACGTTTATTACATTACTACATGTTTATTACATTACTACACGTTTATTACATTACTACAGAGCACGTTCATTACATTACTACAGTACACGTTTATTACATTACTACAGTACACGTTCATTACATTACTACAGTACACGTTTATTACATTACTGCACGTTTATTACATTACTACACGTTTATTACATTACTACACGCACGTTTATTACATTACTACAGTACACGTTCATTACATTACTACAGTACACGTTTATTAAATTACTGCACGTTTATTAAATTACTGCACGATTATTACATTACTACATGTTTATTACATTACTACACGTTTATTACATTACTACAGAGCACGTTCATTACATTACTACAGTACACGTTCATTACATTACTACAGTACACGTTTATTACATTACTACAGAGCACGTTCATTACATTACTACAGTACACGTTCATTACATTACTACAGTACACGTTTATTACATTACTGCACGTTTATTACATTACTGCACGTTTATTACATTACTACAGTGCACGTTCATTACATTACTACAGTACACGTTTATTACATTACTGCACGTTTATTACATTACTACACGTTTATTACATTACTACAGTGCACGTTTATTACATTACTACAGTACACGTTTATTACATTACTACAGTACACATTTATTACATTACTACAGTACACGTTCATTACATTACTACAGTACACGTTTATTACATTACTACACGTTTATTACATTACTACATGTTTATTACATTACTACACGTTTATTACATTACTACAGAGCACGTTCATTACATTACTACAGTACACGTTTATTACATTACTACAGTACACGTTCATTACATTACTACAGTACACGTTTATTACATTACTGCACGTTTATTACATTACTACACGTTTATTACATTACTACACGCACGTTTATTACATTACTACAGTACACGTTCATTACATTACTACAGTACACGTTTATTAAATTACTGCACGTTTATTAAATTACTGCACGATTATTACATTACTGCACGTTTATTACATTACTACATTACACGTTTATTACATTACTGCACGTTTATTAAATTACTGCACGTTTATTACATTACTGCACGTTTATTACATTACTACATTACACGTTTATTAAATTACTGCACGTTTATTACATTACTGCACGTTTATTACATTACTACAGTACACGTTTATTACATTACCGCACGTTTATTACATTACTGCACGTTTATTACATTACTACACGTTTATTACATTACTGTAGTACACGTTCATGTTCTGAATCATAAAGACACTGTAGCGTTGCAGACTCGACACAAAAGGCGTCGTCCCACACAAACCTCACGCTGTAGTTTCTTACGTCGTCTCGGAACAAACAATAAAAGGTGGTTTTGTGCATGAACGTGACAGAGTGGGACGTGAACGACAAACGAAGGCAGTAAAGTCACTTCTGGAACATTAAAACACCCGCGGGTTCATGTGGGATTGTGGGTCAAACGGCAGCAAATGGAAAATATGCAAAATGAGAATCAACACTATCAAAATATGTCACTGTTTTTTATCCTGTTTCTGGACTTTTGACTTCCTGTTGATGCATAAGTAACTGAACAAAGACAAAAACTAACAAATGAAACAATCAGTGTGTACAGTATACTTCCTCCTCATTTCATCAAGTTAGATTTCTGAATTATAAACAGTTTTATGCTACATTTCAATAGTTTTTTGCTTTTAAATTTTTTTTTTATAACATGGTAAAATAAAAAATCTGGTAACTGTATTATATTATATCAACAATTTAAGTATCTTATTTTTAAATTTTTCTGTTTCTCGTTACAAGACTGAACTTATTTTTCTGTTTACTTTACTTCGTTTACGTGCTGAATTTTCGCACCTTCCCCATTTTAAACGTCGCCCTTGGACACCGTTGTTTTGATGAAATGAACCGCTTTAAAGGAGACGTATAATGATTTTTTCCAGTTACTTAGAATTGAACTATAACATAAGTAGCTCTTCATTTTATTTTATTTATTTTATTTTTTTCATCGTAAACCGCAATAACGATCCAAACCGGCTTGATAATAGAATCAGGTTCACCGACTTCCTGTTCACAACTGCAGAAGCCCCGCCTCTTCACAACTGCAGAAGCCCCGCCTCTTCACAGTGACATTCCATCGTAACAAGCAGCAGAATATCATTTGCATGTTTTTATCTTTTGAACAGTGTCTACGTGACATTGTAAGAACCCCAACATTTATGACTCAGAGTCTCGTGAGTACAGGATGTGGGCGGGGATAGGGGGTGGGTGAAAACGGGAGATTTCCGAGCATTTCTTGAGCGTCAGTTTCAGGACGACTTACATAAACATACATCAAGCAATGGACGTGCAAGCTTGGGTTTGCCGTGCACCTGTTTGTCGGACCCCCCCCCCCGGCGTGGTCTTGAGCACTGTTACGTTTCCGACCACAGACTCGGGTCACGCAGACTTCTCTTCGCTCCGAGCCGTTTCCAGGCAGCACGGGTCAGATGGGCGTGCGCCTGCGTGTCCTGACCACAAACTGATGCTGATGTTGTGTTGTTCTTTTTGTGCCGTCGCTTGTGTTTGTTTTTTCTCTTTCTGTGTCATGTTCGGTGTTTAGTGATGTTATGTGTTTGTTCTTTAAAATTCAAAACCAAAAGTATATACCGTATTTTCCAGAATATAAGTCGCACCAGCCAAAAAATGCATAATAGAGATGAAAAAAACACATATAAGTCGCACTGGAGTATGAAATGCAGTTGCAAGTGTGAAAATAACAAATAATATCACATATAAGTCGCTCCGGAGTAAAAGTATATAAGTATGTAAGTATAAATATAAGTATGTAAGTATAAATATCAGCATAAGTCGCACCCCGGCCAAAACTATGAAAAATATAGTTTATAGTTCGGAAAATACGGTAATACACACACAGTCCAGTCCTTCAGCCTTTGTGACGGCCTTTTCCCGCTGCCGTCACAAGTGCGTTCCAGACGTGTTCGTTTATTGTGCCTCGTTCATTTCCAGTATGTTTGTGCAACAGGACGACGCACTGACCTTGTTCTTCAGACGCATTCTTGTGTTTTTCCTGCTGTGTTCATCCCTCTGCCTCTTTCCTTCTTCCTTCAGGCTCCAAACTGCAGCGTGGTGGGAGTGGGTGAGCGGATCCTCCTGTTCAGACACTGTCCCGCCTCCGAGTCGCTCCTGCACCTGCTCCAGGACCAGGACCAGCTCTGGGACGGGGATCTGATCGAGGTCGTCGTCGCAGGTCCAGACTCACTGTAACATCGCTGTGTGAAGGAGACGTTTCACCGCTCTTTCCTTCTGCTGCTAACAGACTGTATAACAAACACTGTTAGTCCTGAACACGTGCAATACTGACTTAACCACGTGCAATACCGTCATATTCATGTGCAATGCTGACTTAACCACGTGCAATACCGTCATATTCATGTGCAATGCTGACTTAACCACGTGCAATACCGTCATATTCATGTGCAATGCTGACTTAACCACGTGCAATACCGTCATATTCATGTGCAATACTGACTTATTCATGTGCAATACTGACTTAACCACGTGCAATACCGTCATATTCATGTGCAATACTGACTTAACCACGTGCAATACCGTCATATTCATGTGCAATGCTGACTTAACCACGTGCAATACCGTCATATTCATGTGCAATGCTGACTTAACCACGTGCAATACCGTCATATTCATGTGCAATACTGACTTATTCATGTGCAATACTGACTTAACCACGTGCAATACCGTCATATTCATGTGCAATACTGACTTAACCATGTGCAATACCGTCATATTCATGTGCAATTACTGTCGTACTCACACGCAATAATGTCACATTCATGTGCATATAACTGATGTAAATAGAGTGTTTGTTTTACCATTATTATTAGTATTATTTAGTCTTACGCTAGCTGTTTTTATTTTATCTTTATTTTTCCCCTCCATTCCTTATTAAGAAATGAGAGGTTTTGTTTATAGGAGTTTTTGTTTATAAGAGTTCTTCTATTAAGAGTGTTTTTTTTTTAAACTTCCTATAAGTTATCTGTCCTTTTCCTCTGTATCTACCTGCGTTGCAACAATGAAATTTCCCCATGTGTGGACAATAAAGGAATATCTTATCCTTAAAACGAGAGCGGAAAACCAGTCCAGGAGTGTCATTTTACAACAAGGACTAAAATTAAGATGATTATTATAGTCATTCTGTTATGGGAGGGTAAAAACACTAATGACACGCCTTTAGTACAGTCAATAAGGAAAGTACTACATCATGTATATATTAAACATGTATATATCAAACTGTTAGAACAACTGCTCTTAAATAGAAGCTGTTGAGTTTGTTGTTTGTGCTCTTTCTTCTCTGAATCTTGTGTTTGGTGTTGGACTCAGGCTCAGCGTCGGTGTCAGAGATGAGGATCCACCCACACTCGCTGGTCGTCCAATCGTATCGCACGCCCACCTTCTGTCATCACTGTGGCGAGATGCTGTGGGGGCTGGTGAGGCAGGGGCTCAAGTGCACAGGTCTGATCTCCATGGAGACGTTTATGCGTTCTTAAATGTGCCACAGCGAGGCATTAAACTTGTCTTTCATTCAATCAGAAACTTTAAATACCATGACAAACATACATTATTACTGTGTGAGCCTCTTTGTTACCATGGAGACGGGTACGTTTAATGCAGTGGTGGAGCAGGTAGCGGAGCGTCAAATAGAGAATAAAAGCTAAACAATGTAACTTTTCTATTTGTCTTTGTTGTATTCCTGCATTACACTTCTTTTATAATAACCTGTGTTTTATTGTTAAACATTGTTAAATACATTATACATGTTTGTCTTCAGGTTGTGGGTTAGACTTCCACAAGCGCTGCGCTCTGCAGCTGCCCAATAACTGCAGCCGAGCTCGGAGGCAGGTCAGCACCAGCCTGTCCCTGTTCCCCCCGCGCAGGCCCCCGACGCATTCCCTCTCCAACCAGACAGGGGGCAGCATGGAGGAGGTGAGGGAGAACACCTCTGTGACATCATTCATAATGTCACCGTTTACTCTGGGAAGTTATATCCCTGTGTCGTTTTGGTGACGTTTCAGTGCTTTTCTGTTTAAAGAGAGACTAAACACAAAACCAACTTTTTTGTCTCTTAAACTCTGTGATATTTTAATGTTCCTAGTCATGAAAAAAAATCAAAAGTGTGTGCTGCCTCCAGGGGCCCCTCTGTGACATCATGTTTTCCAAATATGACATGTATCTGCTGCTGTTATGCATTAAAGACTGTATTTGAACCTCGTCCTCCTCAGATCAGCCTGTCCAAGCCCTCGTCCCGGACCCCGTCTTGGGCAGAGGCCGAGTACTGTGGGGGCTCCGGGGCCCTGGTTCCTCACACCTTCCACATCCACAGCTACACCAAACCCACCGTGTGCCAGCTCTGCCACCGGCTGCTCAGGGGCCTCTTCAGACAGGGACTCCAGTGCTCAGGTCGGCCACAAGAGGGCGTCACATACAGGCCGTTCATAATAAACAGGGAAAATATATGTTACTTTAAAAAATGAAATGAATTATTTATATATTTTGGACATGGGCTGCAAATATTTGGCTCCACAACTTGTACAATATTTTGTGAAGTCGTTTTACCGTATTTTCCAGACTATAAGTTGCACCTTTTTTCATAGTTTTGGCCGGGGTGCGACTTATACTTATATTTATACTTATATACTTATACTTAAACTCCGGAGCGACTTATATGTGATATTATTTGTTATTTTCACACTTGCAACTGCATTTTATACTCAAGTGCGACTTATATATGTTTTTTTCTTCTCTATTATGCATTTTTTGGCTGGTGCGACTTATACTCCAGAAAATACCGTAATTGTATTGAATTTTTTAGTCAACATCTGCTCAACATGACCCAGTGTTTCTCTTTAATAGCCGGGACTTTCTTGTTGTACCATTGTAAACATAATACACATACAGTTGCATTTATTCTCCCAAAACCGTGCTAAACAACATTATGTACAAAAGAATTTCCTCTGCCTGACACCGCAAATGTTTTTTGTTGTGATTGTCGTTATAGCAGCGTGACGCCATCATCCGTGCGACTGTCTTCATATTGTTGTTGTCTCCAGATTGCAGGTTTAACTGTCACCAGCGCTGTGAGCCTCTGGTCCCTAAAGACTGTCCCGGAGAGAGAAAAGGTCAGAACGCAGACATCACAGACGGGTGGTAACGGCACGTGTACTAGCTCTGGTCTGTTTTTTTTCCCCCAGAATCCTTTGCGCCCGGTGTGGCAGTGCCCGCTGACCCAGAGGAGAGCGAGTCGGAGCCGGACGTTACTAATGGAGAAAGCCTCAGCGACGACGACATGTCCACGGACGGAGACTCGGACCACCAGCAGAGGGAGCCCATGAGGTCAGATTCACACTCTTATTATTATTATATCATTATTATTATTATTATGTAGAGTCATTATTTATGTTTAATTAAAGTTTAGAGCTTGTTTTATGCTACGTTTTCCTTGTTTTGTAGGATTGAAAAGTAACTAAATACACACAGAATACTGATTTTGAGTAACTGCGGTTCCTTTCATTTAATTGAATTTGATTTAGTGGCACGTACAAAGAAATAAAAGAAAAAAACGTATATATTTATACAACAATGAAAAAGATGATTGTGCAGGAGAGAGCACTAACGAACAGGCATTAATTACACATTAATGCATTACATTTCATACTGTATTACATGTTTGTGTGAATTAATGTTAGTTTTTAAGTGTATAAATGGATTTAAGAGTACAGGCTGAATGATACTTAAGTGTTGTTTGATTTGTTTGATGAATGTCTTTGCTTCTCCCGTTGTATAAGCGTGAATAGCTGAAGAATACGTTCAAAAGTCGTCCTAAACTGGGAAAAGCGTTGGACTTGTGCACGTACTTGTACACAAAGACATAAATACAATAGATGTTAGCATTAAATCAATATTTAATGCTAACATCTATTGTATTAAAATAAAATAAATTAAATAAATGAATAAAATAAATAAAATAAATAAAATAAATAAAATAAATAAAATAAATAAAATAAATAAAATAAATAAAATAAATAAAATAAATAAAATAAAATCTGCTCCTTTGTTCAGAAAATATAACATCTTGGCAATCCAAGATGTTATATTTTCTGAACAAATGAGCAGATGAAGAGCAAAAAAAAACATTTGCTGAGATTTGTATTCTGAAAACGGTTACTTTTCAGCACTATAAAAGTATACATGGCAGTATTTGGTAATGAAGTATTTGAATGCACAGTATAAGTGAGAAAACGAAACCCTTCTCTAATCAATATGACAACAAAACGCTGGTGTGATAGAAGATGTTAAAGTTGTAGAGTTAAACAAGGCCAAATCCATCTTTCTGAGTTATAATTGGATCTGTTGGATTATGGCGTAGTTTTCTTCTTTTGAATGTAAATGTGATGTTTTGGATTGTTTGTGGTGGTTTCAGCCCGTGCTTCAGTAACTACATTCCTCTGATGCGTCTGGTGCAGTCGGTTCATCACACCAAGAAAAGGACAGAGGGGGTTTTGAAAGAGGGCTGGCTCCTGCACCACACCAACACCGACTCACTGGTACAGGACACGCCCCGTACTTCCACACCTGTACTTTGTCTACTTTGTCTATAGTCTGCTTAGGACTGCATAGGAAATGTCAGCAGAAGTACTATTAGGCTAAAATTATACTTTTTTGTATTGATAAATGACCAAAAATACGTCAGACAAGAAAAATGATCCAAAACATAACAAACACTCTTTTTATTAATTAATCTTTTTAATTAATTTGTAATTTGATTTGATTTTTCATTTGATTTTGTTTTATTTTTTGTTTTGTTTTATTCTTTTTTTTTATTTATTTTTTAATTTATTTTATTTATTTAAATTGTATTTGTTTTAATTGTTAGTTCATATTTCATTCCAGTCATATACAGCTTATCCTACATTATTGACTTGAGTGTGTTTTACATTTATAAAAATAAAAATAAACATTGTCATTTCAGAGGAAACGTCATTACTGGATTCTGGACTGGAAGACGATCACTTTATATCAGAACGAGAGCAGCGTGAAATATTACAAGGTTTGTTCACTCCTTTTTTTTATTTTAAAGCTTAAAATGTACTTGTTTTGAGATATTGGAAATGTAATATATTATTGTCTTTATACAGTTGACAATGCAAGTTATGTAGAGAGCACGATATGTACGCAAACTAATTCAAAGTGCTTTACATAACAAAAAAAATCATTAAAATCAGATAAAAAAACATAAAAATCTGCTTTAAAAGAGAAGAATGCAGATAAAAACATTTCAGTCACTATTCGCTTGTGAAAAATGCTCAACAACAATAATTTACATGTATTTATTCAGTTATTGTCACTAAACTCAAATCAAATGTGTTTTCTATGCGTCACCAGGAGATCCGTCTGTCAGAAGTGCTCCAAGTCCGCGGCCCCGCCCTCCTCCCGCCCCTGGACTGTAGCATCAGCGGTAACCGTGGCGACAGTGGTCATTCCCTGGAGCTGGTGACGTCCTCTCAGGTTTACTGCGTCGTGGCCGGAGACGAGAGCGCGTCCTGGGAGAACGCCATCAGACAAGCGCTGATGCCCGTGCACGGCAGTACCACCTCCCACCAGCGGGGGCAGCCGGGTGACAACACAAAACACAGCAGATCAAACTTTTCTGCCATTTTAGAACCTTTTTAGAACCTTTTTATGACGTCATTTCTCACACCACAAACAAAACAGTCAATTTTATTCATAATTTATCGACTTTTCTTACTTTATTGACAATGTTTTGCCTCGACAGGTGCAGAGCTCAACAGTAAACAGGTACATTTTAAGCAAATACGTGTTTTTTTTTTACAATTTTATAACTTGATATGATTATTTGCAGGACATAAGCTGCACGTATCAGATCTTCACAGACGAAGTGCTGGGGTCAGGGCAGTTTGGAGTGGTTTACGGAGGTGAACGACGCACGTTTGATTCGGGACGTTATTGAGTGGCGTGCGTTCATGTCACGTTGGTGTTTCAGGCGTGCACAGGACGTCTGGTCGAACCGTCGCCATTAAAGTCATCGACAAAAGCCGCTTCCCCACGAATCAAGAGCGGCAGCTGAGGAACGAGGGGGCCATGCTGCAGGTGCGAAGGGGACGGGTTTGATCTGCTCCAGTGTTTGTCTAGAGCTCAGTTCAGACTCAGAGTCACAGGTTTGAGCTGTTTGTTTAGTCCTTGTTTAGTCCTTGTTTAGTCCTTGTTTAGTCCTTTAGTCCGACTGTTTTAAAGTCTGTTCTCTGAGCCACAGGGGCCAGTGCAGAGACCTGAGAACAGGACAGGACTAATGTGGAACCAGAACCAGAACCAGAACCAGGACCACGACCAGGACCACAACCAGAACCACAACCAGGACCACAACCAGGACCAGGACCACAACCAGGACCAGGACCACAACCAGAACCACAACCAGGACCACAACCAGGACCAGGACCACAACCAGGACCAGGACCACAACCAGGACCACGACCAGGACCACAACCAGGACCAGGACCACAACCAGGACCAGGACCACAACCAGAACCACAACCAGGACCACAACCAGGACCAGGACCACAACCAGGACCAGGACCACAACCAGAACCACAACCAGGACCACAACCAGGACCAGGACCACAACCAGGACCAGGACCACAACCAGGACCACGACCAGGACCACAACCAGGACCAGGACCACAACCAGGACCAGGACCACAACCAGGACCTGAACCTGGAAAAGGACCAGAACCTGGACCAGAATTAGAATCAGGACAAGGGCCAGGACTAGAACCAGAACCAGGACCCGAGCAGCAGTGTTCTGGACGTACTGCAGCTGTTTTACAGTGAGCAGCCGCTACAGTCTGATCTACTGGAGACAAACACATGGACAAGTCTCTCAAAGTCTGGGACAGACACTATGTTTTTGCTCAAGTAAAAAGCTGCAGATGTTCTCGACGGCTGTGATCGTCCAAGTCCACGTCCAAACCTTCTGCTGGTGCTCGATCTGGGCCTGGTCAGTACTTGCTGGTCAGTACTCGCCTGGTCAGTACTCGGCTGGTCAGTACTCGGCTGGTCAGTACTCGGTTGGTCAGTACTCGGTTGGTCAGTACTCGCCTGGTCAGTACTCGGTTGGTCAGTACTCGCCTGGTCAGTACTCGGTTGGTCAGTACTCGCCTGGTCAGTACTCGGTTGGTCAGTACTCGCCTGGTCAGTACTCGGCTGGTCAGTACTCGGCTGTTACACCAGGAGCCACAGGGGGCGCTAGCGGGACCTGCTGCTGTGTCCTTAGGCAAAGCACCTCCTCACCCACATTGTCTACTATCAAAGTGTGAGCGTGTCAGTGACTGGTCGTGGTCAGAGGGGCCGATGGCACCGATCGGCAGCCTCTCTTTCATCAGTCTGCCCCGGGGCACCTGTGGGCAATGCTCTGTAAAACACAGTGCGCGTTGTAAAAGGCCATTTCTTTAGCAACAAACACGGGAAAGTGACTCAGAATGCACCTTTAAATGACATAAAACTTGACCTCCCACTGTTTCCCGCTAAAATATGATTAGTTATTTCTGTCGTGTTTGTCCAGAGTCTGTCCCACTCGGGCGTGATCGTGCTGGAGGACATGTTCGAGACCCCGGACCATGTCTTCGTGGTGATGGAGAGACTTCACGGCGACATGTTGGAGATGATTCTGTCGAGTGAAAAGGGCCGACTCCCCGAACGCATCACGCGCTTCCTCGTGACGCAGGTTTTTCTGAACTTTACAACGTCTCGCGCACATTTTCACCCTCGACAAACCCAAACTGTTTAACCCTTTATTATTTCACTGCTCTAGATCCTGGAGGCGCTGCGCTACCTTCACCTGAAACACATCGCTCACTGTGATCTGAAACCTGAGAATGTTCTGTTGACTTCTTCTGACCCTCTGCCTCAGGTCAGAGTCCAACTTTTAACATGAAGGAGAGAGTTGTTCTGCTGCGTTTACGTGGAGCTCAAACTTTAGTCTTACGAATATTGTGAGACGAAACGGCACAATTTAGCATTTATAACTGTGAAAACCTTCATTTTCTTTCATTACAGTTTCAAATATTCACTATTCATTAAGTTTTCTAGCAGTTTTAGGACATTAAACTTCCAAAAACATAAAGTTAAATGAATGGGACATAAAAAAAAGCAATAGATTGAATGAAATGACTTAATTTTGCTTCTAAAACTGTCACAATAAATAATTTTTAGTCTAATAATCTTGACATCTGAAGCATTTCAATAGTTTCATCTTATTCTTAGATTGTGTATGTTCTTATTTATATTGCAAATTGTTGTCTTTTTTTCTGATGCAGTGATTGTCATAATTCAAGACCCCCAAACTTTATTGATTTAACGATACACAAGTCATAATAAAGTGCTAAATGATGAGTATTTGCACCACTTTCTTTCTGTCTCAGGTGAAGCTGTGCGACTTCGGCTTCGCCCGGATCATCGGCGAGCGGTCGTTCCGGCGCTCCGTGGTGGGCACCCCAGCGTACCTGGCCCCCGAGGTGGTGGGCGTGGGGGGCTACAACCGCTCCCTGGACATGTGGTCGGTGGGGGTCATCCTGTACGTCAGCCTGAGCGGGACGTTCCCCTTCAACGAGGACGAGGACATCAAGCAGCAGATCGCCAACGCCGCCTTCATGTACCCGCGGCAGACGTGGGCCCCCATCACGCTGGAGGGTAACGTCCCGCCGCTCCACGGGGCGGGGCCGCCACATGTAGTGTTTGAAGTGTTTTAAAACGCTTTATTCAGGTTTAATCGTTAGATGAATGTGAAACGTCTGTTATATCACCTTAGACACAACTTCAGCTCTTTTTTAAAGCTCTTTTTTACTATAAATGTTGAATATCTTGTACTTTTGACAGATGTGGGCCCCATTTTCACTGTTTGTTTTGTGTTAAATTAATATTGTGGGCTATTTCGTCTTAAAATGTGACGTATATTTCAACCCTTCCAGTCGTGACACAGTTTAATTTATCAAGACGTTTAAGAATCCTGAATGTAAAATAATGCTTTATCTACGTCACACTTTACAATCGCCCCATTTACACTTCAAGTTAATCATATATTTTATGTTTTTAGCCTCCATTTCTTTTCTTTTTTTACCCAGATGTCTCAATTTGACTTTTTTGTTTGTTTTGGGACTCACTGTAGCTGGATTCAAATTGTTACAAAATCCTATGGAGTAAAAAACGCCTTTATGATTTGACAAATTTGGTTAAAAAGGATGATTATTCCCAGTGTTTTTCCGTCTTTTCTCCACTTTATTTTGTTGTACAGATGCCACGGTTCAATCCACTTAAACATTATCGTATAAACCGCTGTGAAATGACTCCAGAGGTGCTAATCATCTGTCACTGTGGCTCTTAGGGTTTACAGGTAGTTTTTGTGCCTTTTCTAGTTCCCAGTTTGCTCAGAGCACTCCAAAAAGTTAATTTATTACATTAAATCACATTCATTCTTTTCATTTTGTCAATACTTTTAATTGTGCTCCACTATCCCGTCCTTGTCCACTGGATGGCGCTGTTGCTCTGCTGCAAAAACCACTGTCTTCTTCTTTCAGCGGTGAGTCTGATCAGTAACCTGCTGCAAGTGTCCACCAGGCGGCGCTACAGCGTGGGCAAAGCGCTGGGACACTGCTGGCTCCAGGTCAGTCCAGACAACACACCTGCACTATTTATGAACTTTATACTTATATACACTCTGTGTGATTACTATTTATGAACTTTATACTTATATACACTCTGTGTGATTACTATTTATGAACTTTATACTTATATACACTCTGTGTGATTACTATTTATGAACTTTATACTTATATACACTCTGTGTGATTACTATTTATGAACTTTATACTTATATACACTCTGATTACTATTTATGAACTTATATACTTATATACACTCTGTGTCTACTATTTATGAACTTATATACTTATATACACTCTGTGTGATTACTATTTATGAACTTTATACTTATATACACTCTGATTACTATTTATGAACTTATATACTTATATACACTCTGTGTCTACTATTTATGAACTTATATACTTATATACTCTCTATGTGTGATTGTTTTTTCTAAACAAGTTCCTGAATTTAATGACAAAAACATGAACACTGAATATCTCCAATTTAAGTTCAATGTATTAAAATCTTTAACTATTTCTGGTTTGGTAAAAGTGACAGATTTATTCCAGGTTTATTTACAATCACTTTATTTTATATTTTTCTGCCCAGAGTACGTTCTAAGTCACATATAAATAAAACTAATTTAAACTTATTTTCACTTATTTAATTGCTCACTTTTTTACTTAATTATTTAGATACTTATATTTGTACTTTATTTAAAATGTTTTTTTACTTACTCATTTGCTTACTTTTTAACTTTACTTTTTTTTAACATATTTTCATAACTTTATTGACTTGCTATAGTCTTTAAACTCTGACCGTTTAAATAATATACAGTTTCAGTTTCAAAGGCGTTTCTGTAGTAGTATAACGTAGTTGTAGTACTAGTAGTAGTAGTAGTAGTACTAGTAGTAGTGGTGGTAGGTGTAGTAGTAGTATTATTATCCTCATGGTGAAGGAAAACTGAATTCTACTGGACACATGTGTGGAACGTGATTGGTCAGATGTTTCCTCTCATTTGGACCTCGCTGTTGTGTTTTTACCCATGATGCTGTGCGGCAGAGCTTCGACCTGTGGTGTGACCTGAGGGAGTTGGAGCAGAGGCTCGGCTGTCGATATCTGACCCACCAGAGCGACGACGAGCACTGGACGAGCTACGCCGGAGAGAGGGGCCTGGACCTGCCCCGGGGCCTGCTCTGGGACCCTCATCACGCCAACGACCCTTTGACCTGTGACCTCAGAGTGTGAAGGTAGAACTGGATTTCAATCGCATCACCTCCTTTTAATGGTCCAAAGGTTTAGTTGAGATGATATCGTCTTGTGGAGTGAATGGATAGAATATAATTCAACATTTGTGGATTTCCCTTTTTTAATCATGATTAAAACTGGATTCTTACATTTTATTACTAGTATTATTGTTTTATGTTGCTTTTGATCTTTCTGCAGAAGCTTCTTTGTTCACTGATAATAAGTTATATTATTCTGAATATGTAATTACAAACAAAATGGCAAAAATGTATATATATATATATATATATATGTATATATATATATTTGTATTTCGATAATGATTATTAATGATTAGAGTTGAGGTTTAATTATGGCAAATGTGAAATGTATAACTTTATATATATGTAATTGTGACAAATACAATACTGTTTTAATGTTAAATATGGTTATAATGTAGTAATAAGAGTACAAGACTTAAGAACAACACAGATACTGCAGTGTAATAATATAATTTCCCTTTTTTATTCCAAGTGTGCATATTGGATGTAAGTTTGTGATGACCGAGTTGGAGGAGAACCGAGCACAGTCACAGTTTATGAACTAAAACTACAGCAGGACCAAACCCTAAAGTGTCTTGCCCAGGTTCGCCCTGGTCCCACGTACAGATGCTTGTGTCACAGTAACTTTCTCTCCCCTGGCGAGGTGCCTCTCTGCCCCGGGCCGCCCGAGGGGGGCACGGGGCAGGACGAGGTGCCGCTCTGCCCCGGGCCGAGGGGGCCTGGGGTAGAGCGTCAGTGGGATTACGCTCTTTGGCCAAATCTGCTCATCGTCTTGCTTCTCTTTCTCAGTCCTTACTAAACATGGCCCTATAGTTTTAATTACCCAGAGTGCTTTGCTGGCTCATACTCGGTGGTTCCGTGCTCTCGGCTCTCCTCCGTTGACCCTGAGCGTCTTAAGGCTTTAAGTTATTAGTGCTAACTTGAGGTGTCACAGTGCAGTAGTTAGTTCTTTCGCTCGATTGCTTCCTGGAGTTCCTGTGGGTGATGGGTTTATAGATAAAGCGGTCATAGACAGCATTCTTTTACATTGCATGCATCCGCACAAATTCACAACGAACCAAGCCAACTGACCAATCAGCTGTTTATCACAGTTCTTCTATAATGACCCTTCTACAAAATGTCTGCAGCAGAGACAGGGCAGCGTCGGGCTTTGCCCAAATCCTGGTTTGCACTCAGGGCCTTTTTTAGCCTCAATATGTACGTGAGTTACATAAACACGAGGCACCGCAGCGAGCGCTGGACAGTCCAAATTACAGATTTGAGCAAAGCCCTGGTCGGCCCCCTCTCTGGGCAGCAGGGGCTAAAGAGCAGAGTTAAGATTTGAAGAGAAGAGGTGATAAACAAAGCATGTAGGAGGACAGCAGGGTTAAAATGCTCTCCCAAAGGAGAAATGAGAGTGGGCGGGGCAGGGGGTGGGGTTTATAAATCGCTCTCCCCATAGAGGGCGCTGGAGAAGGAGATGTAGTCCAGGGCTCCAGCGGGGCCCTCGCCGATGTACCGGGTCATGCGGGTGATGCAGTACTCTGCCTGCTCTGGAGGCAGCTCTCTGCGCAGCTCCTCCACCGTGATGTAGTTCTGAGGAAACAGCAGCAGCGTTAGGAGCAATAGCAGGGTGTGGTCTTACAGCGCGGGACAGAACGTAGACTCGCACCTTGTCTGAGGCCAGGATCTTGAAGGAGGCCATGACTTGTTCTGCAGTGTCGGTCTCGGCGGTCTCGCGGGTCATGAAGTCGATAAAGGCCTGGAAGGTCACTACTCCGGTGTTGTTGGGGTCCACAAGAGTCATGATGCGAGCGAACTCCACCTCACCCTGGCGACCAAACCAGTCCAGTCATGTGACACTCTAGGGCTCAGTCTAGTCTAAATAAAGCCTGATCTGATCTAGATCAGGGGCTTTACTTTGTGTGTGTGATTTCAGACTGACCAGATCGTAGCCCATGGAGATGAGGCAGGCGCGGAAGTCGTCCGGGTCCATCATGCCGTTTCTCTTCTGCGGAGGAGAGTTCAACACACGAGTTCAACACAAACACACACGTACAATGACACGAGCATGCGAGGTGCCGGCGCAGACCCTGTCGAAGTGGTTGAAGGAGGCTCTGAACTCGTTGAGCTGCTCCTGGCTGATGCCCTTTGCGTCGCGGGTCAGGATCTGGTTCTCCACCTCGTTGATGGTTCTGGCGATGGTGGTGAGCAGCTGCTCCCAGCCCACGCGCACGTGCTGCAGACAGTTCAGTCCGACTCATTACAAGAGCCCCATGAAGAGAACAGAAACTTAACCATACCCACAGGACCAACTTTCTCACATCTACATTGGGGATAAAGTGCGTTACTGTGTTCATTAACGGTGTTGGGGGCCGTCGGGGCCGTGTACCTCCATGGAGTAGTTGGTGTGCTTGTTGTCGAAGATGAGGGACTCCTGGCTGAGCTGGTGGTCTCCCTCCAGTTTGTCAATGTTGGATTTGTAGTTGATGATGTTCTGCTCGTACTGCTTCAGGCTGTTCATCTGTTCCTCCAGAGAGCCGGAGATGTCCACAGACACGTGACTGATCTCCTGCTCAGGGACACACGGGGGTCAGGGACACACGGGGGTCAGGGACACACGGGGGTCAGGGGTGTTCGCACTTTCATGACAGAAATGTCATCAGTAAATATTCAAATGGATTATTAGAAAAATGTAGTGTCTGTGAATCATTAAAAACTGTGTATTTTCTGTGTGGAATTGTTGTGTCATTACTATTGTTTCTTGTAAAGTATTTAAAAGATTTGTTTAAAAAAAAAAGCACCTCCATCTTGGTCTGGATCCAGGGTCCGATGATGTTGGCCTGAGCAGCGAACTGGCGCCTCAGCCTCTCGTTGGCCTGCTGTCGGGCCACTTCCTCCTGCAGCATTTGGTCTCTGAGGGGCACAAGGTGCTTCACCTGAAACACACAACCAGGAGCTCAGAACTATTCAAACGAGTGCAAATCAGAGCAGAGTTTTATCATGCTCAGGTTTTATTTTGACTGCAAAGTGACTTTCAGAGTGCTGAGCTCCGTTTTAGAGCGTGACTGGTCCTGACAGACACGACACAGGCCGGAGTCGGGCCGGAGTCGGGCTGAGGCTGCAGAGTGTCATCTGTGCTCATCTCTCAGAGGACAGAGCTCAGATTGAACGCACTGCACTATTGTATTTTTAGACCTTCAGGCCGTGTTTGTTCGCTCGTTTTAAACCGCGATAGTCTTAAATGGAGCACTTACAGCGTCCCACTTGTTGCTGATGTCCTGTGGGCTGAGGTTGGTGTAGGGGTTGATGCCGCTCAGCTTGATGCCGTAGGTCTGAGCGATCTTCAGGATCTCGTTGTGGATTCCCATCGTCGCCATGCGCTCCTTGTCGGCCTCGGGCAGCGTGGCCTTGAACTGGTCGTGGGCTGTGATCAGACTCTGTGGAGGAAACACATCCAGCTGTGAGACCCGAACACGTGGTACATGATGAGCGTCCTGCGCCGCCTCACCTGGATCTCCTCGATGCTGTGGACGATGAACATGTCCTGCAGGTCCTCCATGGCTCCGTCCATCCAGTTGTTGAAAGGTGCCGCTCTCTTTGCGAACTCCAGGTAAAGCTGATCGATGGTCTCCCACAGTTTCTCCACACGCTGCAGACAAAGCACAAGCTCAGTGCCAACAAAGCCGAGGCACACGACACTGAAAAAACACATCTGTGAAGCAAATCTGTTCTTAATCATCCTGCAAAAAGCACATTTTAAACCAGTCGGCGGGATCGGCTCTCAAAAACACTTGGAAATGGTCAAATTAGAGTGTAATTTGAGACATTTTATTGCTTATAGGAACTTGAGTGCTAATAATATAAACAATGATACAATAAGACATGTATAAAAAGGTTCTTTACTATAATAAAGCTTAAAATAGACTAAATCTATACAGTAAATGCACAGTATGATCAGAACCACAGTGCAAATGGGAGTGTTGTTAACATGATTTATCCTTCACCTCAAGAGAGTCCCTCCTCTTCTGGGTCAGGGTGCCCAGGTTGTCCCACTGGTCACAGATGCCCTGGCAGCGAGCGTTCACTGAGGCGGCATCGTGATAGTCCAGCTCACTAAAGACAAAGAGCGCGGTCAAG
The DNA here is from genome assembly GCF_026437365.1 of Eucyclogobius newberryi. NCBI lineage: Eukaryota > Metazoa > Chordata > Actinopteri > Gobiiformes > Gobiidae > Eucyclogobius > Eucyclogobius newberryi. The sequence continues at coordinate 18,806,227 of NW_027315857.1, read as the reverse complement.
TTTGGTCAACTTCCTGTGTGATTTTTACACTGAACTCATTACAATCGATACTTCCAAAAATCTTGGAAGTCAGTTTGGCGCCTGCTGAAACTTTGGGTCGTCTGAGGTTTGTAATCTGAGCGTTTGAAGTGCGGTTGATGAATTATGGGTGGGAACATTCATATGCAGCTCTTTGGCGCTAAATGCAGAGATGTCTTTGATGTTACACAGTGATGTATGGAGCAGACTTTGTGAGGAAAAGGCCCCGAGGACGAGTCGGAAAAAGGAAGAGCGAGATCACAGGCTCCAGCTGCCCTTTCATCCTCGCCTCATTAATATGACTTTAAAGCAGCTTTTGTTCCTGCTGTGGCTCGTGCTGTCGCCTGCTACTGGCTGACCGGCCCTGGACACTGCTCAGAATGTAAAACCAGCTCATAAACTAGAGTAGAAGCCCGTCTGATGTGAACGTGTTTGTGAGTGACATTTGCAGACTGACTTGAGCTCCTGGGCGATGGCGGCGATCTGCTCCACACGGTCCTGGTGCGCGGCCAAGTCGCTCTCAAACGCCTCGTGTTTCCTCATCAGAGCCCGGATCTCCATCAGAGACGCAGACTCAAAGTCCTTCTGGGACAGCAGCTCCTCCTTACCTGCAAATACAGCGTGTTTAACCACGTGGGAGGAGGCACTGCTTCTGAACGGCCTGATGCAGGATCGTGTCTTTCATCCGTTTGATTTGCTCCAAACACTGACGAGTCTGAATGTTACATTTGACTGAGGCTGTAAAACTCCTGCCACATTGTTTCCTTCAGATTTACCGCTGCGTGTCAGAGCTGACCTGAGGTCCAGGCCTCGTGCATGGAACACTTCTGCTTGAACTTCTCGGCCAAATGGTCGAGTCTCTCCAGGCGCCGGATCTCCGTCAGCAGCCACTCCTCGTAGCCCTTCTCCACCCCCTCCAGCCCCTTCCAGGCGTTAGCGATGTCCTGCAAACACAAGAGTCTTAACTCCTGCTGGACACAGCGATGGAGACGTGTGGCGCTCGAGCTAAACGCTGCTCACCGACACCATCTTGCCCTCGGAGGGCATGAAGGCCGGCCTGTTGCTCAGCCTGAGCTTGGTTTGCAGAGTGTTGAAGTTGATCTCCAGTTGGCACTTCTCCTGGACGCGCGGCGGCTTGTGGATGCGGCGATAGTCACGGAAGTCCTCCAGCTTCTGCTGCATGGCCCTCATGGTCTGCTCAGCCACACGGTTCTCCAGCCACGGGATGGTGCGGCGGATCCACTCCAGCAGCTGCACAAGTCAGAGTTTAACCACCTTTTTCACGGCACGAACTAGTGATGGTGCCAACTTCACAGAGCAATATGTCTGATATTATGAAGAGGCTCCGGGACACTCTCTTATAGAATTGTGTGGAGCTGTCGCAGCAGATGAGCGGCTCCTCACCTCACTGGCCAGCTTCTCGTACTCCTCCATCAGCTTCTCGTTCTCCTGGTTCACAGCCAGCACTTTGCAGATGCGGTTGGCGGCGGTCTCGGCCTGAGAGAGCAGCACACGTCTGGAGTCAGTGTCTCCTCCACAAAAGAGTGAAGAGGAAACGCACAGGATCCACGGCTCACCTGCTCGGCTCCAGCGAAGGCGTGGTAGAAGCAGGACACGTAGGTCATGATGGCCTTCTCGTCGGGTTTGGGCGTGTTCACGATATCTGAAAAGGCGATTCACACCAGATTAAACCACGTGTCACGATCTAATGACGAATATGGATGACTTAAAATGCGAGTCACGCGTAAATATCATACTTGGAAACCATTAAAATGAAATGAATCAACCGCAACTGATTTTTACCCTCAGCATCAAGCATTTTTGGGATGTCCAGGAACTTCTCGGCCACTTCGAAAGCAGTGTTCAGGTTTCCAATGGGGTCGTCCTGTGGTCACATTAGACACTATTCAGAATTTGGCACTATATAAGGAATAATAATATATATAGTCTATGGATATTGGCCACATATACAGCCAAAGAAAGTTACATGTATTTATTTATATCTATTTAGATCTAGAAAGTAATTTGTTGTATGAAAAAGTGCCTGTTTTAACACAAAATAACATTCTTTTATTGTTTGTTTCGCTATATTTGACAGCATTTCTCTTCCCACTGTCAGTAAATCTAGAGTCTCTCGTAACAAAATCATTACGTTGACAATATTAAGTGATTTTAACATTTGTGTTTCCTTCAGATACAGTTTTACAGATGTGAATAACCAGATTGCGTGCATGATTTAAAAAGTACTGCGCTTTCATATATTGCACGTGATATATTGTAATTTGCTCGTTTTGGATCAAGATTATTATAGATTATTGTTGTATAATTGCAGCTGATTTTTATCTCAGTGACGCCTCAAACACTGCAGAGACTAAAAAACACTAAGAATAAGAGGGAAATAAAACCTTTAAACTATTTATCAGCCTAAAACAAGTCAAGTACAAGTATTCCAAATGACGCCGTATTTTATCTGGCATCATTGTATTATTAACGCACATTTTATCATGATTTTAGGCCCTTTCCTTATTTAATATTCTTAAAATTACATTAAAATCATCAGGTGTTTCCTCCTGACAGTTACGCTTACTTGAGAAGTATTTCACTCTTTCACCACCACTTTGTACTTCTACTTGAGTAATACTATATTGTTTTTGAATAACTTGAGTACCGTATTTTCCGGACTATAAGTCGCACCAGCCAAAAAATGCAACCGCATTTCATGTTTTTTTCTTCTCTATTATGCAAGTGTGAAAATAACAAATAATATCACATATAAGTCACTCCAGAGTATATAAATATAAATACAAGTCGCACCCCGACCAAAACTAGGAAAAAAGGTGCAACTTATAGTCCGGAAAATACGGTTAACATTTTTCCTCGACGCAAACTTCAAAATTAAAGGCAAGAATAAAAAACAGGAAAAATGAAAGCAGCGAATCAGAAAATAGTTGTGAATGAAAGTGTTGTGATGGAAGATGAAGAGGACAGAACAGAACCTTTCTCAGTTTGGCGTAGTCGATGAGGTCAGGTCTGTGTCTGTGGATGAGGGCGCACAGAGCCAAGCCGTCCTTCCAACTGAGCCCGGGAAGAGAGGGAGGAAGAGAGGGAGGGAGGAAGAGGGAAGAGAGGGAGGGAGGAAGAGGGAAGAGAGGGAGGGAGGAAGAGGGAAGAGAGGGGGGGAGGAAGAGGGAAGAGAGGGAGGGAGGAAGAGGGAAGAGAGGGAGGAAGAGAGGGAGGAAGAGAGAGGAAGAGAGGGAAGAGAGGGAAGAGGAAGAGAGGGAAGAGAGGGAGGAAGAGAGGGAGGAAGAGAGGGAGGAAGAGAGGGAGGAAGAGAGGGAGGAAGAGAGGGAGGAAGAGAGGGAGGAAGAGAGGGAGGAAGAGAGGGAGGAAGAGAGGGAGGAAGAGGGAAGAGAGGGAGGAAGAGGGAGGGAGAGGGAGGGAGAGGGAGGGAGAGGGAAGAGAGGGAGGCAGAGGGAAGAGAGGGAGGAAGAGGGAGGGAGAGGGAAGAGAGGGAGGCAGAGGGAAGAGAGGGAGGGAGAGGGAAGAGAGGGAGGCAGAGGGAAGAGAGGGAGGAAGAGGGAAGAGAGGGAGGAAGAGGGAAGAGAGGGAGGAAATGCATGAGTGAAAGGGTGAAAAGAGGAAAAATCAAAGAGGGAGACTTGGATGTTGAGAGCGCAGTTCCGTCTTGAAGCCACAGTGAGGCGCTGTGGACTCACCTGATGTGGAAGTTCTGCACATTGACATTCCTGTAGGGGGCAGTTTTCCTCTGGCACCACAGCAGCAGACCCTCCTTAGCAGAAGTCTCTGGAAAAACAAGAGCAAACTGTCATTTTAAAAAGGAGACGTATGAAGTTTTCCCCCGGTTTTTTGAACTATAACATAAGTACGGCATATTTTTCACATTTTGTTCAGTGTAAACCGCTATTTGATCTAAAATAACTTAATAACAAAAACGGGTTCATGGACTTCCTGTGCAAAACTGCAGAACTGATAAGCTCCGCCTCTTCACAGGGTCAGAGAAGCTTTGGATGACGAGTGTTGTGGGACTGTCCCATTGTTCATAAAGATTAGACTGAGGTTCAAGCGCTGCAGGCGGTTTTTAGTGTTTATATTCCATCTCAGAACGAGCCTCAAAACACCCGTCATGGACACAATAAACAGATACATTTGGAGCATATTTTTTTTCAGGAAAGAAAGTCATAACGAAGAACTGAACTGAAATTATTCAAAATTATGACGTTCAAAAAATTTTATCATCACGACAGAAACATCTAGAGGAACAACATCACGACAGAAACATCTAGAGGAACAACAAGAGGAACAACATCACGACAGAAACATCTAGAGGAACAACAAGAGGAACAACATCGCGACAGAAACATCTAGAGGAACAACAAGAGGAACAACATCACGACAGAAACATCTAGAGGAACAACAAGAGGAACAACATCGCGACAGAAACATCTAGAGGAACAACAAGAGGAACAACATCGCGACAGAAACATCTAGAGGAACAACAAGAGGAACAACATCACGACAGAAACATCTAGAGGAACAACAAGAGGAACAACATCGCGACAGAAACATCTAGAGGAACAACAAGAGGAACAACATCACGACAGAAACATCTAGAGGAACAACAAGAGGAACAACATCACGACATAAACATCTAGAGGAACAACAAGAGGAACAACATCGCGACAGAAACATCTAGAGGAACAACAAGAGGAACAACATCGCGACAGAAACATCTAGAGGAACAACAAGAGGGAGGAACATCATCACGACAGAAACATCTAGAGGAACAACAAGAGGAACAACATCGCGACAGAAACATCTAGAGGAACAACAAGAGGAACAACATCGCGACAGAAACATCTAGAGGAACAACAAGAGGAACAACATCACGACATAAACATCTAGAGGAACAACAAGAGGAACAACATCGCGACAGAAACATCTAGAGGAACAACAAGAGGAACAACATCGCGACATAAACATCTAGAGGAACAACAAGAGGAACAACATCGCGACAGAAACATCTAGAGGAACAACAAGAGGGAGGAACATCATCACGACAGAAACATCTAGAGGAACAACAAGAGGAACAACATCGCGACAGAAACATCTAGAGGAACAACAAGAGGAACAACATCGCGACAGAAACATCTAGAGGAACAACAAGAGGAACAACATCGCGACAGAAACATCTAGAGGAACAACAAGAGGAACAACATCACGACAGAAACATCTAGAGGAACAACAAGAGGAACAACATCGCGACATAAACATCTAGAGGAACAACAAGAGGAACAACATCGCGACATAAACATCTAGAGGAACAACAAGAGGAACAACATCACGACAGAAACATCTAGAGGAACAACAAGAGGAACAACATCACGACAGAAACATCTAGAGGAACAACAAGAGGAACAACATCGCGACAGAAACATCTAGAGGAACAACAAGAGGAACAACATCACGACAGAAACATCTAGAGGAACAACAAGAGGAACAACATCGCGACATAAACATCTAGAGGAACAACAAGAGGAACAACATCACGACATAAACATCTAGAGGAACAACAAGAGGAACAACATCACGACAGAAACATCTAGAGGAACAACAAGAGGAACAACATCGCGACAGAAACGTCTAGAGGAACAACAAGAGGAACAACATCACGACAGAAACGTCTAGAGGAACAACAAGAGGAACAACATCGCGACAGAAACATCTAGAGGAACAACAAGAGGAACAACATCACGACATAAACATCTAGAGGAACAACAAGAGGAACAACATCGCGACAGAAACATCTAGAGGAACAACAAGAGGAACAACATCGCGACAGAAACATCTAGAGGAACAACAAGAGGAACAACATCACGACAGAAACGTCTAGAGGAACAACAAGAGGAACAACATCGCGACAGAAACATCTAGAGGAACAACAAGAGGAACAACATCGCGACAGAAACATCTAGAGGAACAACAAGAGGAACAACATCGCGACAGAAACGTCTAGAGGAACAACAAGAGGAACAACATCACGACAGAAACATCTAGAGGAACAACAAGAGGAACAACATCACGACAGAAACGTCTAGAGGAACAACAAGAGGAACAACATCGCGACAGAAACATCTAGAGGAACAACAAGAGGAACAACATCGCGACAGAAACATCTAGAGGAACAACAAGAGGAACAACATCGCGACAGAAACGTCTAGAGGAACAACAAGAGGAACAACATCGCGACAGAAACATCTAGAGGAACAACAAGAGGAACAACATCGCGACAGAAACGTCTAGAGGAACAACAAGAGGAACAACATCACGACAGAAACATCTAGAGGAACAACAAGAGGAACAACATCACGACAGAAACGTCTAGAGGAACAACAAGAGGAACAACATCGCGACAGAAACATCTAGAGGAACAACAAGAGGAACAACATCGCGACAGAAACATCTAGAGGAACAACAAGAGGAACAACATCGCGACAGAAACGTCTAGAGGAACAACAAGAGGAACAACATCACGACAGAAACATCTAGAGGAACAACAAGAGGAACAACATCGCGACAGAAACATCTAGAGGAACAACAAGAGGAACAACATCACGACAGAAACATCTAGAGGAACAACAAGAGGAACAACATCACGACAGAAACATCTAGAGGAACATCATCACGACACAATCATATCAAAATAAGAGTCCCATCTAGTACATTCTCTGTGGTAATAGTGTGTCTCCAGGAGTGAGCATTTCCTTGTCACTAGTAACACTTTAACATGATGGAATGTATATATCATTTCCCATTCTTCACCCGTCAAAATAAAGTTACCTTCTCTTTCCCATTTATTTTCAACATGTTTATTATTAAAGGCGCAATGGACGATTTTTCGGCGATTTGAGAACGCAGGCGGAAGTGCGCATGCGCACTCCCCCGTGCGGACTGATACAACACACACGTGCGTTTGTTTATTAGCGCAACGGAGCGCATCGCATCACTCGTCTCCCGTAGATTTCTGTCCACTTCTGCGTCAGCTCGAACTGTCTTTCTCCGTCTTCATTTTGCCCGTACACTGAGGGAACTATATTATGATAGATCCATGCGCTTAGGCACACTGAAACGTGAGGAGGAACCGCACGCAGCTGCAGGTGAGCGATAGGTGCGTTTTATGATTGATACGTGGCAGGACAAATGATTTATCCACGCCACGAGGAAATATAAAAAAAATTGCTGAAAAAAATCGTCCATTCCACCTTTAATGTTGATATTATTCCTCTTGAAAAGGTCTGATTTATTATGTTGTGCGTTTTATGAGCTAACATGTGGCTAAGTGGTTACATGTATAGGTCGGACACTCGTTTGTCTAACGAGTACAGAGATGTGGGTGGGGATAGGGGGTAGGTGAAAACAGGAATCTTCTGAGCCCCAGTTGCAGGACAATAAAGGATTTTAACACAAACACGCAAGAAAATCAAAATACAAGTGAAATACTGCTAAAGAAACACAGTCGTAACAGAGTGTGAAGCTCATTAAAGTCGATTTAGCGCAATATTTTGCCTTTAAGACTTTTGATTGACAGCGAGAGAGCGAAATGCCTCCGCGGCTCGTGGTATTGAGGGAGATTTGTGGCCTTACAGACTAGTCTAGGTCTATAGCCGGGCGAGCGAGCCAATAAAAGCGGGGTTATGGGGGGGGGGGATCAGGCGAGGTTAGGGTCGGGGGCGTCGCCAAATGACGGTCCAAACCAGGGCCACGGCTTCATAAAGCGCCCGGGTAATTCACGAGCGCGGCGCCGTGACCTTTTCCGCGGACGCTCCGGCGGGAGAAAACGCCACGAAAAAGGAGAATTTACTACAGCTCGGGGGAAGCGTTGGGATTGCGGCGATGTCAGATTTATAGAGCGACAAATCACGGCGAGTTGGAAGTGTCGCGGCGAGAGCGACGAGAGCGGCAAGGGCTAAAGAAGTGAATTATGACGCGGCGGTTTGACAGAGCGATGTGGAAAAGGAGAAAACACTGCGGGAACGAGTGAAAATGTCATTCAAAAAACAAAAGTACCACTGACAAAGTTGTTCCGTGCGATAACGATAAAGGAGGCGGTTGCCAGATTGGCAATTTTTTTTTTTACCTTCATGTTACGTCATCGTTTTCATTAATTGTAACTGAAAAAAACTTATTTGTCCAGTAACGAGTAGTTAAAGCGGGACAAACCTTCCACAGAGATGTCCTGGATGGCGAAACGCAGGATGATGGTCCAGATCATACCGAGGGTCATCTTCACGTTGCCGTCAACAATTTCTGAAATGAAAAACACAAATATAATCATCATTTATAAAAACAACACACACACAGTCTAGACTATTCATGTGTGTAATATCTGGTTCTTTGTACAACTCATAAAGAGTCATTTTTGAGGTGTTTCTGTAGTAATTGTACATTGCCATTTAATCCCATGTACTGTCATACCCATGTGCAATACTGACTTACATGTGCAATACTGACATACCCATGTGCAATACTGACTTACATGTGCAATACTGACATACCCATGTGCAATACTGACTTACATGTGCAATACTGACATACCCATGTGCAATACTGACTTACATGTGCAATACTGACTTACATGTGCAATACTGACATACCCATGTGCAATACTGAGATACCCATGTGCAATACTGACTTACATGTGCAATACTGACTTACATGTGCAATACTGACTTACATGTGCAATACTGACTTACATGTGCAATACTGACTTACATGTGCAATACTGACTTACATGTGCAATACTGACATACCCATGTGCAATACTGACATACCCATGTGCAATACTGACATACCCATGTGCAATACCGACTTACTCATGTGTAATACCGACTTACTCATGTGCAATACTGACTTAATTATGTGCAATACTGACTTAAATGTCAATCATATTGGTGCAATATTGTCCGTCCATATAACTGCTGTAAATAAGAGTGTTACTATTATTATTTTTTAAAACTTTTTATTAAGAATATAGGAGGTTTTTATGTACGCTTATCTACTTGTGTTGCAACACTGGAATTTCCGCATTGTGTGGACAAATAAAGCCCATCTTATCTCATCTTAATCCACAATTGTAAATATAATAGTGCACAAATGTGTAGCACAGCTCATCGATTATGTCTTTTTCTTCTCATTGGAAATATACTTTACCTTTTGTTACATGCTCTTTGTAAATTATTGATATCGTTTACTGAGCAGGTTTTACCCTCATAATTAGAACTATTCAGATTAGCAAACGAGCCTCTTTGAACTAAGTCAATGTGTTCTTTAGTTGTGCATTTGAGAAACTTCAACTCAAAATAAAACGTGATACAAGCAGAACTGTGGGATCAGGTGAGGGGGACGCACGTGTGCGCCTCTTCAACTATTCAGACTCTAATAATGATCACTATGACGTCTGCTGTGGATGAAACGGACGCAGACAAGCCAATCCACTTCCTGCCGCGGGTCAAAGGTCGTTCGAGTCTTATTGGTGTTTTCTGCGATGACTGAACCGTATCTTTTATATTATGATGAAAACTCTGCGACTGCACGAGGCTCTGGCATCACTGAAACCACTGCACTTACGGGTCGTTTGAAGTCGCTGCTAATTGGATCACACACGAGGTTTGAGAGAAAGAGGAGAAAGAAATCAGACTACCGTATTGTCTGCACTATAAGGCGCACTTAGAAGACTCTTCTCAAAAAACAACAGTGCGCCTCGTAATCCAGTGCGTCTTATATATGGATTAATTCTGACCTCGAAACGATTTTTTGTGGTACACGTTTTGTTTCACTTAATGCGCCTTATAATCCGGTGCGCTCTATAGTCCAAAAAATACGGTATTTGCGAAGTTCTCAAAGGACGAGGTCGAATTGATTAACAAAACCAACACACTCTGGTCCAAATCAAAGTGTCATGAAAAGAACTAAATTCAAGTGACAGATTTTCAATGGAATATTTATATACGAGTAAATTATTGTTACAAGTGTTGAAATACTACAATCATAATGTGTAGATATTTGACTACTCACTACTTTTGAATGTTTAAGTGCGCGTGTGTGATTGGTGGTGAGAAATGGCAGCCGCTGCTTTGAAAGTCTGCCCCAGGGCACGTGTGTCGGGCAAGATATCGAAACTTTAATAATATCATGTCGTTTTGAAATGATGTAAAAACGAGAATACTAAGTAAATAGTTTGTAGTAAAAAAAGTTTATATATCTGATTTTTTGTGATTAATTTAACAAACAATTCACATTAGTCAGATGATATTAAACGTATTAGCTGAGGTTTAATGATCAGACGGTTATCATGATACTATAATACTGAGATAATCCTTATTGTCAGCGTTACTTTGGCTTAAAAAGATGCGTAGTACCAAAAACTAAGGCCAAACTAAGGCAAAAAAGGTTGAATTCTGAAGGTTGACTACATTTTGCGACTCATCCAAGTAGTTTCTTCAGATGTAACTCTAGTAAAGGTCTGTCTTAAATATCTGTCTGGAGGGAGGAGTTAAAACACCGCCCACCACTTCTGCTTCTGGAAGTACATTTTACATTCATTTTCCCACAGGGGATTCTGAAAAACATTGAAACGTTAGAAACTTTATTAATTAGCCTTGAGCAAACTTTCAGACACATGTTTTCAGTCAAACTGAGTTAAACTGCAAAGTTATTACAACATTTGGCTGAATTTGAAGTTTCACATGTGCTTCCGGACTGAAAACAATTGCGTTAAGGACATTAATCATCACAAAGTCGTTCGGCCTCCGTCGTGTCTTTTCATTCAGAGTCAAAATAACGATTCATTTACTTCTGGAACCACAGCAAACGTCAAAGTGGGCGTGACTCTCGAGCTCCACCGCCGTTTACACTAAAAGAACGTCTGTGATCAGTTCTATCCACGTTGCCCGAGTCATCATGGTTCGTGGCCTTCACGAATCATCTGCCGCGCCATCATTTCAGAACGACCCAGAAAGAAAAAGAATGACATAAAAACCCCGTGTAATCTCTTTAAAGTATGTGTCGATTCACAGCTTTTCTTGCCGCTCCGGGAGTGCGAGTGTCGGTGTGTCACAGTAAAACGAGGCGCTGGCATGTGACCTTCTCGGTGTCATGACGACGCAGCAGCAGCAGTCTCACCTTCAGCGCCAATGGAGACCAGTTTGACTCCTTTGCTGCAGATGAAGTCCAGGGCTTTGTTCACGTTGGCGATCTTGTGGAAACGCATCTTGCCTTTGTCGGGCTTGGGCAGCCGCTCGCCTGGAACCAACGGCAGGATTTACAAGTTAAAACGCTACAATGGATGAGGCGTTTATTATGCACGACACGTTTTATTGTTAGCGTCATTATATCGAAGACTATCTGAGCAGATGACGGGGAAAGAAGCCTCGGAGGGTCAAAAGAGTTTTGTAAATCGCTGCCATAACGGCTCAAGGAACTGGAATATTAGAACTTTCCTCTTCGTAAATGGTGAAAATGCTTTAAATTACGCTCAATTTTAACCAGTAAATATCCAAAATAATCAGTACAAATTAGAAGAGTGTCATTAAACTACATTAAATGCTCTCAAACGTATTAAAACGACTACAGTAGTTATTATTACTGTAGTGATCGACTTGGAGCTAGTGATTTAAACAGATTTAGTCAGTTTTAAATCATTTTTGTCCTTTGTTTCTTGTGTCTACTTCATACTCCAGTTGGAAGAAGTGAGTTATAAAGCGACAGTTATAGTTTTCACAGCAAAAAAGCTTAAGAATTCAGGAAAATACTCTTAGTTTGAATAACTTTGATCACTCGATGGACCTGGAGCGTCTGTAGATTTCTTCTTATGCCGTGCCAAATGGGTCAGACGTTATTATATATATTTTAATGTGCTTTTATCGTCTTATTTCGAGATTTTAACGGTCTCGTAAGCAGCAAACTGTCACAACTGACAAGGGTTAGGGTTAGTTTGAGTGCGGTGCTTACCTGAGATGACCTCCAGCAGCAGCATGAGTTTGAGGCCATTCCTAAAGTCCTCCTCGATGTTCTCGATCTGTGTCCCGGCTTTCCTCAAGTGGGAGTTACACCACGCCGTGAAGGTCTGATGGAGCAGAGCGCCACAGAGACGGTTACTGCAGAGTCATGGCAACAGCAACGCCAACGACGATAGAGAACTGTGACTGTCACGGCTCTTTCCGTTCAGAGTCTAGAATGAGAGATGCACTTTCTTTGTGGAGGTCGTGGGGCAGAAATGTCTTGGAAAACACGAGCGTTGGACTTGGAAATGACGCATCTCGGACGTAAAACCCCAACGATTGAAATGATGGATGGATACTGAAGCGAAGGAAGCAATGACAAAAGGAGAGGAGGAAAGTCTGAACATTTAAAACAGAAGAATGTACTTTTACTGTGAACTTGAAAATCTATTTAGCCGTTTTACTTATTTTTCTTTACTCCAATTCTTCTTGTTTTTCTTTTTGCTCAATGTCAAGTTTAGTCTTGATGAACACAAGTCTCTACTCAGCTTTAAACTTTTATTCCACTGTCAGCAACAGTAGCAGTAGCAGTAACAGTTAGCAGTAGTAGCCGTAGCAGTTGCTGTAGTAGTAGCAGTAGCCGTGGCCGTAGTAGCCGTAGCCGTAGCAGCCGTAGTAGTAGCCATAGCAGTAGTAGTAGCCGTAGCAGTAGCAGTAGTAGCCGTAGCAGTAGCCGTATCTGTAGTAGTAGCCGTAGTAGTAGCCATAGCAGTAGTAGTAGCCATAGCAGTAGCAGTAGTAGTAGCAGTAGCCGTAGTAGCCGTAGCAGTAGCAGTAGTAGCCGTAGCTGTAGTAGTAGCCGTAGCCGTAGTAGTAGCCATAGCAGTAGTAATAGCCATAGCAGTAGTAGTAGCAGTGGCCGTAGCCGTAGTAGTAGTAGTAGCCATAGCAGTAGTAGTAGCCGTAGCAGTAGCCGTAGCAGTAGTAGTAGCCATAGTAGCCGTAGCTGTAGTAGCCGTAGCAGTAGTAACAGTAGCAGTAGCCGTAGCCATTGTAGCAGGTCAAAAAATATTTAAACAAATGCAAAAATAAAAATGCACTTTTATTTCTGTATAAAATGTTTACAAGATAACAGAAAGAGTATTTTAATATTTTTTGAAATAATGATTAACATTTTTAAATTTCCAAAATATTAAATAGGAATTTACCAACTAAAATTGACTTTTAAATCTGTTTTAATCAATAAACTAATTCAGTTTTTAATGAATACATTAATACATTGTTTTAAGTCGTTTTATAATTTGGTTTAAATGATCTAGATGGCCTTTTAATAACTATTCCCCATATTAAATATTCCATACATTACATAAATGTTCTACCTCAAATCTAAATGGAAAAACTACAATCCTGTCAATGATTCAGTTTAATAAGTTCACTAAAGCATAAGATGAGGCCAAAATGATATTAACTTTATTTTAATGTCTTTAATGACTTTACTGCTCCACAGACAGAAACTGTGACTGTCCCAAACCAAAGTAAACTCTGCCTCAGGCTCTGATGTCGTTTTGAGCAAGTTTAAATGAAAGAAAACTACTTTTACAGGTAAAGCCACTCACGCTGCATCTTTGTGTTTCCCTGAGCGTTCATGGGCGTGGCCACTGCACACCTGTAAACCTGAGCCACATTCGTCCTGCAGCTTCATCTGCCCACAGCGCCCTCTGCTGGACTGGAGATAGCACACTTGGACCAGGAATTAACTAAAGATCATAGCAGAGTGTGAGAGGAAAGTGAGAAGAGTGAGGAGAGACATGAGACGTAGAGCCGAGCTGTTTGACTTCTGTTTGTTTTGCGTTTTATTTAAAAAAAAAAAGCATATAAAGTAATAAATAAATGATTGCATTCTTCATTTGGCCTGGCGACGCCCCCTGATCGTCTCTGTGGAGTTGTTCCACAGTGCGGCATTAAACGTCTATATTTCCATGGAGACAAGAAAGAGGCACCACCAGGCCAGGTCACAGGTCAGGTCTGTGGAGCGGCGAGACAACTCACTGCACGAAGAAGGTATTTTTGAGCAATATAACCGCCAATAATGAGCAAAATGTTAGATATATGTTTATTAATGTGGAAAGCGATAACATCTCCATGGAGACGAGCGGGTGGTTTACTCAGAACAGTGTGATCTTTAAGGGCGGGAGCATGAGAGGGTGTGGCCCTTTTATTAGTTTCTAGAGCACAATTTGTACAAAAGTAATTCAAAAAGCACATTAAAAACAGATTGACATTAAAGGAGTTCACAGGCAAACTAGGCTCTTGTATGCAAATGTACTAATGTATTTCTTATTTCAAACCTAATTTATTATCGTTGAAATTAAAGCTGAATGTTTTTTTAACTTAATGTGCACTTTGTATATTTTTAATTGGAGGGTTTGAAACTGATTCTTGGAATGTTATAATGATGCAGTTTTTGGCAATAAAAAGCCAGTCATTGAACACATGAATAATACAGTTATAGTTGGAACATTCAAGGTTAAACTGTGATAAGTTTTTCATATAGAAAAGCGCAGAAAAGGTTACACGGTGCATCTTTAAAGCTACAGCGTCATGTTCTGCTCCTCGTAACGTCTTTAAAGCCTCACGTTTGTGTCACTCCCAAGCCCTGCTAAATGAACCGTCACTCATATTCATTCTAAACGCTGGGAGAGTGTGGCTGTCTTATAGAAGCCCCCGAGGCGAGAGAAAAAGCAGACAGGAAATGAGATTTAGTGCGAACACGCGGTGAAGCGGCATATGCAGATTCTCCACCTCGTTACGGAGGATCGTGTGAAACCAAAGTTTGCACCGGTCTGAAGAGAGGAGCAGCAGCGTGGGCGTCGAGGCAGAGCGGAATAACTAACCACGGGAGAAGGAGTGGGAGAAGGAGAGAGGGAGAGAGAAAGAAAATGAGAGAGAAAGAAAGAGAGAAAGAAAAAGAGAGTGAAAGAAAGAAAGAGAAAGAAAGAAGAAAAAAGAGAAAGAAAGAAAGAAAGAAAGAAAGAAAGAAAGAAAGAAAGAAAGAAAGAAAGAAAGAAATTGATATTTATAGAGAGGGAGAGAGGCAACAGCAGGAGAGAGAGCAGGAGAGGACCAGCACGACCACATTAGCATAAACATCTCACCTGCAAATAACAGCGTCCACTGTTTATGCCTCGTATCCATCTGTTCTATCTGTGAATGTCAGAGGAACGAGCCTGCACCACGTCCTTCTGTATCTGAGAGGACGCTCCAAAGAACGGCATTCGGAGACGAGCGAAACGTGACCATTTTGAACAATCGGCGTAAGGTCAAGAGATCAAACAAACACAAACGTGACAAAAGGATGTGCAAAAAAGTGATAATAAGCCTCTGCGGCTCTATCGCACAGTCTGTTTTCATTTGTGACTTTGAAGAGGATAAACCTGATTCGTAGCATTGTTTTAGCTAAATAAACACACAATTTAAACCATCTGTAAGTAAATGCGTGTGGTTTTGTGTTAGATCTTTATGCGACACGGCACGTTTATATTCGGAGAGTTATTTCATCTGTAAAGAGAAGACTTTTTTGGTGCATCGAATGAACGTTTGAGTACAGTAAACACGGCAGCAGAGGTCGCCGGTGCGCTCGCCGCGGTCTCGGCAGGTGTGCTCTCCGTTGCGACACATGGCCAAATTTAGAGCGCTCCCGTTACTGCACAAGACCGGCGGGCCCAAGGCAGCGAGGAGGTAAAGGAAGGAGGTTGAAGGAGGGAGGAAAGGAGGGCGCATAATGAGGGGGGGAGGAAAAGGCTAAATCGAGTTGCTATGGGACACCTCGGCGGGACAGCTGAGAAGGCAGGATTCTGTGAGGGCGAAGACAGTGATGGCAGCAGGAAGGAATGGATTGGAGTCAAAATAATACGCCCAAAGAACAGATTAAAAAAAAGGAGCACTTAAGGGTAAAACTTTATAATAACTACATGCACCTCAAACTGCTTTGTATTTTTGTTCAGTCAATTTGGTAACACTTCTCATGAACTACACCTTGATAAGCCTTAATAAAGCATGAACAAGGACTTAATTCATAATGAACAGTTTAGTTCATGTATGATTCAAGCTTAGAAACTACTTAATGGTTATATATATAATAATACTAACAAATAATAAATATATGTTTATTCAGCAAAGTGTTGATTAAGGTATTGATTGTTTTTCTTCACGGAGAGTGAAGGTGTAGTTACTGTAAAGTGGCACCAAACTTACTTCGAGAGGCAGAGGGTGCGTTCACACTTTGAGCCCAGTTTAGTCTAGATGTAGGTCCGGTTTCAGTCCGGTTTCAGTCCCGTTTCAGTCCCGTTTCAGTCCCGTTTCCGTTTTAGTCCCGTTTTAGTCCCGTTTTAGTCCTGTTTTAGTCCTGTTTTAAACGCACCCTGCAAATTCATTTTATGCTAAACAATAAATAACAAGTGGTCAATGGTCGTTTTTAGATGTGTATTATCTCATACCAGTATTGCGGTTTTATAAAGCGGTAATAAAGCGGTTATAAAGTGGATGTGGTTCGGGGGTCTAACAGTATGAAGTCACTGCTCGACTCACACCTGTTGGGTCGGTTGGCTCAGCTCAGGCCCCTCTTGTAAAATGAGGTCAGGGTAGTCTCTGGCGGGGGGGGGGGGGGGGGGCGGGTGAGGGGCGGGTGAGGGGCGGGCGGTGAGTGGGGGTGAGGGGGGGATGCCAGCCATAGCTCCACACAGCCACTATCAGTCACAAGTACTGCAGTTACAGCCGGCGTCCTCTAGGGGGAGACCAAGAGCTGGGTTTATGTCACCGTTACATGTTCAATCACATGTGTTTGGAAGAAGGGAGGAAGGGGGGAAGAATGGATGGATGGATGGAACGTTGAAGGGTGATTGGGAGGAGAGAAGGATGGATAAAATGTCAAAAAAATGACAGATGGAAGGATGGAAAGAAGGAAGGAATGGTGGAAAACTGGATGGATAGAGGGTAGAATGGAAGAAAGGATGGATGACTGAAAGGATAGTAGAAAAGAAGAAAGGAATGGTGGAAGAATGGAAGAAAGGATGGATGGGTGAACGGATGGCAGGAAAGAAGAGAGGAAAAATTGAAGAAAGGAAGAAAGGGTGGAAGGATGGGAAAAGAAGATGATGCAAGAATCGAGGGGAATGATGAAAAGAGGATGAAAACATGGGAAAAAAGGATGGAATAGGACAGATGGATGGAAAAGGGAAGGAAGGAAGGTTAGAAGGGCGGAAGGATGTATGTATGTATGTATGTATGTATGTTATTGTTATTTTTCTCAATTATTTTTCACAATTATTTTTCACAATTATTTTTCGCAATTATTTTTCACATTATTTTTCACTATTATCATTATTAGTAGTAGTATTAGTATTAATTAAATTGTTTTTTTTTAATTATTCTTTCTAAACCAGGAAAAACATAAATAGCACCTTGTTAGTAACAGTGTTGCTCTGGTTACTTCAGGAGGAGCCTGCCCGAGATCTGAACATAAAATAAACCACAGAGTTTAGAAATACATATATATAATACCCAATACAAATAAAACATAGTCTAACAAGTATTCGGGGACTCCAGTAAAATATGGCGACAAAAACATGGCGCAAGTTATATTTAAACAGCTCCAGTTCCATACGGCTGACACGTTCATACAGTCATTGTGCCTGGAAATAGCCTTGGATGCTAACACTAGTGCTATACATTACTCACTGACCACACGACTGACCCGTTGACGACACACACTACTACAGTCGGGTCCAGCTGCTTTGTGCTGCTGTCAAAGAGTGAAAACAACTCTTACATTTGCGCCATTCTGTGACCTCGCTCCATAAATAAAAACACTTAACCTCTCTGCAATGCTCTGGCTCACACTCCATTTCCACTAATGATGTTCTTATGAGACACAGAAAGTGAGGCTTTTAGCGACAAAAGAAGAGACATAAGAGTTTGCACAACATATGGAACTCTAGCCAAGCAAATGTAATGATCCGACACCAACAAAAGAAAACAGCCGTTACTTCATCGCAGTGACATATGTTGAGCTTTTCCTGTGGTGGAAACGTTTCACACAGATGTAGAGAACTGTGTAAGTGTTACATGTTTTAAGTCGGTTACATAATCTTAAAGTACCTGCTCTCAAAAGTGATGTAAAAATACAAAGTATCCACTGTAAGATTGACTTATGTAAAGTATACTTAAGTACAGGACTTTTGTACTTTTTCCACCAGTGTCTTCCCAGTGTCTTATTATTTCACACATTTATGAGAGATAAAGTGACAGTCAGAATTTTACTTTTATGTGAGAAAGTAATTTGAATGAGTTTCCTTTACTTGAATATATATTTTTAAATACACTTTACTCAACTTTGTGGACAGTCCACCCTCTTCTGTTCTAAGAATGATCACGAAGCGTCTCGTCTTAAACACTCTGAGGAGGAGCAGGAAATAGCCTCCTCCTTGTTGTTTGTCCGCTCCTGTCCTGTCCGCTCCTGTCCTGTCCGCTCCTGTCCTGTCCGCTCCTGTCCTGTCCGCTCCTGTCCTGTCCGCTCCTGTCCTGTCCGCTCCTGTCCTGTCCGCTCCTGTCCTGTCCGCTCCACACATAACCTGGTTAAGGTCAACAGGACACAGCCGTCATTTAGATCATGTGAGAAACCAATATTATTTGTTAAAAGTGCATAAAATGAAACATTTCATCATCGACTTTTAGACCGTTTTGTGATTTAATTGTCAACTGGCAGAAAGATTATTCTGGGACCTATTTTTGACATTTTAAACACTAAAAGACGGGTCTGGGACTATTTTAGGTAGTACCCTGCACCTTTAAATTTTATCCTAAAAAATAGCATTTTTAAATGTATTATTATTTAAACACGATTACAATTGAACATGTAAATACTATGGTCCATTGTGCCGTGTCCAAGCGCAGCAGCAGAGCAGGAGCCTGGTTAGGTTGTCGGTCGGCACTAAGCCTTTTGTAAAGAGCCTGGTGCACCGACTCACCGACCAATAGTCAGTTTTAATACTAAAAGCTTTGGTCGAGTTTTGTCTGGGACATTAGTTCAGTGAAAGCTAAATCTAGGGAGGGGCAGACGAGACTGGGTCCGTCGTTAAAGATACAAGGATGGAGGTAAAGATACATACGCTCAGCACAGACGTGTGCAGATGCAGATAGCGCGCTGATATGGGAAAGAATCAATGTAAAAGCGATGTATCTATCCCGGAGACGCCTGTTATGCTGCAATGTCAAATAAATATGGGAAAGCGTGTCTGGAATGCTATGTGTGTGGTCTGTCATTTATTTGTGATTTGAATGCATTTTTCCTGCTGTGTATGAAATGTGCTCTACAAATAAACTTGCCTTGATGGCCTCAAGCTTGGATTTCAGCCCAGTTTGAGTCTTAGACTTAAAATAACATTAAGGCACAATTCTGACACGGCGCAATCCTCTAATTCAGCCTCAAGTCTGAATCATGTTTTGCACGTTCCCAAGCCTGTATAAATATGTTTCAAGAGAATTAAATCTCTGTCAAATCCAGGCCTACAACGCAGTGACGTCTGAAGAAACATTCACATTATTCAACTAAACCAACAGAAGCGGAAAGCAGACTTTGGGGCGATGACAGTCGAGGTCGATTCAAAGATATCAGTGCGAGCTGTGAAACCCCTGTGAAGATGGTGTGACGTTTCTGTTGACGAGACGTTTCACACTGAACACATCACAGCGACAGAGGGGCCCCCGAGCGGCCCCGAGCGGCTCCTCTTCTGACAGACTCCGGCTGCTGACCCTCAGATCCAAGAGGATAAACACGCTCCTGTCAGCTCCACATCAGCACACGGCCAATTAGAGAAACCACACTCAGCACTTACAGCGGGAGCTCTTTTCTACCACATTTACACTGCACTGCTCAGCTTTAGAGGAGAACCAAGAGGAGAACCAAGGGGAGAACCAAGGGGAGAAGCAAGAGGAGAACCAAGGGGAGAACCAAGGGGAGAAGCAAGAGGAGAACCAAGGGGAGAAGCAAGAGGAGAAGCAAGGGGAGAACCAAGGGGAGAAGCAAGGGGAGAAGCAAGGGGAGAAGCAAGAGGAGAAGCAAGGGGAGAAGCAAGGAGAGAACCAAGAGGAGAAGCAAGAGGAGAAGCAAGGAGAACCAAGGGGAGAAGCAAGGGGAGAAGCAAGGGGAGAAGCAAGAGGAGAAGCAAGGGGAGAAGCAAGGAGAAGCAAGGGGAGAAGCAAGGGGAGAAGCAAGGGGAGAACCAAGGGGAGAAGCAAGGGGAGAAGCAAGAGGAGAAGCAAGGGGAGAACCAAGGGGAGAACCAAGGGGAGAACCAAGGGGAGAACCAAGGGGAGAACCAAGGGGAGAAGCAAGAGGAGAAGCAAGGGGAGAAGCAAGGGGAGAACCAAGAGGAGAAGCAAGAGGAGAAGCAAGGAGAACCAAGGGGAGAAGCAAGGGGAGAAGCAAGGGGAGAAGCAAGGGGAGAAGCAAGAGGAGAAGCAAGGGGAGAAGCAAGGAGAACCAAGGGGAGAAGCAAGGGGAGAAGCAAGGGGAGAAGCAAGAGGAGAAGCAAGGAGAACCAAGGGGAGAAGCAAGGGGAGAAGCAAGGGGAGAAGCAAGGGGAGAAGCAAGAGGAGAAGCAAGGAGAACCAAGGAGAAGCAAGGGGAGAAGCAAGGGGAGAAGCAAGGGGAGAAGCAAGGGGAGAAGCAAGGGGAGAAGCAAGGGGAGAAGCAAGGGGAGAAGCAAGGGGAGAAGCAAGAGGAGAAGCAAGGGGAGAAGCAAGGAGAACCAAGGGGAGAACCAAGGGGAGAACCAAGGGGAGAAGCAAGGGGAGAAGCAAGGGGAGAAGCAAGGGGAGAAGCAAGGGGAGAAGCAAGGGGAGAACCAAGGCGAGAACCAAGAGGAGAACCAAGGCGCTGTGCTTTGAAAGGAGCAGAGGAAATGGAGAATCGACAGAAATGGTCGGGAATCAGATCCAGGAATGTTTTTAGCAATTATAGGAGACGGCAAGATGTGTGCCGGGAAGATAAAGGTCTATATGTTATTTTTACAGAAAGCGTTTAGCATTTTTGCCCTCAAGTTTGATTACTTCGGCTTTGTTTTTTCATTCATTTGTAACAAAAAAAAATAAAGGACATGAATTATGTATAATTTGTATTGTTATTGACACTTAAACATGCTCTTTAGTAGCTCTGCTTTGGCATCTTATGTTTTGGAACTTAAAAACAATTCTAGCACTAATCTAATGGCAGCAAAGGAATTTACCATGGAAAATAAACAAAAGCTAGCATACTCCAGCATGTTAATACAAGCATGTAGTCTGTCAATGGTTTAAGGACTTAAAACAGCACAGGACACCTCAGGATCTCTACATTTGTAACAAATCTGGGAGTGTTTTCTGAGGCTGAGAGCAGGAGCAGAGAAGACCAGCATGTAAACAAGATGAAAGAAACGTGAAGAAGGATAAATACAACTCCTCATATGTTTGTGACGAGTGGACAAGGTCACATAAATGTGACATTTCATAGAAGATGAAGCAGTATCAGACGGACAGGGACACTTCACCTCAGAGTTACAGCCCTGGACAGGTGCACAGCCCGCCCCCCCCCCCCCCCCCCTCCTCCTCGTGCACAGGGGCTTTAAATATCCCCCTCGGAGACTTGGAGCCCTGAACTTGGGTGCCTCTAAGACAATTTGGCGCAATGACATAAGAGCCACACACAGTCCCAGGCAGTGGTGGAAAGTAATACAAGTAAAAGTACTTGCAACCAATTATAAGTACATTTTACAGTAGAGTATTTTTTCTTCTGTCACTTCTCTGAAATGTAGAGCAATAGAAAATTCAGACAGCTGCTCTCAAATGTAAACTGGATTTAAAAGTTTAAAATAAATATTTTCTCTTAGTTTGAAAAACATAGTTTGAAACCTGCTGAAATGGCATTTTTATGGTGAAAAAAAATAATAAAAAATGTACATGAAAATGACACATTGATTCACTTTTGATGTCCACGTTGTAAAAGGGCTGCGTCAATACTCTTAAGTACTTATGTTTGTGATACTTTTAGTTCAGTATTTTCTGTATCAGTACTTTTACTTAGAGCTATATTTGAGGATTTTTGTGTACATTTGAAAACGAATGATATTGCTCTTGAATCACTGCACATGTGCTGCACTCCCCCCTCACTGCACTCCCCCCTCACTGCACTCCCCCCTCACTGCACTCCCCCCTCACTGCACTCCTCCCTCACTGCACTCCTCCCTCACTGCACTCCTCCCTCACTGCACTCCTCCCTCACTGCACTCCCCCCTCACTGCACTCCCCCCTCACTGCACTCCCCCCTCACTGCACTCCTCCCTCACTGCACTCCCCCCTCCCTCACTGCTCTCCCCCCTCCCTCACTGTACTCCCCCCTCCCTCACTGTACTCCCCCCTCCCTCACTGCACCATCTCTAGTATCTAAAGTGAGCAGTTCTCGCACCACTGCCCCCTAGAGGCCTGAACCCACATGGCACAGGCTGAAACAAAGGCTTTCAATCTGAGGAGAAAACTGAGCTCATGTTCAAACCGACTAATGAGACGAGTAAACAAAGCAAGATAATGACTGTCCGATTATTCATTCAAATTATACACCAGTTTAAACAATCTCTTCTTTCAGCAACGAATATACAAGTTGAACCTATTGAACAAAGATATATCATCATCAGCCTAATACAGTAAGAACATTAGATCGAAAGATCCAGGGAGGGCATCTGGAGTACATTATATTAATTGAGTCAATCATCGCACAGTGAGAAGCCAGAGGGAGGAAGAAGTGTGCATTAAATGTCACTTTTCCTCTAATAAGACCGTGGTGTACAAGCTCATTTACTCAAACATGTCAGGGAAATGAGCCATCGGTTGTACAACACGGTCTTATTAGAAGGAAAGTGACATTTTAATTAAAAAATACTTTCTTTTCCAAATATAGAACACATTCAGTATTATCAAAATGAATCAAACATGGAAATTATATATATTTTTAAATGCAAGCATATTGAGATGACGCTTAAGTTCATGTCCAATAAAATGTTATAAAAAGTAAAAAATTAAGAGTAAATACGAGAATTGAAAAATAAAAATAATGGCTAAATAGTTCAATAGCAGTTCAAAAACATGAAGTACTTTATAAACACTAACAAAGATCTTACTAGTTATTCATTAATTATTCATTGGGCCTGGCTGATACCTGGATTTGCAGAAAGTACTCCATTATACAAAGGTCCATTAATCACAATCAAGTCCTTTTGTATCGTGTGGATTAAGCCATAATCCCAGGGGCCACTCTGGGGCCAGGGACCAGCTCCAGGTCCAGGCCTGGATTTGAGTGAGCGTTTAGCAGATAAAGGGCCTTGTAAACAGAGGGGCCGAGGAGCGCGCCAGATGCCTCGCACATCTCATGTGGCCACAGAGCATTTCAACACAGACAGGTGCACGAGGTTTGTGACACGGCTGCGTTCACATGACAACGTGAAACCAGGAACTGCAGTTAAAATGGAGGCCATGGCATTTAGGAATGATGTGGAAGTAAAATGCAGGTATTTTGGGATATGGGAGTAGAAAATTTAGATATTTTGGGATGTGGAAGTGGAAAATTTAGATATTTTGGGATATGGAAGTTGAAAATTCAGATATTTTGGGTTATGGAAATTGAAAATTCAGATATTCTGGGATATGGAAGTTGAAAATTTAGATATTTTGGGGTATGGAAGTGGAAAATTCAGATCTTTTGGGATATGGAAGTGGAAAAAGGTTATATTTTATGTAATTGCTCATTGTTCACATTAAATCAAGGGTGTGTTCTCAATTACACCTACAACACAACGACAAAACTTGGACTAAAGTGGGACTAAACCTGGAACTAGACCTGGACTAGTTTGGAGGTCTGAAAAAAGGTGGGTAGAACTAATTTACTTTCTGACACATACTTTTATTTCTACAGTAGTGTGAAAACATGTACAAAACCCCCAAAGTACAAAGTAAAACATACATATATTAAAAAAACAAAAACACATGTACAAACAACGGATATAAGTTACAAAACACTAAAAGTACCAAGAAACATTTGCCTCTTTAATCACTTTAAACCAAGCATGTTAAAGAGACGAATTTGCTAAAAAGATATATATTTAAGTTGACAATATCCTGCGTACACCTCATTTTGGTAAATTTTGGCTTTATTCTTAAATCCATTGTTATTTTAATGTGATGTCTGCCCGATTACACATGACTCATTCATCATAAATCAGACCTTAATTACCGCATATTTTGTGCCCACACTGTTACTCATGCAGTAGTTCCTCCAAATACTTCTAAAAAAATAGCTCAAATTCTTCTCAAGCCCTAAAGAAATTCTGTTTGTCGCTTCAGAAAGTGGCGACAGACAGTGACGCAGCTAAAACGTGTGTGTGTGTGAATAATTAACTGAACACATGTGAAAACGGCGGTGCACATCTGGAAACGACTTCACACGGTCCCTTCAGTCCAGATGGCGCTCACCTGCACCTGACAGACGGCGCTCACCTGCACCTGACAGAACTATCCCTCAGCGCGGCCCGTTTAAATCCCTTTATGTCCAGCGCCGAATCGTTACACTGCACACGTCCCACAATGCACCGCGGCGAGCTTTTGATTGATGGAGGACATTTACAAACAGATTAGGACCGAGATGAAGTCGCTTAGGCTCGGACGAGGAAGGGGAACCGTAGAGCGCGGCGGGAAAAAGGAATACTCGAGTAAAAGTAGCACGTAACAAAGTCTATAGACGAGGGAAAAGTAAATGTATTTCATGCAGATTTACGCTAAACCTTAATTAGAAGAATGTCAAGCTAAATATGACCACACAAACTATGAAAAGCACTTTATACTTCTCATGCCAGTTCCAATTTATAAGATACATGCTTTAAAATGTAGTGGAGTAAAGTAAAGATAGCTAAAAACAAAACAAAAAGTACTGCGAGTAGTGTTGTTTTAATGTACGCTTGGAAGAAATTATTAAACGCTTACAATTAATGTTATTATGATGAGAATGCGCAACTTGTAACTTCAAAATGAGGTGAACTAGAGGCATCGACACCACTGCTTTTACTGAACGTTTCACGCTAATCGTTTAGCATGAAAAGATGATTTGTTAAAAGAGACATTTAAAAAGAAACGACCCATTTACAGTACAATAGAGGTACGTTACGGCAAAGTCAGCATCATTTAAAAAGGGCAAAAGCGTATTGTAAGAAGAGCGATCGCCGTGTTTCACAGTGTAATAGCACGTATAAAATGCCTACATCATGTTTCAGGACTGGTTTAAAGCCTGGGTCAGTTTCTTTCAGAGTTTGTGCGGCTCTGGTCCAGTCGTCATGGTGACAATGTGATGGATCGACCACGACTGTGATCTTATGGGAGCTACAAAGGCCGACAGAACTGCTGTAAGTGAGAATGGGAACTGGAATTTCACTTTTGCTAAACGACGTGGGGAAGAGTGCGCCGCTAAAGCTATAGGTGCTATAAAAGACGTTATGAAACTTTGTCATGTTTTTTTGGCAAGTTTTTTACTTTCGATACCATCTTCTACACACAGTATATTATTAACAGTAAAGGTGAGGGGAATTGCTCAATAATCTTTTGAAAATACTTCTAGACATTTCAATTTGTATATTTGTATTCGGATTGCTGATGAGGTGCGCCCTCTGCTGGTCATTGGTTGCTGGTGTTCTTTGTTTATCGGTTTTGTTTTACCTATTTTATATGTTACATTTTTTATGGATTAACTGCACATTCTGACCCTACAGACCTCTGCTCAAGGACGACAGATGAAGATGTATTTACTTAATTTATTGCGCATGCATGTCGATGTAAAATAAATAAATAAATAAAAATAAATACATAAATACATAGTAAAACTACAACAATTTATTCAAAAAGCACTAATTCGTTTTTGAAAAACAGAACACATTGAGTTTTAGAACGGTCTATTAAGAAACTACTATTATTATTTGTGTTGAAAATGATATTTTAATTACTCTTACTGCCATCCTATTCTGCCTTTTCCTCATTAGAAGTTAATCAAACTAAAGTCACAGTAACTTCATCTCAAAAGAATGAACACTTATTAGTCCACCAAAAACACATCGGTGGAAGGAAGGCAAAATGAACTCATCGTAACAAAAGATGGACAATTATAGCAACCTTTTATATTGCAAATCACTTGCATTACGATGCCTGGCTCCAGATGTGTTGTTCATTAGTAAAATAATGAGTTTCGGGGGCATTATAATGACACTAAACGAGCTCGGTGCTTTTCTCAGCTCCTTCTCTCGCTCTGCTCTGACGTCTGCCTCACCGAGACTATAAATACCGCCCACCTCCACAGCTTTGATTTCTGCTAAAGACAGACAGGACGCTTTTCTGATGCTCTCATTAGCGGCCGCCTCCCACTCGAGACCCCGGCTGACACTGAACCTCTTTGGAGTCATTAGATAATAGGTTCAAATCCTCCGCAGAATATTGACAAAAAACAACGACAGCAGCAGCAGCAACTCGCAGTTCCAGTTCAAAGCCTCTGTACGCGACGCTAATCGAGACGTGAAGACCGTGCGGACGAGGCGATCCGCTCTCGCGCTCAACTTTAATGTCATTTCCAAGATGGCTGCCCTTACAGGTCGTCCATCAAGTCGCATCACGCTCCGACACCGAAGCCGTATTGCGTGCCTTCTTGGCCATTACCGCTCGCCCTTAACTCGCAAACGAGCATCACGAGCGGCATTTTGGAGTTTTAAAATCGTTTCAAACACGGTTAAAGCTCGAACGGACTTCGGGCCCTTCTCTGTGGCCTCCTGGTTCCGTCGGCGGCGCTAAGGCAGTTTATAGAAGGCTCCCTATAAGGACTGCACTTCTGGAATAGAAACTGCCATTCGATCTGAGGCCGGCACCCTCGCCTCTCCGCTTACGATCCGCTTACGATGAGCCGACGCAGGACACAACACAAACGCACTCTGGACCCGCCGCCGGCTACTTTGTGGCCGCTGCTAAACTTTAATAATCCAAAGTACATTATTCAGCGACAAACTGAGCAAACAAATGCTGGTGTGAATTTGGAAACACAGGCGAAAATGAAATGTTTAAGATGACTACATGGACTTTCGCATAGTTTAGGATATTTGATACTGACTAAATGTGGTATTGAAAGTGAGATAGTGTCCATTTTAAAATCAATAATGACTTAAATACTTGCTTAAGTCATGCTATACATTGGATTTATTCCAGATGAGTGAAACATGAGCTCCCCAAACTACCCAAATTTCTTTTTTCAAGATCATAACGTCAGCGTCTTTTCCATTTCATAATACTTTATAAATACACTCATATCTTAAATTACGGTATATAATAATAGTATTTCAAAAGTGTTTGCATTCCAGCCTATTTACACAGCGTCTTTAGTACTAATATTCGTGTAGAGTTTGTAGCTCTATAATCAAAGAGTAATTAATATATATATATATATATATATATATATATATATATATATATATATATATATATATATATATATATATATATATATATATATATATATATATATATATATATATATATATATATATATATATATACACACACACACACATATGTTGGCTCCGTGCTGCTGTAACCAGAGCTGAGGTCACATGATCACATGAACACACAGAATCATGTGAAGGGGGATACATGGGGGAAGGGGGGGTGCGTTAATGAGGGCCATGGCTAAAGCAACATACAACATACCAACGGCTTTTATATTAGTCCAGTTACCAAATAGATCTTTATGGAAATGTTAATGGTTCACTATGTCACAGTTCAGTTTGGGATCTGCCTCCTTCTCGTCTCCATAGAGATGTTATTGCTCATAAACTCAATGGACATGATGGATACCTGTAAATGGATGACAGGGATGAAGTGGCTGTCAAGACACGTGGACGTTTACCTAATGGAAACATTGACTTGTGTTGAACTTGGATTTTTTTATTTACCAGACACTGGGACAGATGGGGCTGATACACTGGGGCACATTTTATTTTCAGGTGTATTATTTGGGATATATTTCTTTTTAACTCTCTGGTCCAATCATTTATTCAATGACGAGCGAGGTCACAAGTTGAACGCTGGACTGAGCTAAAACTGTGAAACATTCCAGACAATGCAATAACATCTCCATGGAGACAAGGGACCAGACATCCCACCAGAAGTGTATCTTGAACCAAAGACTTTGATTCAGCAGTTTTAAATTAATTACGGTCAACAAAAGCCGCTCTATTTTTAGTACAATCTGAGTAAATGACAGGGCCGTTTGTAAGGAGTGGCCTCAAAGGGCCTGAGGCACACTGGGGGGAAAGTTTTTTTGTAAATTTGTATTTTTTCCCCAATCTTTGCAATATTAAATTTATCAAATGGTGTATAATTAATATGTATTATTTAAAATGATAAATTTAAGTGTTAAAATCTCGAAATTATCACCTTAGAGCCCTGGAGCCACCCTTAAACCCCCCCAGTGAAAAAAGGATGGATACGCCCCTGAGAAAAACCCAGTCCTTTGATATTCATAGCAACAGTAAAAGTCGGGGTCATATTCAGTCCATCACATTTTAGATGAATGACCCGTCGGCTGCAGTTGTTAAAGTGCTAAATGAGATTAGACCAGAACAGATTTGATTGTGCAGCACCCAAAGGTCCAGTGTCACCCGCACAGGCCACGTGGCACCGGGATGAGTGGATTAATATTAGGTTTCAGAATATGACTTTAGAACGGTTCAATCGCATCACCATCAATCTTCTGGACACTTCATTAATTTTACCCCCCAGAGAACAAATTAGATCTTTTTTTACAGCAAGTCTGTAAGAAAAGCAAGTATTGATTATTTTAGTGTTAAATTATTCAGCTCTTCCTTTAGCTCAAGGTCCAAACTAT
Source organism: Eucyclogobius newberryi (assembly GCF_026437365.1). NCBI lineage: Eukaryota > Metazoa > Chordata > Actinopteri > Gobiiformes > Gobiidae > Eucyclogobius > Eucyclogobius newberryi. Next base: position 18,777,199 of record NW_027315857.1, on the reverse strand, counting down.
TATTTCTATTTGACATAAATGTATTAAGGACAATAAATAAAATCAACTGAAAACCTAATGTTAGTTAATACTTATAAATAATAAATAGATTTTTTTCAATTATTTGTATATTCTTTATTAGTTTATTTTTTTGGGTAAAAATTGTGACCTATTCTTTGAACTGTCTTTTTAATGAAACCACCCAGGGGATAATTGATTTGATTGAATTGATTGATAATTGATTATTTGGACACTTGAATGGTCAATAAAATATTAAAACAGACGGCACACACACTCAGACACCAATGAGTCCACAAACTAGAAAAGGATTGTGTCAGATTTGTTAGTGCCAATTATAAATTAGTCATAAACTATTTCCATTGCTCGGATAAGTTGAAGCCTTCTGTGTTTATGTGGATGATTGTTGCTCGAACAAATACTAAAAAACAAACAGGGAAGGCCTCAAAACTCCTGCCATGGACACAATAAAAGGAACAATTTTTGGATGCAGGAGAAAACAAAAAACATAACAAAAAAATGTATGAAACAAACCAAAACGACAATCAAGGACTGGACTGACATAGTAAAGACAGAAAAATTAAATGAATAGAAAAAAATTAATTAAAAAAATGTATAATAATAATAATAATAATAATAAATGTATAATAATAAATGTATAATAATAATAATAATAATATTATACATTCTGACTTAATTTAAAAATGGACAAATTTGCCAAACTTAAGACTAGATGGGACATTTTTTGTTGTTGCACTTTATACATTTAAAAAAAAAAACAGAAAAAAACAAAACAAATATATTTTTCTAAAAGAAAAACTGAGAAATCCCAATCTCACCGATCAATTTACTCCATGTCCAATAGCCTCAACTCTGGAAAAACAGCACGTGTCCAGAAGCACGTCCAAATCACATAACCAGAACTCAACCTGCAGAAGCGTCACACACACACATATATGTATATACTGTACGACATAAAAGGCCAAGTATTCGCCCGACAACGCCACAACAACAAACATCCGTCAGGAAACTGGAGTTCGTTTTTGAGACATAATCCACGAGGTAATCGATGCACTCACCCTTGATCTCTTGGGCCAACGGTATTAATGATTGCATGTAACAGATAAATATAGTTTACAAGCATATGCAGCCGTAAGCAGAGTCACTCGCTCACTTAGCAGCTGAACCTTCAAACTATGTGAAAGCCAAGAAGACGACCGAAGTCAGACTTGGAGTTTACCTCATGCCACAGAGAAAACCAAAAACCCAGCGACGCAAACGAGTTAGTGTAGAAAGGATTTTGGGCCAAGCATTTTGTGAGTTGTTTTGATCCTCTTCCTCTTGCGACATGGAATACGCAAAGACGCCAAATTCTTTACTTCTGACGCCCCTATTGGCAGGATGAAGGTATTACCGTGTCAAGCGCTAGCACATATTTACGGACAAATGAGTCAATCTCGCCAAAACGATCATAAACGTCGACAAACTAACCACATTTGGACACATTAACTTTACTTTTTTAAATTTAGTCAGTTTGATTTTGCAAAAATGGCCACAAACACGTGGAATAGCAGCGCGTTACAACCGATTCCGGCGTTGCGTTGTCTCATTGAACCCAAATAACAGGTTTATTGTGAGGGGAGAAAAAGACACAATTGAACGAACACTACTGTTGACATTGTGACATGGCCAAGACTCAAAAACACTACACAAATAGAGCTTTACTCCTGCACCGCTTCAATCCGACGCTTTCATTTCAACACCTCTTTCAACACGCACGTCCTTTCGCCAATTCGGATTAAAATTAGGCGTGAGTCACCGAATCGAGCAATACGAGCCGCGGTCGAGACACGCTGGAAGCACGATGTCATGGCAGGATGAGCTGGGCCTGTGGACAAACATCTCACCAGCGCGACTCAGGGGTTTCTGCGCAAGATTCCAAGGTCACGATAAGAACAGGTGGAGGAGATTTCCCCTTCGTATTCATTACGCGGCCGAATGATGCTCCGGCTATATTTGCTGGCTGATATCAGCTCCTTAAGCTCGATCTGACAAACCTCCAGGAACAGCGGCCAGCGGCGGAACGGGAACCGACAATTCGCACTCAAGAGAAATAACTCGTGCGCGGCGAAAACTTTGCCCAATTTCAAGGACAAATGCTGCGGCCAAGAGTCAAACGTATGCAAAGCAGAAGGGACTAGTTACAGTTTAATCCAATGTTGGTTGCCTTTTAGACCAGTTCTCATGACAAAATTTGGTACATTTAATTGGTTAACGTTGGATTAAGTCGTTTTAAACAGAATCCACTTGTTTTCTGGTCTAGAAAGACGCATAATGCAGAGGTGTGACAACTCTGGATCGGGACAATTGGGTCTTTCTGCTGTCTTTTGCTATCATTTTAAACGTAACAAATGACGAATTACAATTACATGGCTAGAAGTATGTCCAATTACAAGTGCAGGATTAAAACAACTCAGAAACAGTAACTTGAGTATTTGTTTTGAGCCATTTTTCACCTCTGCCAGCGGCTTTAGGTTTCCAATGAGTGCATATTATGTATCGTTCAATTATTAACCCCCAGGCAGCCACGCCCACTTGTGAGTGACCTTCTGACTGGTAATGACTCGCACTTTTGTTGTGATTCAGATTTCAGGTTAAGCCAAAAGAGTCATCCGCTGTTTGGACTGAAGCTATTGATTCCTTTTTAATAATGGGGACAATTCATTATTTTACATTGGCTTCATGGTTCAGTTGGGTACGATTAGGTGTTAGGGTCAAGTATTAAAGCAAACCCAGATGTGGCGCTGCACTCGACCTTTCTCTGATTGGCTTGAAAAAGGCTTTGTATTTGTCTGTATAAAACGGAGTACTGTGGAGACCAGAAACAGGAACAAAGAAAATGGCAGAATCTGGGGCAACTTCCTGAATAAGGAGAATCGGTCCAAAGAAATCAGAGCCCGGTTGATTCATGATCCAAACTAAGCTCTAACCTAACTTTTTTATTCCTTAATGTTTTAGTTCCAGTGTTTAACTATATTGATGTTTTCTGCCTTCTTAACTGATAGAAGTAGAAGACATGGGTGAAGGGATCGGTGAGTCGCAGGAAGCAGTTTATCGGTTGCAGACAGAGAGGACAGTGGAGCAGAGGAGAGTATTTTTAGGGAGATGTTTATTTGTAGCTGGTGAAACCCAGCCGGGGTGTAGATCTACCATCTTGCCATCCCGCCCCGCTGCATCTGTTGAGGTCCCTCAGACTGTCAGTGAGAGAGCCGGGGCCCACAGCACAGTTCTGCTGATACAAGTCCCCACTGTCGCCAGTGTGAGCATGACAAAGTCCTGCAGGAACATGGGTGGACCTGAAAGAGTTCCTTTACAGCCAACAAGAAGGCATTTGAATTAGGATGTATATGCAAATATATGGTTAAAGTTGTAACAGTTGTAATTTTAAATGCAGCTCAGCAGTGGAACCACACGCCCATAAAAGTAATATCTCATTTGTGAAGGTTTTCAGTTCTTCAACAAATCTATGGCACACTTCTCTCACTCATGGCTAATTGTTAGCACTGACTGCTAAGGAAGTGAGTGACAGCTGCTGAATCTACATTTGAAATAAAAGTTTATGTTCAACACAAATAAGTTTCATTAACATGAACACAGTATTTAGTTCTGTTTGTGTTTCCTGTTTTAGTGCCAGATGTTGATAATGACACGCACCTGGTCCACCAGGTGGTCTCTATGGCAACTGCAGTGCTGGTTCAGGGGCTAAAAATAGCAGCTCAGTTTACATTTGTTTCTTTGTATCAAACTCAAACTTTACATTGAGTGTGGGCAACAGTTCTGGACTTCATTTGTATTAAAGGATTCATAAATACAGAATAATCATTGTGTTCAGAGCTGTATGTTATAGGACTATTACATATAGGAATATAGGAGTATTTCGACTGTGGTCATCGTTTTTAAAAAGTCCTACAATGACATCTGAACGTGTGCAAGGAAAAAGAAAGTTGTCTATGTGAGTATGAATTGTGGCAAAAAATATATAAGTAGAGAATTCCCACAGACAAAAACATCTGACTCTGTGTTGCCATGGATCATGTTCAGCTCCAGGAGCTCCAGGAGCTGCAGAGGCTGCACCAGCTCTGATTCATGGTGGTCAGGTGCTGGGCTTTAGGTAGTGACCAGTCAGAACAGAGAGGACGTAGAGGTTTAAACACTTTACATTTTAACTCTGGAACAACACAAATGACTCATGTGGAGTTCTGTTTTCGATTGGAGAAAACACCTAATTATAACAAACAGCTTGATCATGTTGAATGTTTTTGTATTGAAGAATATATGAACATTACAATTGTTATTAGCAGAAGCTATACTTCATTTAAACATGTTTACATCGTATCTGGGGACACAGATGGGCCATGTTTTTAAGATTTACTATCTAAATATTACATATTTCCCCTTTAATAAAAATCAAACATGACTGTGTGTTCCAGACTTCATTTAGGCTCAAATCCCTCATTACAAGTGGGCATGGGTTAGATGGAAGTGCAGAGTGAAGCACTGGGAGGGGAGCTTATATTTAGACAGCCTTCGCAAGGCAATCAGGGGGAACTGAAAGACAACACTGAGAAAGTTCCACATCCTAAAATATCTGCCCACAGCTTCCAGCAGCAGGACTGAAGGGCCAAGTGCCACTGGACCGAGGGGCCAAGTGCCACTGGACCGAGGGGCCAGGTGCCACTGGACCCAAGGGCCAGGTGCCACTGGACCGAGGGGCCAGGTGCCACTGAAGGGCCAGGTGCCACTGGACCGAGGGCCAGGTGCCACTGAAGGGCCAGGTGCCACTGGACCGAGGGCCAGGTGCCACTGGACCCAAGGGCCAGGTGCCACTGAAGGGCCAGGTGCCACTGGACCGAGGGCCAGGTGCCACTGGACCCAAGGGCCAGGTGCCAGGTGCCACTGGACCCAAGGGCCAGGTGCCACTGGACCGAGGGCCAGGTGCCACTGAAGGGCCAGGTTAGGACCGAGTTAGAACAGGAAAACACAGTGTTCACACCAGAGGCCGGGACACAGAGCTTCTGTAGAGTCAGAAACGCTCGCCCCCACACAGAGCTTACCTTCCTCTGCTGCTTCTCCCAGGCTGGGTCTAGCAGCAGGTCCCGGTCCCAGTCGTCCTCCTGGATCATGTACACCTCTTCTTGGTTGATCACGTAGGAGTTGCTGTACGTCATGTGGGTCTCGACAGCTGTCATCGTGCCGCCTCTGTCAGGACCGCGAGTGTCCTCCTCAGTTTAGAATGAAACAAAGATAAATCAGCAGCGGAACCGATGCGACGCGAGGGGGACAGAGACCAGACTCCACTGGTACGAGCTGTGCGGAGGTGGTGCTCCCACTACCAGAAGACCCTGCGGCTGGTGCTCCTTTCCTGGTCAAACGCGGCACACGTGACCGCACCCCAATAAGTATGGGAACCAACTGCTCGGGTATCGGGTTCAAACCCTAAAGAGGTGTTGAGGGCGTGGTCGGGCGCCGTCCGGAGGCTCGTGAGTGGCGCGCGCGCACGTCCATCACGCCCCCCTCGCACCTCTGAGGGTTTATGGCCCGCGCCTGCACCTGTTGCTGTGAGTGACCTCAAGTGTGGCCTGCAAAGCCCAGAGAATCACACTCAAAACAGGAAACCAACCTAAACACAGCAATACTAGAAGGAATGTGACAGAATAGTGCTTTTTATTCTACTGTAAATTCAAACCTGTTGGTAGGACTACGTTTAAAATAGGTTTATATTCGCATTTTTACATAAATGTTTATTATGTGCATTGTACCCGTTCAAATAAACGTATGAATAACTTAATCGTGACTAAATAAATCTATTCAAATTAAATTGTGGCTAAATAAATCTATTCAAATTAAGTGTGGCTAAATAAATCTATTCCAATTAATTGTGGCTAAATAAATCTATTCAAATTAATTGTGGCTAAATAAATCTATTCCAATTAATTGTGGCTAAATAAATCTATTCAAATTAAGTGTGGCTAAATAAATCTATTCCAATTAATTGTGGCTAAATAAATCTATTCAAATTAATTGTGGCTAAATAAATCTATTCCAATTAATTGTGGCTAAATAAATCTAATCAAATTAAATTGTGGCTAAATAAATCTATTCCAATTAGTTGTGGCTAAATAAATCTATTCCAATTAATTGTGGCTAAATAAATCTATTCAACGCTCCATTTCACAAATTACATCCACATGAAATAAAATACATCAGACCAAATTAATGAGAATTAAAAATAAAGTTTATTAGTGTCTCGCATGCAGTTAAATATACCTCAGAAATACAGATCAAATGCAGTCGGCTCGATTATACAAGAATTGATTTGTCATTCACAGTCATTATTATCGTCCTTGAAACGATCCTTTTCCTCCAGACACTTCGCACGTGTCGGGATGGTTCTAATTACCACAGGCGTTTCACTCTAACTACACTTGGCCTGTTCTAATTACCTACATGGGACGCGTTAGTTACTGAAATGAAGCTACCACATTTATTTACAATACATGGTGACTCGGCACAGGTTATACTGAAGAGGTACCTGCTGGCTAGTGAACACGTAGTACCAAACGGCAGCTAAATAGAAATAAAAAAAACAGACAAAAGTGCAGCATCTATAATGAATGAATCACAAATACAGGACATAGTTACCGTGTACATGAGGTATTTTCTACTGTAAACACTACTGCTGGTGTGTATTTGTCAGCAGTCTACTCCAGTTGTGCTGTGAAGACTTATGACAGCGCTCAGGCTTTACGTTATGAACACACGCTTGTTATTGATCATATGTGAGGCACGAAGACCAACTGAAACGTACTTCATCAGTATTTGAGTTACAGTGACGAGATAATGTACTTATTTGCGGATCCAAAGTTATTCCGATAGTATTTTGGCAGATTTTGACCTGCTCCGGTGAACTGCACGACGTCGTCTTTAATGGTTTGACTGGACAAAAAAAAAGAGTGTTTCCTCTAGACCTTGTTTGTCGTACATTACCAGTCAAATCTAGGACTGAAAATACAAATCTGTAAAGTTGCTCTGTGCGTTTCCGTAAAGATGATACTGCTTTGCCCGGAATGTTCCACAGTATGAAACTAAACTTTATATCTTGACTCTTATCTCTTAAATATTGGTTAACACAGCACTGCAGACTGTTTTTGACACCGACGTCCCAATGGACTTCAGAATGATGTATTTGGGCCTCAAAACTCCTGCCACGGACTCAATAAATGGATACTTTTGGAGCATAAAGTACTTTTGGCAGCAGGTAAAGAGGCCATTATGGAAAAAAATACATCAACAATCAAGGACTCAATTGACATACATAAAATGAAAAAGAAAATATATATAATAATCACATTTTGCCTTAATTTTAAAATGGACAAATTTGCCAGACTTTGGACCAAATGGGACGTCAATAAAATAAAACGTGCCTAAAATAATACATTTTTATATATTGTTTATTTCTTATGTCTTTTGCTGCATTTTATAAATGACTGTCCTCTCTTTGGTCGAGTTCTGTTGTTTTTCTGTTCTCTTTAAGATTTTAAAAAGGCTCACAGTAAAACACTTAGTTAATAAATCATATAAGTGAAATGCCAAACTGTGGAACATTTCAAGCAAAGCAATAACATCTGTTTGGAGACAAGCAGGTAGCAGACCCTCCGCCAGAAAAGTTACAAAGTGCAACATTAAACGCATTTCTGTCTCCTGATATTTTTAAAGTTTCATCAAGAGATTCAGAAAAAAATGTCATATTTGTTCTCGTTTTGCCTTTTCTCTCCACAAACGTGACATAATCCATAAAACACCACGGCAAACAGAACTATCTAGAGCGAGAAATCTCAACACAATCACAATTTCATCCGTAACTGAGCAAAATCCTGAACCTAGATGTTATTCCTATTTATATATATTACTGTATAAAGATTAAATTCAGCCGTCACTGGTCATAATGCCTGATTAGTGTATAACTGTTGGTATATCACTAAAAAACAAGGCAATATGGTCTACGAGTTGTGCTATAACTGATCGTTCTCCATCTACGTCACATCGCAGTCATCTCCACAGCTCAGGCGGATGACGACGGTAAAGAAAGGAAAGAAAAGGAGAGCGTGGGGAATAAGAAAGCGCACAATCCTCGGTCAAAGCGCAGCGGCAAACGGGAAAGATAAAAGAGAAAGGAGAGGTGCAGGAGGTGGAGGTTGTGCTGTGAATGTAGAGCAGGGAGAGGTGCAGAGGCGTCGCTGACATCACTGTAGCAGCAGGAGCAAGAGGAGGAGCAGGAGGAGGAGCAGGAGGAGGACAACCAAGGCTTCAACGAGGAGGCGATCGCAACCCGCATGTAAAACTTAGCACCCAAGTTAGCCCTACGACAGCCAGGATCGGAGATTAAGCGACAAAACCACACAAATATGGCAGATTTAAAGGTGCACTGTGTATTTATTCTGTCTGCCACCCGCTCGTCTCCACGGAGAGGTTTTTGCGTTCCACCGTACAATATCGAGTAGTTAAGTACGATATATTGCTTCAGAAAAGTATCCTGATAAGCGAATGTAAATGATCAGCCATAGAAGTTCAACCGTCTATGGCACAGATCTCATCATTCTAATATAAATTACACCACATTACCAATTCGTGCAGAAGAAAACGTGCACATGATAAATATTGTTCCACCTTTTTATTTAATGAACGATACGTCGATGTAGTATTCATCGTGGCAGGCCAATTGTCTTGCATTTATCTAATTATTGGATTGGGATTGATTGAATTACACGTGTCAGGAAATAACTGCGTAAGGATTTGTTTCTCTGCAGTTACTCTGTCAGTTGACGGTCTTCAGAAAACAGTTACTTTCCTACAATAAAAAGGAATACATGGCACTATTTGGGCTTCAAACTGTACGGCAATAGTGAGAAGAATATAAAACACTGATCTTGTGCATCTCTGGAGACAAGTAGACGCCCTGCACTAGAAAAATATGTAATATAACCATGAAATGTTCTATGACTTATGCTGCTTTTATTATATATTCAATGCTGTTTTACTTCAAGGTAGTAAAGTAGTAGAAAACACATTTACCATTGTACAAAAGAGGCTAAATCAAAAGGTTTGCAATGAAAATGATACTGTTTGAAATACTTTAACTGACATTTTCTACAGCTCGTACGACTGTCACGACTGCCACGCCCTAACGCTTTAAACTCAGGTAAATCTAGACCTTTCTCTTCACTAAAGGTTGTTCAGTCAGACATTCAATCATCGCTGGTCGACGTGTTTTGTCAGCGTCAAAACTTTGGACTCACCTTTCGACACATCCGTGGAGTTAAATCGAACACCTGACCGGTAAAGATCGAACTCCTGACTCTGATATTCCGCTTCAAAGTCTACACACCGCTCTACTGCAAACGTTTGTGTCATACTCGGACATTCAAATGAGAAAAGATTTGGCAGCAAGGCAAACAAACGAGCGGTCCGAGCACGGCCTCGTCACACCCAGATCTAAAGTGTCAAAACGGCGGCGGCGGCGAGACAATCATCAAGCGCAATAAAAGTCGCGGTGAACGGCGAGAGGGCGAGTGAGGCGGGCGGGTCAAGAGGTCAGAGAGAGAGGAGAGGGCGGCGAACACGGCGGAGGAGCGCGGGAGCGGACTGAGCCGGTCCGGACCTGCGCGGGCCTCGGGGGGGAAACGACAGCCATGCTCTCGCCGGGCGCGGTCGTGTTCATCACTTTGCACAGGAACGTGAGACGTCAGCGCGGGCGGCTTCGCATCGCAGGCGCCGTCAGTGTCGGGGCGTCAAGGCCGAGGTGTGAATGCATCTCAAGAGCTCAAATGTGAAGTCAAGTCGGTGGAATGGGAAGAGAGCGAATTTTGCGTCGAAGAATACAGTGGAGTAAATGTGACGGAATCAATATTGAGCAAAATGCCAGACGATATTATGTAAATCTGACAGAAATATGCCTCTAAAGTGTATTTTATTTAGGTTTAATAATCATTTTATTTTGCAATGCCTCTCAAATTGATCAAAAAAGTGCAAAAATATTAACCTAGAGCCATTTTTCTCTTTTTTTAAATCCGCTTTTTGTAAGTTTTTTTTTTTTTTTTGAAACAATAGACGATTATTTAGCACATCGTCAATACATGAACAGTATTATCTAAATGTTGATCTATTCCCTACCGTTAGAGCCAATTTGATTTTATTGTAATCTAGAGCGACCGCCTCAAATTGTAGAGAAAGAACATGTCGTTGAATTTGTTTTTAAGGGTCGAGAAATATAAGCTAATACTATTAATTGCAGTAACACCATATGATTTTCCACACAGACCCAAAAAGTCTTGATTTCTTTGCAAAAACATAAATTGATCATGTCTTCTATGTAAATCTCACTTTTTAAATCAATGAAGAAGTGGGACATTCTTTGACACGGGCTTAAACGGCAAAACCAATAGAGAGAGTTACCTTTTTGTAACGCAATCTATACTAATCTCTTACAGTTTAAAAGTACTTCTATCATGATGGCAGTTAAAAAACGCCTACTGCATTCTACCCGAAGATGCATTTTCTGCTTTGCTTCCCTGGGGTCCGCCACCTGCTGGTCTTCATGCATTTGCTCTCCACAGTAAAGCCGAGTAACACGTCAGAATTGATTTTCTTTCCGTGTTTTGGCCATAAAAACAACTGCGATCGAACAAACGCACGATGGACTGGTTTAACGCCACACTGTTCCTGCCAACGCAATAACATCTCCGAGCTGGTGGCGGACGCCTCTTACACCGGGCATCTTTAAACAAATGCATTCTGTATTACTCCTGTTCGGATACTGATGGGTTACTAAAACTGACAAGACATTCATAGTGTCTCGATAACGCTATTAGCTTCACTTACTTCGCATTTAAGGCTCTTGAGACAATAAAAAGACCCTTGTTACTGTTTCGTGAACCAAATCCAGGCCTCCGATTCGATATGTAAAGCGATGGACACGACTCAGACCGCTGCATATTTCCCGAGACAACAATCACGTGAAAGACAGAGAAGGAAGGAGAGAGCGGAGGGAAACGTCGGCTCCACCACATGCAGGCGGAGGCTCGTGGGCGATCGAGCAGAGCATGTAGGAGAGAGAGGGAGGTGAGGGTTAGGGGGAGTGGTCGGTGATGGAGCAGGGAAGGCGCAGGGAAGGCGCAGGGAAGGCACAGGTCAAAAAGGTCGGCAGGTGAGGGTGAGGGAGACGTCAGGTCAGTGCTTGTTTTTTTGTTGTTGGTTTTTTTGTGCTTTTTGGCTTGTTCATTTACCTTGAAGGCTCGACGACACAGAGAGAGACCGTGGATGCGCCGCGCTAAACATCGTCCCCACGGCGGCTCACGCTTCCCGACGCTGGCACCTAATTCAGTTGAGATAGTTAGTCAGATCTGGGCTAATGTTGCGTTCACTTTTTTGGGGGGATTTTTGCTTGAGCGAAAGAGTTACAGAGAGCGTCACGCATGCAGGTGGGTTTAAAGAGTAGAGTATAGACACAAGAGAGACACGGAAGAAAAAAGGGGGGGGAGAATTTGGTGCAGAAGGGAGACCAGACCAGACCAGACGGGACAACCCACGGGAGTAAAAGCCCCATGACAGAGAGAAAAGAAAGCACTGCTCCACAGATCAAAATGTAGCCATTCTATCTGTGCGCCTCTCGCCAGCTCTCAACATGAACTCTTTGTGCCGTTTATGCACCTGTGGGTCTGGGAGGAGACTGCGCCGCAAAATGGGATTGCGCTCTGCGTTTTAGAGGCTGGAGAGAGAGAGAGATGGGAGCACCAACCCAAACTTGTCCCGGGCAAAGCTGGGGGAAGCATCTACGCCCGTGTCCCCCTGGATCCCCCAGTCAAAGGGGTCTGGTTGTCTTTTTACACAGGAAAACAGAGAGTGCAGAAAAACAAAGAAGGAAGAAGGGGAAATGTCCAAAACCTTGCTTTCTTTTACCACAGTAGTCAGCCAAACATCCTTTATTATCATTATAATAATGATTAGAGTATACATATTCTTAATAAAAAGCATGCCAGATTTTGTCCTTTTCCTAAAAAAGAAAAACGGAATACTTTTCTAAAAATACGGTCTTAAACATGGCAAAGAAGACATTTCGCAAACCACACATTTCTACAAAGGATGCAACTGGTATGTGTTTGTATATAGGACACACAGAGATTACAATGTGAGATGCAAAAGTCACTTAGCCACTAAAAACCACAGGGGGGAGGAAAGGGGGTACGTCCGTGTGCCTCAGACCACTGTCAAAGAGTCTTGCAAAAACGCTCTCTCCCGTGCGTGGAAAAGCACTCCGCGGAGAACGAGACAAGTGAGATTTGCCCTCGAGAAAAAGGAACGAACGATAAAAGTGAAGTTTCCACAGAGGCAGAACTCATTTGTCCGGTTGTTTTTTGCAACTACAATTTGAAGCGCGTCTGATTAAGGAGGATACTCAGAGCGACTGAAAGACACTGCCCCATCTCTCAGGTGCTATTCAATGTTGTTCGCTTGTATGAACCTTTAAGGCTCGATTGTGGCTTTTAAAACCCATGACATGAAGTTAAAACAAGTGCAAGTACAGAGGAAAGCTCCCGTACCCTTTTTTTGAAATGATTAGTAAAGTAAAAAAGCACTTATAACGGGAGGTCCCTCCACTAAATGCACTTCACTCAAAGCGTAGAGGCACATCGTTGTCATCAAATAAGTCTATAGAGGATGCAGTGTAAAGATCCTTTGTAAACAGCTCATTCAGTCGTCACACAGGGGCCTTTGTACAATTACTGCGCCCCCGGAGTGACTTTAAACTACATTAAAAACAAAGAACATAAGAACTAATTAAAAAAAAGGCATCTGAATATGTAGGAAATACATAAAATGTACAGTCATTGTCCTCCCAAACTAAAGCTGCTGACTGGGTAAAGTGAACAAAGCTGAAGGGGACTGTCAGAGGTAGGCAGCTGTGGCGAGGGCTGAAGCAGTGTCTTTCAGGCGAGAGGGTGGAGGAAAGGAGCGGCCATACATTACAGTACGATTAACGTGTGCTTCACTATCTGCAAGCCGCAGTTGTAGCCGCTGCGTTTGTGCACAGCAAGGTCAGGAGCTCAATCATCCAGCGCATTCAGTCACGACTACAACGAGTTTACATTCAACACAAGACGCCTCCAAAGTCACAGCCTGGTTCTGCTGGCCCCGGCACAGTGCAGCTCGACGCTCCGTCTGGTGCACGCCAAACACACTAAAACCACTCAACATAAGGCAAAAGGCTGCAACGTAGCTGCCCGAAACTGATTATCTAGGCTGACAAGATTGTTTTGAAATTTGGCCCTAGAAAATCATAACTGGGTTGCAGAAAAAAGGCAATGAATTATCAATACTGGCACAATTGTGAGACTGGCACTGTAAAGTAAATGAAAGAATGCCCATAAACAGACGGGAGTCATGGACTGAGGCTGCACTGTGAGTCTGCAAACAGAACCAGCTCTAGCCCTCATAAAGCAGGTTAATACAAGAAGCCCCAGGTCTGACCCCGCCCGCCACGCTGGAGCCCAGACACAGACACATTCACACGTACAGCTGCTGAGGGTGGTGAGGGGCAGAGACGGGGTTTGGGAGAGGGCAGTGCGACTATCGGAAGGGGGGCTCAGGCGTGTGAAGGGAGAGTTCGGGGCGGCGGAGGATGGCCTCCTTGCGCGTGGGCGGCGGCAACGGCAACGGCGGCTCATACACCCTGGGCGCAGCCATGGCAGCAGCCACCGCCGCGGCTGTGGGGACCACTGGCCTGAGAGCGTCCAGCGCAGCCACAGGCTGAGCGGTCATCGCAGGTATTGTCACTCCGGGCATCCCAGGAAGAGCGGCCATGGCACTGGGAGGGTAGTACTGGAACTGTGGGTACTGCTGCAGCTGCTGGTAGTACTCCGCATAGTACCTGGGAGATATGAGGGGAGGAGTTTACACAGTCTATACACAGGGACACAAGCACTCGGCAACAGATACTGGAAAAATACAGCCATTTATGACAATGAAACCATTTTAATAAACCAGTGACATGATGATGTTGTTTTACCTGGCCATGGGGTCCTCTGCCACCTCCACTGCCTCCTCTGCAGCCCGGCCTGCTGGTGTGGGCAGCAGCGGTCGCCGAGGCTTCGCCCTCTGGTACATGAAGGGTTTGATGACTGGGTCTGGCAACAGTGACCTCCTCAGGGGGCTGCGGTCCCTCTCACCGGACTTGGCCACGGCAGCGGCTGCCGCAGCCACGACTGCGTTCTGCTGTTCCATGACCTGCTGGCCCTGGGCGAAGTAGTGTGCCTGCCTCGCGGCTTCGAATAAGGCTGCTGTGGGGTCTGCTCCCATCGCACTGAGGTGGGCATAGGCTGGGCCAGCGGCGTTGTAGATGGCAGGGCCCATAGAGTAGGCGGGGTTTAAAGCAGCAGCTGCCGTTTGCATCTCGAGCCCATGGGTGGCCGTCAAGTAGACGTGCCCGTTGGCCATGGTCGGGGTGTAAACTGGAGTTGAGTAAGCAGCAGCGGCTGCAGCGGCCGAGGCGGGCACCTGCCCGTAGATTTGATGGCCCACTGAGCTGTAGACCTGGGTAGCACCAGACGTCAGCGCTGTCTGGTTGGCAACTGTACCATAAAGCTGACTGGCAACATTAGCACCATACACCTGGCTGGCCAGGGCCCCGTACACGGCAGGGTTCACTGGGTTCCCGTCAGTGCGGGTCCCTGTGGTGATCCCGGTGAGCGCGGCGTATGTGGGGTCAAACGTGGAGGTGTTGTAGACAGAGTTGTGTACACTTTGTTGGACCTGGAGGGGCAGGCCCGCAGCAGCAGCGGCCGCAGCAGCCAGAACTGCAGCTTGACTCTGGTACTGCTCCAGAGAGGGCTTCCCCACGGGGCACTCGCCCGCATAATGCCCCTGTTTGCCACAGTTCACACACGGGATCTTTCCTGTGGGCGTCTGTTTGCTGGGCTGAACCTTGGACAGCTCCACAGACAGAGGGCGGCCCTTAAAGGAGGTGCCGTGAAGCGCCTCGATGGCCTGCAGCGCATCTTCTTTGTTCTCCATGTGAACAAAGGCGTAACCTGTGAAAAGACACAAAAGGTTTAGGGAAGCCACAGAGCGAACATGTCAACAACTGTGAAAGCTAACAAACACACCACATGTAAACCCCACGTGGCATGTTCTTTTACCTTTCACTTTGTCACATTCCAGCACCTTCCCAAAGGTCTGGAAGAGCTGCTGCAGGTCCTCGGTGGTGCACATGCCGCTCAGATTACCCACAAACACCTTGGTGGAGTGCAGCGGCCGCCCCCTGGACTCCTCCACCACCAGGTTCCTGCCCCGGAACTCGCGCCCATTGAGCTCGCGGATGGCGCGGTCGGCCGCCCCGTCGCCCTGCAAGTGCACGAAGGCGAACTGCCGCAGCACGCTACAGCTGACCACTTGGCCGTAGGGTTCAAAGATGGCCGAAAGCTCCTCTTGGGTGGAGTCTAGCGCCAAGTTGCCCACAAAGAGCTTCACCGTGTGGCTCTTGTCCATGGCGCTGCAGAGACATCCAGACATGTCGTTAAGAGATAAGACGACGGGATAAGTACAGGCCATATCGCTACGGTAACCGCTCCTTTTTGTTCCGAGTAACTGGTGGTTTAGGCAAAAGGTGTTGCGCCGTCGGGTTCGACCGTTGGGGAGGACCGCTCGGATCGGCGAGCGTCTGCCTCGGCGGCTCGCTCGAACTGTTTACACGCTCAATTTCGTCCAATCGGCAACTCCGGTCGCGACTGATAACGGGAGGACTTTGGACATCGTCAAATCAGCCCGCACGGACATTGACCCGGGGCTTAACCGTGTGACCGGTGGTACTGCGCGGCGAGGCGGGCACAAGCGGACAGATTTTGTGCGGGTACATAGCGTTCCGTTTAAAGGGGGGGAAGCGAAACAATGCAATTCAAAAAAAGTTAAATCTGAACGGTTTACGGTCGTCCGGGCGGAGCAGCACCTCGTCTTCCGGACAGCCTTTATGGCAGTTGTAAATCAAAGGGCAAAGAGGAACATGACACCTTAGATTCTTGGCTATTTTTTGGTTTCGGCTCCAGGCAGCTGCACACCGCCGACGCTGTCCCGACTGTGTTGCCCTTTCACTGTACATACCCTGCTGTACATACCCTGCTGTACATACCCTGCTGTACATACCCTGCTGTACCCTGCTGTACATTATCACACGTGGATGCAGAATTCGGGTTCATTTCAGGCATGGCCCCCCCCCCAAAAAATGATGACGCAGCGTTACGTTACCCGAGTCGTCAGGTTTTTCACACGCGTTGCATTTTAAACACCAAAAAACACACACACACACAAAATACATACATTGTTAGGAGCCCACGTACGCGTTATTAACGGAGAATTCCCACTTTATTACGGTAATGTACGCGGCTGTGAAGAAAGAGAGGGGGGAGGAAAAGATGCTTAACGGAACAAAACGAGCGTAAACTTCCAACAAACAAATCGTCCAAAACAAGCCCCGTTAACGTCAAACCGCGCGGCGCGTGTTCAAATCCGCGTTAACGGCGTCGCGCGCGAACAATCACATTTTTTCGGTGTTTTGTCGTTTTTCTCTTTTGGCGCAGAGGAGCAGGATACAGTGTGGCACGGACGGAGCACGGCGCGTGGACAAAGCGGGGGGGGGGGTGGAGAGAGGAAAAAAACGCCCCGCCATAACGTTCGCGCGCGCGGGCTTAAACCGTCGTCGTCCGCGTCGGTTTCTTTTTTCCCCCGCGGTGACATTCGGCGCGACGCGGCGAAGCGTAAATGAGGAGAAAACGCACCATCTTACCTAGGCTTTGCAGCGTTTCAAAATGGTAGCGCCTGGCTTCCGTTCGGTCGTCGGGCATTCTGCTGGAGCGGAGCGGGGCGGGAGGAGAGGGGGGAGGGGGGAGGGGGGGAGGGGGCTCGCGGGAGGATGCTGATGTGCCCCCCGCGCGCGCGCGCCTCGGGACAGTGATGATGGAGCGACGGGACAGAGGGGTTTGTAAAGGTTATAGTGGGGGGAAAGCACGCAATTGTTTGAGTTTTTGAGTGTAATTTAAAAGTGTAATTTATTCAAACAGTAATAAGTGAGAAGAAGAAGAGCTTTTATGACGTCAGAGGTAGATTCGGCAATGACTAACGTTACTTTAAAATAATATGACTGAAGTAGAAGTACAAAGTAGTGGCTCAAGTAGTCCTACTGCAACATGTTTAATTATTATTTTTTATTAAGAGTTTTTTTTATAAGAGTTGTATCTGTAATAAATAAGTTATCTGTTTCTTTATTATACTACGTACTGTGTCTAATCTGTTTTCGTACCGTATCTGTGTTGCAACAATGTAATTTCCTTGTTCATTTGAGTTTTTGAGTGTAATTTAAAGTTGTGATAAAATGTGAATATAGTATATATGAGTATATTTCTGTGATGTATTTTATCTGCATAATAGTGATATTTTATCTGCATCATTAGTCTAAGAGAAGAACGGGTGTGTGACAGCATTTGTTTGTGAAGGGGTCGTAAAGATGGGCCAAAGGATGTTGCCCCAGAGGGGGGGGAGTTGCACCCCCCCTTGCAGGCTTTATCTCTACGGAAAAATACCAAGTGCCTTGATGTGAGGCTGACCAATGAGAAATGTGACCCGCCTATTCCAGAATATCTAATAAAACCAACCAGCATGGGAAAAAACGGGGTGAGACGCGGGGGTGAGACGCAGGAGGGTCAGCCAGGCTCCTTACAACGGCCTGGCTGACACAGTCCCCGCGTTTTCTCCCATGCATGCCACACAAATGTCTGACGTTTCTGTGTCGTTTAATATTCTAAGTTGAATTGTGTTCTCAATGTGTTAAGGAATAGCATCGGTGTATGTCTAATTCCATGACAAAAGTGTAATTTAATCAAACAGTAATAAGTGAGAAGAGCGTTTATGACGTCAGAGGTAGATTCGACAATGACTAAGTACAAAGTAGTGGCTCAAGTAGTCCTACTGCAACATGTTTAATAAAAACAAAAAATTAAGATTTTGTTTTTTTATAAGAGTTTAATCTGTAATTAACTCTTGCTACTATTATTATTATTATTATCTTTGTCTTAGGTTATTTTATTTTTATTTCATTTTTATCTCTCTATTCCTTAGTAAGAATATCAACCTGGTTTTGTCTATAAGAGTTTATTTCTATTAAGAGTGTTTTTTTTTTTTTTAAGCTTCCTATAAGTTATCAGTTCTTTTACTTCTGTAACTACTTGCATTGCAACACCCAAATTTCCCCATCGTGTGGACAAATAAAGGCTATCTTATCTTAAGTAATAAGTTATCCGTTTCTTTATTATACTACTTACTGTGCCTAATCTGTACCGTCTGTGTTGCAACCATGAAATTTCCCCGTTGTGGGACAAACAAAGGTTATCTTCTCTTATGTTTTCTATTAAATGCATTGAAAATCTGATTCGTGAGGTCATGTAATCGAACGAACAAAACAGCAAATAAAGAATTGAGACAAAAAAATGCTCAAACAAATGATATCTGCAGGTAATGATTATGGAGCTTTTGTCAATATAAAAGTCCTGGCAGTCGTGAGAGACAACGGGACCTTTAGTCAGGTAAGAGTTACTTCAGTCTCTTTGGGAACAGCCCATGAGAGCTCCAGAAGTAGGTCACATGGGTTCAAGTCCAGGCAGGTTCTTTCTGAGGGAAAGAATGAACGGGACGCGCTCCAACTCACTCACAGCTCAATGCACATCCATCACAACGTTCTGGAAAAATCTCACACCCACATTGCATCTCATTTTGGCTTTATGACATTGACAAACATGCGCAATTAATTCCAATGTTCATTAAGGCCGCGACAATTATTCAGTAATTATTCAGACTATTGAAATCACCAGCGACTCTTTTAGTTCATTGTTATCTGGAGCATGCAGAGGCTAAAAGGCACGACAAAAGACGTTTTAGCAACAAAGTCTGTAGCATTAATACATCAAAATGTCAAAAAAGCATAAACAAGTTCAGATTTTCATAAAATGCACTATATTTCTGTTTAGAAGCCTTCAGTGTGCGTAGTTTTAATTGTATTTAGCTTAAAAATGCAAAAGTACAATAACTGAATTGAAAAATAAAACTGCTGACTGGGTCGACTACAAAAGTACTTGTTACGGTCTTTATTCAATTCAGCAAAAAGCAATACTTTATCTTAAATATATCATACTGAACATCCAGTATTTGTTAAGATGTTCTGTCCGTGTTCAGTTTAATTAGTCCACATTTAGTCATTGTTTGGTGAAACTCAAAAGGGGGGAAATGAATACATTGTTAGTTGAATGTACTGTAGTTATATACATATACTGTAGTTAGTGTGTAGTAACTGAGATAACAGCTTTGTGGTAAAATAATGAAATGGAGACACTAATTGATCATTAAGTCTTATTTTAATGAAATGGAATGCTTGAGTTCTCGTTCTCGACAAGGCAAATGGCAGATGTCAACAGACTTTCCCGAGGACATACGCATCAAACTGGGTTAATTTAAAATATATACAAGGGGGAGGGGTTTGCTTTGTGGGGAAACAATAAACTCAGTATATTTATCCAATGAAAACGGTACGATCTCCTGCCAAACATGTCAAAAAACAACAACAAAAAAACAATAAAAACAGTCAAAAATGATGGCTCCAAAGTCTGAACACAGCTGTTACTGACATGGATTGTGGCTTATTTCAGTATCGATACTTCTGGTTGCGATGCTGGTTTGAGTATCGTTTGGTACTACGATACTTTTGACAGGTTTGTCGTGAGGTCGTGCGCACGTTGAGGCGAGTATGTGAACGACATGTCGAAGCCCCGTGTTGAAAGATCAGCCGGGCCCTCTCGTTTACACTGAAGCTTCACTCAGGAGGGAACTTGACTCCACCTCTCCCCCGTTCCTCCTTCCTCCCTCCTTCCTTCTTCTTCCCGCCTCCTCCCTTCCTCCTCTTCCTTCCCTCCTCTTCCTCCCTCCTTCCCTCCTCCTCCTCCTTCCTCCCTCCTTCTTCCTTTCTTCTTCCCTCCCTCCCTCCTTCTTCCTCCTTCCTTCCCTCCTTCTTACTCCTTTCTTCCTCCCTCCTCCTTCCTCCCTTCTTCCCCCTTCCTCCCTCCTTCTTCCCTCCTCTTCCTTCTTCCCTCCTCTTCCTCCCTCCTTCTTCCCTCCTCTTCCTCCCTCCTTCTTCCCTCCCTCTTCCCTCCCTCCTTCCCCTCCTCCTCCTTCTTCCCTCCCTCCTTTCCCTCCTTCTTACTCCTTTCTTCCTCCTTCTTCCCTCCCTCCTTCTTCCTCCTTCCTTCCCTCCTTCTTGCTCCCTCCTCCTTCCCTCCTTCTTCCCTCCTCATCCTCCTCTACCTTCCCTTCTTCTCCTCCTTCTTCCCTCGCGATAGTTAATACTCGATTCAGACTTCAACGACGACAAAAATCCTAGATAAATCTTATGTCTCCATTACTTTTTAGATATTTTAAAGGCGTGTTAGGGTCATAACTGCACAACATAATGTCATAATTAACACTAGGATCATTTCTTTACGTCATACTACTTCTGAATATGTTCAAAAGTATCGCTTCCCGTTTAAACGAGTATCTAACTTTGATAATAGTTTTTGTAACGCTTGGATACAGATTTATTTTCCGAGGATTAAGTAAAACAAACAGGGTGAAGACGAGTTGACCGCACTCGAGCGCTTAAACCTCTGCACAATTATAAACGACAAATGTAGTACTTCATAAACACAGCGTTGTATAACAAATAGGCATAAAATAATCCATAATTTGAAGTTTGTATTTGTAAAAGACAAACTTCAAACCAGAAAGTGACGCAACATGAATTATTTAACTACATTTCAGCCACTTAAAACCACACACTTCATTTACCAAACGTCTCATGTATTTAAACACACGATATTTGACATTAAACATGACATTTGACAAAAAAGACACCTACGGTCCTCATTACATCTGTCCAACTTTGCCTTTTGAAAGCAAACATTTACATCTCCAACTCAATGGACAATCACACGAAACACTGGAAAGACAATTGCGTCGTAAAAAAGCAAATTAAAACAAATAAATAGCTTGGATTCAACTGAATAGGAAACTTTGCGCTCATTATTCGGCGGTGTCAAAGTACCACAAGTGCATTTACAGGCGAGTTCACAACAGCCTCGACATCAAAGCGTGCGCACACGGGGATCTAACACACGGATTACAGATAGTCGTTCACACAGCAGTTCACGTCGTAACCCATGTGCCGCGAAATATCACAGTCTTTTATAACGTATGCGATTCAGTGCTTTTTGAGGCGAGGTCTGGATCTAGAAAGCAGCAGGGAGAGTTTATAAATGATAAGACCTTTGTGGTTAGGTTTATAGTCAGATAAGTTGCGATACGTGACTCTAAAGCAGGACGTTTACAGGCGTGTTACGGCACATTTCTGACTTACTTTTAACAGAGAGATTCACAAATAACTTAGATCTTCCTTTTTGTCCATTTGTGAGTTTCAACTTCCTGGTTTAGGGGCCTTTTTTGAGTACTTTGGACCATTTAAAAAAAAATATTATTTTTAACTGTTAATGGCTATGGCAACAGTGCTAATGAATGTAGCCCATCCTCATGTTAAAGATCTTCATGTTTAAGATCTTCTTAGCACTAATTGGAAAAAGGCACTTTCACTGATGGATTTGATCTGGTTTAGTTAGACTTAGACTTGGTTCGGTCCAGTTCTAAACCGGGATCAGAGGTCTAGTTTTGCTCCAGGTTTTGCTATTTTGATGTGGTGTGCAAGTGTGAGCGCAGCTCCGCCTCGGTCACCTGCTGCGGTCCACAATGCTCCTCTTCGTTCTGTTCGTTCTGCAGTTCAGTTTGAGTTGTAGCGACCTTCCAAGTGCAAAGTCCTCAGGCGTAAAGTCCACGGGCGTAAAGTCCACGGGCGTAAAGTCAAGTCCGCAGGCGTAAAGTCCGCGGGCGTAAAGTCCACGGGCGTAAAGTCCACGGGCGTAAAGTCCACGGGCGTAAAGTCCGCAGGCGTAAAGTCCACGGGCGTAAAGTCCACGGGCGTAAAGTCCGCGGGCGTAAAGTCCGCGGGCGTAAAGTCCACGGGCGTAAAGTCCACGGGCGTAAAGTCCGCAGGCGTAAAGTCCGCAGGCGTAAAGTCCGCAGGTGTAAAGTCCACGGGCGTAAAGTCCACGGGCGTAAAGTCCACGGGCGTAAAGTCCACGGGCGTAAAGTCCACGGGCGTAAAGTCCACGGGCGTAAAGTCCACTGGTGTAAAGTCCACTGGTGTAAAGTTCACGGGTGTAAAGTTAGCGGGTGTAAACTTCACAGGAGTAAACTTCACAGGAGTAAACTTCACAGGTGTAATCTTCACAGGTGTAAAGTCTGCAGGTGTAAAGTCCGCAAGTGAAAAGTCCGCAGGTGTAAAGTCCACAGGTGTAAAGTCCGCAAGTGTAAAGTCCGCAGGTGTTAAGTCCACGGGCGTAAAGTCCACAGGCGTAAAGTCCACAGGCGTAAAGTCCACAGGTGTAAACTTCACAGGTGTGCAGCCGGTGTGTCCATGGTGACCTTGCTTCGACCCTTCCCGGCGATGGGCCTGTCTCGCTCCTCCCACAGCGACACTCCGTCGCACGCGCAGATCCGCTTAGGGTTTTCAAAGAGGCCGGCTGATCGAGCGATGATGCCACACGCCAGTCTGGGAAGAATGAGGAAAGTAAATACAACATTACAACAGTGAACAGAGGAATGTGGGTTGAATAAACGCCCAAAAGGTCAACACAATCTGAGATGAAATAATGCAGTGTTAATTGATGCAGTTACATTGGTAAACATTGGACAATATAATATATGCTAAACGTCTCTTTAATCTCGACTGCCACGACTTGGCTCTGACAATCACCACAAAGACAATCACACATGTACGCCACCTTTCTCCAGAGTTTCCCGTCAGTTTGGACAGAGGATGAGAGCCACGCCCCAAATCGTCTTCTCCTGCATCCACGACCAGCGAGCGCCCGATCACGTCCCACACCTGCCGAGGATCAGAACACACTGTTGGCTTTCTGTAGCATCACACTTAACGGGAGGAACTCGGACCGCGCGCCCGACAGTGCAGTGGTGTTGGCGTGGGATTTAGTTTGGGATTTAGTTTGGCACCGCAGAGCTTCCGTCCTAGTGTGAGCTGTCGGCGCTGGAGCTGCTCAGTGAGGCCTTAAAGGAGAGGTGAGTGAAGTGTTTTGCCCAAGGACACAACACATAATGCAACAACAGTGAGCAGAGGATCCACTAACCTACATGTGAGACATCTGATTGGTTTGTGTGTTCTGACAACTGATTGGTCTGACATCTGATTGGTCTGCGTGTTCTGACGTCTGATTGGTCTGCGTGTTCTGACATCTGATTGGTCTGCGTGTTCTGACATCTGATTGGTCTGCGTGTTCTGACATCTGATTGGTTTGCGTGTTCTGACATCTGATTGGTTTGTGTGTTCTGCGTATTCTGACATCTGATTGGTTTGCGTGTTCTGACATCTGATTGGTTTGCGTGTTCTGACATCTGATTGGCTTGCGTGTTCTGACATCTGATTGGCTTGCGTGTTCTGACATCTGATTGGCTTGCGTGTTCTGACATCTGATTGGTTTGCGTGTTCTGACATCTGATTGGTTTGCGTGTTCTGACATTTGATGGTCTGCGTGTTCTGACATCTGATTGGTTTGCGTGTTCTGACATCTGATTGGTCTGCGTGTTCTGACATCTGATTGGTCTGCGTGTTCTGACATCTGATTGGTCTGCGTGTACTGACATCTGATTGGTCTGCGTGTACTGACATCTGATTGGTCTGCGTGTACTGACATCTGATTGGTCTGCGTGTTCTGACATCTGATTGGTTTGCGTGTTCTGACATCTGATTGGTTTGCGTGTTCTGACATCTGATTGGTTTGCGTGTTCTGACATCTGATTGGTTTGCGTGTTCTGACATCTGATTGGTTTGCGTGTTCTGACATCTGATTGGTTTGCGTGTTCTGACATCTGATTGGTTTGCGTGTTCTGACATTTGATGGTCTGCGTGTTCTGACATCTGATTGGTCTGCGTGTTCTGACATCTGATTGGTCTGCGTGTACTGACATCTGATTGGTCTGCGTGTACTGACATCTGATTGGTCTGCGTGTACTGACATCTGATTGGTCTGCGTGTACTGACATCTGATTGGTCTGCGTGTACTGACATCTGATTGGTCTGCGTGTTCTGACATCTGATTGGTCTGCGTGTTCTGACATCTGATTGGTCTGCATGTTCTGACATCTGATTGGTCTGCGTGTTCTGACATCTGATTGGTCTGCGTGTTCTGACATCTGATTGGTCAACACAGTAAAGAAATGGCGTTATGTACATTGTTGCCAACTCCGTAATACTCCCTCTTATTTTTACCTTTTTTCTTAACTTTGTCACAGCTCATCACTTGACTGACGCACAACTATGATAAATAATCATCAATCATACTTGGAAAACCCTGAAAATGTGATTCAAAGTTCTTTACCTTGAGTCGATCGTCTTCTAGTCTAAACGAAGCTCTTCCATCTTCTCCAGCCATGATATTCCCCAGATCGCCGACGTGCTGCGGCACACGTTCAAACATGAATTATGAACGCTGCCTGCTCAGTGGGATTAAATAAAACTAGATTTACAGCAGCACTCTTTACACACTTTATTACAAAGACGGCACCTGCAGCTCGGCTATTTAACACTTCTGCAAAGGGCACGGAGACGACTTCTTTTACGACCGCGCCGGGAGTATTTACAACGACACGCTCCATCACTGACACGCTTTATTCCCGCCGCACAGACCTCACGCAAATGATTACAAATGAAGTGTTATTAGAAAGTAGACGGTACCCTTTCGGAGTCCTTGGGTCCCCCGTGCTGTGCTCCAAACGGGTTGTAATGTTCTCCACAACTGTCAAAGGAAAGAGACGTTAATGTTTATGTTAAAACGGTTCATTTAGTGACTTTTATGATTCTCTGCCTGGAAACGCAGCTCGGTATGGCATTGAACGTGTCCATCGTCATAGAGACAAGCGGGCGACGCCATCAGGCCGAGTTACAGGTCAGATTTGTGGAGAATACAGGTTTCTCCGGGGTGTATTTATGTGCACAGAACGGCAAAATGATGACCTTTGTGCTGTGGCTGTAGCTCGCCACGGATTTGAATGGTAAAGTTTGTGGATTTTAGTTTATTTGTGGTCAAATGGTCAATTGTAATTCATATTTGAAGAGTTAATTCACAAAAACAGATAACGATTAGTTTTAAAAAGTCATATTTGCGCGGCCCGTGGGTTAACAAAGAAATACTGTTATAATGCATAATGTTATAATGCTCACGACCACGGAATAAACTGCTCTTAAATTGTACCGCCAATGCACCACAAATCTGAATAAAATAAAATACGTTAACTTTGGAAAATTGCGCTGGAAGGTAAATATTGACTTTAAACGTAATATAACAAACAAAATTTTAGTTTTGATTTTGCTGCCCTATTAAAACGGGGAGAGAAGATTTCCATGAGTCTGTGAGCGCAGCTAATATCAAAAAAGTCACTCCTGGAACGGTTTATTGATCAAACAACAACGAAACATGCACAGCAGCCATTTCTGAGTTCGATTAAGCACAACTATGGGGGAGGGGCAGAACGTGGGAGGAGCCTGCACCTGAGACAGTCCAGCGTGAGGTCACCCAGAGCGTGGACGTGGAGGCCGTGGGCTCCAGGCTGCAGTCCGTCGATGGTGCCGTCGATGAGGCAGCGCTCTGGAGACAGCTGCAGGAAACGCACCACGCCCAGCACCGCGCCCTGCACCGCGCCCGGCACCGCGCCCGGGCTGGACAACATGGCCACCGCCGCCCCGAGGTCTGGCAGAACGGGACAAAGGGTCTAGTCTTTAGTTCAGTCGGAAGTCAGTCAGTTCATTACGAGAAGCTGTCCCTAATTAATTATAAAAATGATTTTTTTTTGTCTGTTGGCTTTATTGGATCAGACTGTGTAGCATGACATGGGGATGTGAGATGGAAGGACATTTAGCAAATTGTCCAAGCTGTAGGGGTGCCCATAATTCAACAGAAATGTGCCGAAACAAGTCTTTAAACGTACTAGTTGAGGTTTAATTACTAGAAAACTGTCAAATGTATCATAAAGTGCCGAAATATCACAAAATCAATACCTTTGTTTGAAACTATTTGCACCGTTATTGTTTTTAGATGATTAAAAATGATAGTATTGTATTGTTGGGGAAGATTTTTATGACATTAACTAATAATTTCAAGTACAGTCTAGGGAGGCTAACATTATTCAGTTGATCAATAATTGTGATTTTTCAATTTTACAATCATAAGAACTAAAAAGTCATTTCTAATCAAACTTTATCCGTCTGTTTATGTCACGTTAACTTTACTTATCATTCAAAAAGTTAGATCATGGCGTCAATAATCCTGAAATATCTTAAAACTATACATTGTGACATCCTTAGAGAGGAAGAATCCATTAAAAACACACATACAACAACGTCACAACACAGAAACAGTCAGAAAAATGAGAAACAGCTCAAATGTAATGTGTTATAAAAGTAAATGAACCTTAACATTCTAGATCAAGTGGTGAACTCATACTTTTTCTCAGTGCCACATACTGTACAGCGGTCAGATCGACTGCACGCTGACCGACCACGTGCGAGCGGAGAACGCGTTACAGGTCGGCGAAACCAGGTCGCTAAACGAGCACCACGAGTCTGACCTGGCATGTGTATGTGGAGAGAACGGTCATACATATTTATAAGCCAATTAAAAAAAAAAAATTAAAAAAAAAAACGCAAACAGAGGACAGTGCTGTAGTTACCATGGCAACACGCTGCGTTATCTTCGCAAACACGGCCCGGCGCGCTTTTAGACGAGAAAACTCAAGAACACCGGGCGTTTGTGACTAATGTGAGCTGCGGTATGCGAGAGGGACTTATCCAACGGCACCGATGCAGCTCCTGGGTGCATACGAAACACACGGCCCTTTCGAAAACGTGCAAATGTAGTTCATGAGTGTCGCGTCAGAGTCGACAAACGTCACGCGGGGGAAGTCGGCGCAGAGCTTTGCGTTTTAAAAGGCACTGCAGTATGCTTTTGTATGGTGTTGTTTGTGGTTTTTGTGAATCCCAGCACCACATCCGACAGCAAAGGTGACGACTCTTCTGATATTTAAATCGTTTTTGCAGATTGCCTTTGGAGTTTACGCAGAGATACATGAGCATAAACTATAAAAAGTACACAAAGAAGCCCAATAAGCAGCTGGTAAATACATTTATCACACTTTAGGGTTAGAAAACTTTGGAATGAACGTAAAGTTTAGTATTTAGCATCTTAAAATCTTCATAGAGTTATTGAAACCTTTGTAAAGTATGACTACACAAGCAAAATAGACTAAATTAAGAGTACGGGTATATTATACTGGGTAACAGGGCTATTATATGTATAAAATTTAATCAGATATAATTATTATGAACTTAAATTGTTGATTTTTTGAGCGTGGGTGATTTTTTTTTAACGGGTTGGTTTATAGAAAGATAAATAGTATTGCAATGATATCACGTAAAAAGAGGAAAGGACATTTTGGGAAGAATAACACGGTAAAAAAAGGTAAAGCTGTTGTGGCACCTCGCTGTGAGCCGCCGATGCCCTTCAGCACGGCTCTGCGGCCGGTGCCCTCGATCAGGCCCTGGACCTCTGCACTGGTCAGGACCGTCTCCACCAGAACGGCCTCCGACTCCACGTCCACACTGACCGACTGCACTCCTGACAACACAGCAACACAACAACATTCATTCACGACACAAATGGTTCTGTTTCTAATATCACATGCCTTTGTTTTGGAGCTTACTTCTTTTCAATAGGACGGTCTAAGGAATGACAGTGAAAACACGCCAGTCCCATTGCCGATTACAAATTAAACTGTGAGGCAAGATTACGTCAGTTGCGCTCAAAAGCAGAGTTGGTCCAAAAGTGGACACCGAGTAAATGTAGGTGCTTTACAGAATAGGACAAGATGCATTAAAACACAATACAAACAAATAAAAACATAAATGATCGCCGTAAGATTGACTTTGAAAAGAGAAAAGTGCAGATAAAGTGCAGTCATGACAAACCAGAGCTGTTTTGAGCCTGGATTTGAACATTATTTTTGACTTTTCCACATTCCAGGCTCTAAACAGTTGTGTCTAGCAGTGCATAAAGCTCTTCTTATTCCATGTATTCATTTTTTGTATCATGACTATTTTTTTTTTTTTATTATGTTCAGCGTCTTTGGGTCACTGAAAAGCGCTATATAAATAAAAGTTATTATTATTATTATTATTATTATGTTCCATTGTGCGTGATTGTAACGCATCTCTCCCCGTCCTGTAAAAAGCACTTTAAATAACTTTGCGTGCGAACCGTGCTCTACAGATGAACTTGTGTGTTGTGTTGTACATTAACCAGCGCGGGGGGTAAACACATCTGTCAAATACCTGGCCGACCCTCCAGAGCCCCTCGGACTTTATTTGCGCAGCTTTCACACGTCATCTGCACCGCAA
The DNA here is from genome assembly GCF_026437365.1 of Eucyclogobius newberryi. Taxonomy (NCBI): domain Eukaryota; kingdom Metazoa; phylum Chordata; class Actinopteri; order Gobiiformes; family Gobiidae; genus Eucyclogobius; species Eucyclogobius newberryi. The sequence goes on along the minus strand of NW_027315857.1, from coordinate 18,748,503 downwards.
ACTCCAACTGGGAACACACAAAACCCGCACAAGACAACTGTCGTTTTACAGCCTGTGATCAGGAAACCGCGTGAGACATAAGGAGACATAATGGAGACATAAGGAGATATAAGGAGACATAAGGAGATATAAGGAGACATAAGGAGACATAATGGAGACATAAGGAGATATAAGGAGACATAAGGAGATATAAGGAGACATAAGGAGACATAATGGAGACATAAGGAGATATAAGGAGACATAAGGAGATATAAGGAGACATAAGGAGACATAATGGAGACATAAGGAGATATAAGGAGACATAAGGAGATATAAGGAGACATAATGGAGACATATGGGGACATAATGGGGACATAATGAGATATAAGGAGACACAAGGAGACATAATGGAGACATAAGGAGATATAACGGGGACATAATGGGGACATAATGGAGACATAATGGGGACACAAGGAGACATAAGGAGACATAATGGGGACATAATGGAGACATAAGGAGATATAATGGGGACATAATGGAGACATAATGGAGACATAAAGGAGACATAAGGAGACATAATGGAGACATAAAGGATATATAAGGGAGACATAATACAGACATAAGGAGACATAAGACATAAAGGAGACATAAGAAGACATAAGAAGGCATAATGGAGACATAAGGGAGACATAAGGAGATATAAGGAGATATAAGGAGACATAATGAGATATAAGGAGACACAAGGAGACATAAGGAGATATAATGGGGACATAATGGAGACATAAGGAGATATAATGGGGACATAATGGAGACATACAGGAGACATAAGAAGACATAAGAAGGCATAATGGAGACATAAGGGAGACATAATGGAGACATAATGGAGACATAAGGGAGACATAAGGAGACATAATGGAGACATAAAGGATATGGGAGACATAAAGGATACATAAGGAGATATAATGGAGACATAATGGGGACATAAAGGAGACATAAGAAGACATAATGGAGACATAAGGAGACATAAGGAGACATAATGGAGACATAAGGAGACATAATGGAGACATAAAGGATATATAAGGGAGACATAAAGGATACATAAGGAGATATAATGGAGACATAATGGGGACATAAAGGAGACATAAGAAGACATAATGGAGACATAAGGAGACATAAAGGAGACAGGCACGTGAAGAGAATAAACACGAGCAGCGGCGGCACGCGCCTGTGGAGGAGAATGACCAGCTTTTGACCACATTTGATTATGTTTATTCTTTGACAAGCTTGACATAGATATGTGTCCGACCTTTACTGTCCTCTCCGCCTCCATGTTGAGCTGTGCCGTGGCCGCGTGACTCATGACAATCGAGTTGAACAAACAACTTCCCACTTTGCGGAAAAAAGAGAGGAAGCGGCTGTTTCTGACGGGCGCCGCCATGTTGGTGACGTCAGAGGGCAGATCCGGGTCTTTACCGCCGCGTAGCGTCCACACACCGCAACTGCAGTGTGTCCGTACTGCACAGAGAATCACAGGAAGGTTTAGTGAACGAAAAAGTCACAAAGTAGGAACTTGCGTCGGCGTTAAGGTGCAACATACAACAATGGATAGTAATAATATTAAAAATAGACACAAGCGACAATGATCGGCCCTGGTCACGCCGCTAAGATCTTACTCGTTTTATTACACATACGGTTGGATCTGTGATGCCACCGCGCCTTCTCCTCGCCTTTGCTTTACATGTAGGGGCATTATTTAGGCAATGTTGTTGTTGTTGTTGTTGTTGTTGTTGTTGTTGTTGTGAGTGGTGGTGGTGGTGGTGGTGGTGGAGGTGTTACTTTTAATGGCGGTTGGCATTAAAAATAGTACTTAAAACCGTAGTATTTTAAAGAAACATTTATATATTTTGATGCCCCACTCCTCAAGATGATTTTCACCAAATTTAAGCTGGGTCGACCGTCGGGCAAATGCCCAAGGAGGAGTTTGTAAAAGTATAAAGTGTAAATATTAAGAGATTTGGCAATTTTCCTATTGGAATGACATGGGAGGTTTCTGTCATCGCTAAGCCCAAAGAAATGACATGGGTCTAATTGACTGTTTTGATCGGGAAGTCAAAATAGAATTTTGTGCCAAATTTCATAAAATTTCGAAATTCAAAATATTTTTCCCTCCACTTTTAAAATTGTATTTAAATTGGTTCAGGTCAAAGAGTTTAATATCAAATTTAACGCAATTTGGACTTGGTGTAAATGGCAGAAAATATTTTTTTTTAAATGTGGGAAATTCTGGAAATATTTTGCGGCTTTGCCGCGCAGAGACCGTGAAAGGGATTTAAATATGTTGGATCACTTTTTCACCAAAATCAGCATATTCGGGCCAACACCCAGGACAGGGGTGTATAAACTGTGGCCCAGGGGCTAAATGCGGCCCTCAGACCAAATTTTGTTGACCCTCAGGCTTCCTGCTAAATTGGCCCAAACAACAAAAAGTAGTACTTTTTACTGTAAAATAGGAATAGGAATTAAAACATGCTTATGTTACACCAACCTAATATTAATGTTCCAAGTCTTATTAAAGGTTTGGAGGCATCAAAACTATTTCAAATGCAAAATGTCTAATGGTTCACTTCATTGTTGGGTTGGCCCTTTGCTCTGTATAAGTTTCAGATAGCGGCCCTCTGTGAAAAAGCTTTGGACCCCCTGACCTAGGAAGAGTGAGTAAAAGTCATGCTTAGCACATTTAGCTTAGCCGTTGTTAGAGAGCGATGTGTTCCACTACATGTTAGCACTATATTGTTCGGCGTAGGGATACGCTCTGTTCAATTAATAAAGGCGGAACCTCCTGTTCACTTCACTCATGGGACCGGAGCAGTGAACAGTGCGGCTACCGATAAAACGACACACGAGTCTCCTGTCCTGCATTATATACCTGGTGTACCAAGACTGAGTATTCTGCAAAGATGTCACAGTCAGATGGCACGGGAGAGAGTGCACAAGCTGAGCGAAACGCTGCAATGAACCCAACAGGTTATGGGCCCAGGCAAACCCCAGGTACAGCAATGCACGGACGCGGACTGCCGCCGAGGTTCGACGGAGACGAGGCCCGCTATCACATCTGGGAGGCAAGATTTTTAGCGTACTTGAAAACAATTGGCCTAAAAGACGCTATTCTCGGAGGTCAGGAAGCTGCAGCGGCTAACCCACAAGAGGCAGTGGAGGCCGGTAGGAAAAATGAATTAGCATATGCAGAAATGTATGGATGTTTGGATGATAAGACACATTTGCTAATCCTATATGAGGCGCCAGACGATGGAAAGAAAAGTTTGGAAATACTGAGGCGCCATTTTGAGTCTGAAGAAAAGCCGCGGATCGTGGGGCTTTACACGGAGCTAACCAATGTGCTAATGGCTAATGGGGAAGAGCTAGCGGACTATCTAGCACGTGTTGAGAAGATAGTGGCCGCACTAAACAGAGCTAAAGAGACCCTCAGTGATGCACTCTTGGTATCTATGGTGTTAAAAGGACTCACAGACAAATACAATCCATTTTCTGTGCATGTCACTCAGACAAGAGAAGTTTTAACCTTCAACGAGTTCAAAGCCAGGCTGAGGAGCTTCGAGTGCTCGCTACGCTACCGCAGCAGACCACGGGCCGACGAGGTAATGACCGCAAACTACAGAGCTGTCAAACCAAAGTTTAAAGACTACAAGGAGAAGAAATACTTCAAAGGGGAATGCTTTATTTGTGATAAAGTTGGGCACAAAGCAAGAGACTGTAGATACAAAGAGAAGAAAGCACAACGTGACTTCAGGGCTCCTACTACACCAAACAACAGCAAGGTGGCCGCCATAAAAGACACTGGGCAGTACAGTTCTCGCGCTAGAGACAACCAGGGAACAGAGGAGGAAACCTTCTTACTCAAGGCGACGGAATGGCAACCTCACAACGCCCAGCCGGAGGGACTACTTGTGGACAGCGGTGCCTCTGCCCACATCATCACCAACGAAGGAGCTTTCACCAGATTCGACGAGACGTTCTGGCCAAAGAACCACGTCATGCAGCTGGCAGATGGATTGCGGATCACTGGCAGCGTGCTGAAGAAAGGCGACGCCCAGATCAAACTTGCTGACAGCAGCGGCGGAGTGGTCAGTGTCAAGCTTACCAATGCCCTTTTGATCCCTGGATACCCACAGAACATCCTTTCTGTGGAGGCAGCAGCTTCAAAAGGAGCTAAGTTCAACTTTGAGTTGAACAATAACAAAATGATCCTCCCTGATGGTACCACATGTGACATGAAGGTAAAAGACAGACTATACTATTTGGACGTTGTGGAAGAGAGATGTAATGATTCTTGTAATGCATGTTTTGATCTGAAAACTTGGCATGAGATAATGGGTCATTGCAACTATGGTGACATAGTAAAACTTGAAACGGTTGTAGATGGCATGAAAATCAAAGATGGAAAGTGCAAACCAAATCAGTGTGAAACATGTCTTCAGGGAAAATTCATCCAGAGCAGAAACAGAGAGGCAGATGTAAGAGCCAAAGCCCCTTTAGAGCTCATACATACAGACCTTGGTGGGCCTATTAGCCCAGAGTCACCTGAAGGGTACAAATATGCAATCACTTTCACTGATGATTTTTCTGGTGCAATCTATGTGTATTTCCTTAAAAACAAAAACAAGGCAGTAGAAGCTACAAAACAGTTCTTGGTCGACACAGCACCTTACGGTAAAGTGAAACGCCTGAGATCCGACAATGGGACAGAGTTTGTTGCTGAGGAGTATCAGTCACTACTGTTGGACAATACTATTAAGCATGAGAGGTCAGCACCCTACTCTCCCCATCAGAATGGGACTGCAGAGCGGAACTGGCGTACACTGTTTGAAATGGTGCGCTGCATGTTGATAGAGTCAGGACTACCAAAAGAGCTATGGCCCTATGCGGCTAGAACTGCAGCCATCATGAGAAACAGGTGTTACTGTAAGAGAACAGGAGAGACACCTTATTACCTTTTCACTGGCAAAAGACCAGATTTGTCAAAAATGAAAAAGTTTGGTTCAGATTGTGTGGTGTATGAACAAAACAGGAAAAAGCTAGATCCAAAAGGCAAAAAGGTAATTTTTGTGAGTTTTGACCGTCATTCACCAGCTTATCTGATTTATTTTCCAGAGACGAACAAAGTTCAAAAACACAGATTGGTCCACTTCATAACAAAAGAAGTGACTGAGAGGCAGACACAGACTGACATGGACCAAGCAGAGGACCACTACGTTGAGGGGGTAACGGCACCAACTGAAGTGACTCTACCACAGACTGACTGGGAAGAAACAAACAACGAGCAGGTTTCTAACCCAGACAGTGACGCAAAGACTGATACACAGACTCCACTTACAGGTAGAATTAGAAAGAAACCAAAGTATTTGGATGACTATGAATGTACAGTGCAGAGCAGTGAGTTAACTATCGACTACTGTTACAGAGCTACAGTTGGGCTGCCACAAACCTTTAAAGAGGCTCTGGCATCACCAATGGCTGACAACTGGAAAAAGGCAATGAGAGATGAAATGGAGACATTTAAAGAAAATGACACCTTCTCACTTGTACCGTTACCAGAGGGTAGACAGACAGTGGGGGGAAGGTGGGTTTATGCGCTCAAAGAAGATGACCGGGGAAATGAAACATACAAGGCCAGGTACGTGGCGAAAGGATACAGTCAGGTGGAGGGACTGGACTATTCTGAGACATTCTCACCGACTGCTAATTTGACTTCCTTACGTGTGCTGATGCAGCTGGCAGCACAGCATGATTTGAAATTACATCAAATGGACGTTAAAGCAGCTTACTTGCATGCACCTATTGACTGCGAAATATACATGGAACAACCAGAAGGTTTTCAGGCTAAACCAAAAAATGGTGCACAACTGGTGTGTAAATTGCATAAATCAATCTATGGGCTTAAACAGTCGGGCAGAAATTGGAACATTATGCTTCACAATTTCTTGCTTGAGAAGAACTTTGCGCAAAGTCAGGCAGACCACTGTATTTACACAAAACTGTCTGAAAATGAAAATGTAATTTTGTTAGTATGGGTTGATGATATTGTTGTGGCTGCAACCAATGAAAAGTGTTTAAAGGAGGTCAATGAGGAACTGAAAAGTACATTTAAAATGAAAGACCTAGGACAACTTACTCATTTCTTAGGGATTGATTTCACACAAAAAGAGGGTTCTATCACAATGAACCAGACCAGATACATTGCCAAAATTTTGGAAAGATTTGGAATGTCTGATTGCAAATCCAGAGCAACTCCTAGTGAAATAAAGTGTGATTTGACTCCAGACGGGGATCAAACTGATCAAAGAAAATACAGGGGTATGTTGGGCAGCCTCATCTATATCATGACTTGTACTAGGCCTGATGTGAGTTGGATAGTGAGCAGATTGTCACAATATCTGTCAGATCCCAGAGAGAAACACATGACAGCTTTAAAGCATGTGTACAGGTACCTACAAGGGACAAAGGACTATAAGTTGTGTTACCACAAATGTGACACTAAACTTCAACTAATGGGATATTCTGATGCAGACTGGGCCAACGACCCAGAGGACAGAAAGAGCATTACAGGCTACTGCTACAGTCTAAGCCAGAACGGTGCGATTGTTTCGTGGAAAACAAAGAAACAGCAAACTGTTGCACTGTCAACGTGTGAAGCAGAATATGTGGCGCTAGCCGCTACTATTCAAGAAGCACTTTACCTCACACAACTTTTGAGGGACATGGACCCTAACTTTGAACCAAAAACAAAGGTCTTTGAGGACAACCAAGGGACTATACGTCTTGCGAAGAACCCTGTAAACCGCCAGCGGAGCAAACATGTAGACATTAAATACCACTTTATCAGGTCTAACGTGTTGCAGGGTAAAATAATCCTTGTGTACTGTCCTACTGAGAACATGGTCGCAGATGTGTTCACAAAATCTGCCACAAGGGTCAAAATTGAAAAGTTTTGTGATTATATGTTTGGTAACTAAATGTGAGTGGCACCATCGAGTGGGGGTGTTAGAGAGCGATGTGTTCCACTACATGTTAGCACTATATTGTTCGGCGTAGGGATACGCTCTGTTCAATTAATAAAGGCGGAACCTCCTGTTCACTTCACTCACGGGACCGGAGCAGTGAACAGTGCGGCTACCGATAAAACGACACACGAGTCTACTGTCCTGCATTATATACCTGGTGTACCAAGACTGAGTATTCTGCAAAGATGTCACAGTCAGATGGCACGGGAGAGAGTGCACAAGCTGAGCGAAACGCTGCAATGAACCCAACAGCCGTCATTTGGTTGGGCAGCAGGTGTTTCTGTAGTGATATTTTTCACTTCTCTTGTCACTATCTACCTCTGCGCCAAATTTCATAACTTGATACGATTTTTTTTCCATTTCCTATCTCGCAATGCCTTGTTTGTACATTGGGGGGCGCTGACGCCAAAATGTAGAATTTGATCAAAAGGAGAAAGCTAGAATGTAGAGAGGTCAGATTTTTACAGGTGTGCAAATTTTCCTGGCTTTCTGTTAATGTTCACTGTATGAAAAATTGGTGGTTTGGTCCTGAGAAGAGGAAGAAGAAAGAAAGAAGAAAGAAACAAAGAAATAAATAAATGAAGAAAGAAAAAAAGAATATTCTGATGCAAAAACAATGTTTCCCATATTTGAAATACGTGTAGTTGGAGATGTTAATCGTCAGCTTGGGTTTGGAAGCAGGACCACGCCTCAACCTCTACTCCTCCTGTAACCACACCTCCACAGTTTAACCACACCTCTAATTACCCAGAAGCCCTATTTATAAGGCCTATCCACAGCATCTCTTGTCGTCTCTGCTCTCTCGACCCCGCCCTCCCACCCCATGTCTCTATCATCTTCACCTTAACACATCACCATCTATGGAGGGGGGGTCCTGAATCAGTTGGGCTGATCACCCGAGACAGAGCCCCACCCGAGTTTCTACCCAGCCAACCATCATCGCTCCATCATCATCATCATTTTCATCGCTCCATCATCATCATCATCATCATTATCATCGCTCCATCATCATCATCGCTCCATCATCATCATCATCATCGATCATCATCATCAATCATCATCATTATCGCTCCATCATCGCTCCATCATCATCATCATCATCGCTCCATCATCATCATCATCATCGATCATCATCATCAATCATCATCATTATCGCTCCATCATCGCTCCATCATCATCATCATCATCGCTCCATCATCATCATCATCATCATCATCATCGATCCATCATCATCATCGCTCCATCATTGCTCCATCATCATCATCATCACTCCATCATCGCTCCATCATCACTATTATCAATAAACATTCTTTCATATTCCACAGTTGTGGCGTTGCTCGTGAACATGAAGTTTGAGGTGTGTAGGTCACGAGGACACTCCTAATCCTTACGGATTAGGAGTGTCCTCAAGGACAAACTGTGCTCAAATCTAATCTTTGTTGTGTCCTGTTCTTCATGGCAAACAGAGACACACCCTCAGTGGACAGACGACAGGAGGAAGTGCTCTTGTAGTGTTTGTGTTGCTTTTGGAGCATGAAGCACTTGGAGCACGCTTCAAACCATCCAAAACTACGACATGAATAACAGTGAGTGATAAGATCATAAAGTGTCTGTAAAGTTTATGATCTTGGTCAGGCCGAGCAAAATAATAGGTCGGTTTGCCATAACCCGACCGACCCGGTATAAACCTAGCCGACTGGAAAAAAATATCAGTGTTTTTTTGTTGTGGGCATGTTCTGGCATGATTCTGGCATGATTCTGGTCTGATTCTGGTCGGTCTGATTCTGGCATGATTATGGTCTGATTCTGGTCTGATTCTGGCATGATTCTGGTCTGATTCTGGTCTGATTCTGGTCTGATTCTGGCATGATTCTGGTCTGATTCTGGTCTGATTCTGGTCTGATTCTGGTCTGATTCTGGCATGATTCTGGTCTGATTCTGGTCTGATTCTGGTCTGATTCTGGCATGATTCTGGTCTGATTCTGGTCTGATTCTGGTCTGATTCTGGCCTGATTCTGGCCTGATTCTGGCATGATTCTGGTCTAATTCTGGTCTGATTCTGATCTGATTCTGGCCTGATTCTGGCCTGATTCTGGCATGATTCTGGTCTGATTCTGGTCTGATTCTGGCATGATTCTGGCATGATTCTGGTCTGATTCTGGCCTGATTCTGGCCTGATTCTGGCATGATTCTGGTCTGATTCTGGTCTGATTCTGGCATGATTCTGGCATGATTCTGGTCTGATTCTGGTTTGATTCTGGCATGATTCTGGCATGATTCTGGTCTGATTCTGGTCTGATTCTGGCCTGATTCTGGCATGATTCTGGTCTGATTCTGGTCTGATTCTGGCATGATTCTGGCATGATTCTGGTCTGACTCTGGGGGGTTAGGGGTGAGGGGTTAGGGGTGAGGGGTTAGGGGTTAGGGGTTAGGGATGAGGGGTTAGGGTTATGTTTTACATTTGGTGTAACAAAGGTTTCTTTTTTTTTTACTACATTTGAATATCTTATATATTTTCTTGAGAATTAGTTTTATCTTCATCCATCCATCCATTTTCTGCCGCTTTATCCGGGGCCGGGTCTCGGGGGCAGCAGCCTGAGCAGGGACTCCCAGACATCCTTCTCCCCAGACACTTCCTCCAACTCCTCCGGGGGATCCCGAGACGTTCCCAGGCCAGCCGAGAGACATAGTCTCTCCAGCGTGTCCTGGGTCTTCTCCGGGGCCTCTTCCCGGTGGGACATGCCTGAAACACCTCCCGAGGGAGGCGCCCAGGAGGCATCCGGAACAGATGCCCGAGCCACCTCAGCTGGCTCCTCTCGACGTGGAGGAGCAGCGGCTCTACTCCGAGCTCCCCCCGTGTGGCCGAGCTCCTCACCTTATCTCTAAGGGAGCGCCCAGCCACACGGCGGAGGAAACTCCTTTCGACCGCTTGTATCGGCGATCTTGTTCTTTCGGTCATTACCCAAAGCTCATGACCATAGGTGAGGGTAGGAACATTTTAGGAGCAGCATAACCAGTCTAGTACCAAATGTCCATAAACCAGAAAACACTTCAGTACAGTTTGTACATTCTTAGAACTTGACACTAAAGCGCCATAACATTAGTTGTGCAAACAAACACTTAACCAGTTAAATACAAACAAATACATTGTGTACATTTTAACTTAAACAATGTCATCAAACACAAAACTAAAACTTATTGCCACTGCCAGGGCATGAAAAGAACCAGAAAAGTTTGTAGATTCCTAAAACTGGGTGTTGTTTTTTTACTCCTCTGCACTAAGCCAGTTGCTAAGGCACCAGATTATTCACGTTTTCAGCTGATAAAGACGCGCGCCGGGCCCTTCTCGCGGATCTCCCCAGCTACGGTGCCCGGTAGGACCTGCTCACGCAGGCCCCCGGCGGGTTGCCTCGGCTGGCGCCCATAGCCGCTGACTTTGTAAAGTTAATAAACCAAAGCCATGGTCCAACATTAAACTCCATTTACACCACGAGAAAAGCAGCACAGCACAACTCCTCCACTGAGCATGTGCAGGACGACTCGGACGCACGTCTGCTGCTGAGTGTATTCCACGGACATGAGTCCGGCGCGTCGAGAACGCGCGTCCGGTGCGTTTGTCTTTCTGATGTACACGCGCTCAAATTCTGCGTCGGGCGTGATTCGGCCGCAGCGTTTTGTACGAGGCTTTAGAACTGGTGCGGCCAGGGGAATCCAACCTGCGTTAATGCGCGTTAAAATAATTGATCGCGTTAAATAAGTGAGTTGACGCGATAATAACACGTTAACTTGCCCAGCCCTAGTTTTATATTTTCTTGCCGGGGTCGTGACAAAACCAGGACTTACAGGACTCTAATACTTACCCTAACCCTAACCCTAACATAATATTGCCAACAGAGCAAATAAAAAGTAAACAATAGTAATACAATTAGCCATAGCTCAGAGCCAAACCGGCCTAAATTAAGTACATAGACTGGTTCAAATACAACTGGACTGTAATCAAACCATTGGGTAGTTCTGTGATGTGGCACAGGGCGTGGGGAAGTGTATTTACTTTTACAAAACCAGGGCACAGAGCTGGGTGGACTGAGGGCCAGATCACAGACCAGAGTCCACGGGCCGGAGAAAACACCACAACTACACTACATATACGCCAGGGCAGAGGAGACTGTGGCTCCGCTGTAACTATGCAGTACAATCAGTAGTGGTGTTCATAAGTTGGGCTTCGGCTGCAGGCTCGTGGGTAGTGTGCTTGGCGCTGGCTGTGTGTCTGTAACTGCTGTGGTGAGGCTTGTCATTTTGGCCTTCATTCTGTTCATAAATCAGGTTATGGACTATAATAACTGAAAATGAATCAGGTTCCGTGTTTTCCCTGGGTCGGTTTAGCTAGCGTCAGTAACAGGTTTATGTTGTTGAGTGCCCACCTCCTTCTGAGTTTCGGACACTGGCGGCTGGTCCAATATGGGCGATGGGGCTACGCCCCACCTGGCAATCAGCCAATTATGTCAAATGGTATTCAGATGACCTCTGAATGTTTCCATGGTGCCAGGAATGCAGGAATAAGGTTGTACCATGGTGCTCAAGATCTATGACATCTCTACAGAAAGAGAAACTTCACGCTTTGATCGTTGGGAAAAACTTTTTCCATCAAATGCTTTGGGATTAAAATGAACTCACAACAATTCTACATTCTATAGACAAAAGCTAAAATGCTAAAAAGACTGTGGTTTTAGTAAACAATCATCTGATTACAGACTTTGTCCACAAGATAAATTTACTGTACATAATGTTATTTTGTTCTGCATGTTCATTTAACTGTTTTATAGGTTGTCTTGTTAACAATATTACCTTTGTAACTATGTGGCCAAATGTTAATGCTAAACAATGGCTGGATCCTTCCGGATCTTTTTTTCTGATCAACTCAGCATGCGTGCTGATTGGTGAAACACTGGTGCAAAACCCCCCAGGGCTCTGTGAGAGAGAGAAAGAGAGGAAGTATCTCAACCTGAGGGAATGGCTCATCTCTGGCCGCGCAATGTTAAGCTAACCTATGGAACAAAGACAGAGACATGCCCATGGAAGCTAACTTTTCTCTCATCTATAAATAAGAATTCCATGCTCGTTTTTGGTTAAAATCTCAAGCAAAGGACCTTTTTGCAAAGTCTACAACAAAACTTGTATCCAACACCTGCTTGACACCGGCAGAGGCTGGAGCTCCAGAGCGGCTGTGCTCGGCCCAGCGTGTGGACCGAGCTGCAGAGTGACTCCTGAGTGAACCCTGGAGGCGACACAGACACAGAGGCTCTCGGACACACATAGGCCCATCTCCTCAGGATCACAACTTCTGGTTCTGGTTGTATGAATGCATTTCACAGCCTGGCTGATAATATCATTTTATAATTGATTCACACAACTAGATAGATCTAGAACAGACCTACTGCGCCCCCCCCAGCCAGATTTTCTCAAAATATGGACTACTATATATTTATTTACTGAAGCTGGAGGTAAACCCACTTGTTTAGTTTGTGGAGAGCAGGTCGCTGTGTTTCAAGTTTACATTTTGAGTCGGCATTACGAGACGAAACTAAGCTTCACGAATCCAGGGATGCAGCGACCAGGACCAGCTTTATGATATCCCACAAAATCGCTAAAAACAGCAAGCCATTCTCAGAGGGAGAGTTTGTAAAAGAGTGCTTGGTGGACTCTGCAGTGCTCAATAGGGTTGTGTTCAAAATATCGATACCGCGATATATTGTCACGGACTCCGTATCGATACAATCACTGCAGAAGTTCTACTCCTCCCTCGAGGAGAACTTTCCAAACCTGAGGAAACGTGTGTGTGAGAAGATGTTGGTTCTTTTATAACTAACTTTTATATCATGACTAATTCTATTTCTTATGAGTCAAGAATGTGATGGACCTTCACCTGAAATAGTTACACAGTGTACCTTTAACTTCAGAAGTATGGACACACGTTTTAACTTGGACTATTTGGGGGAACTAAACATGTTTTTTAAATTTTCTTTACAGTTTCTGCAAGATGTAGATGTAGGAAGTTTGAAAAACACTCTCAGTAGAAGATCTCCTATAAACAAAACTCCCATAGACAAAACCTCCCATTTCCCAACAAGGGATGGAAGGAAAAAATAATAAAGGTAAAAATAAATAAATAAATACCATTGCATGTGTCACGACAGTAATTGTACATGAATATGTGTCACGACAGTAATTGTACATGAATATGTGTCACGACAGTAATTGCACATGAATTGCACAGTAATTGCACATGAATCACAACAGTAATTGCACAGTAGGACTAACAGTGTTTGTTATAAAGTCTGACAGTAGCAGGAAGGAAAGACCTGCGAAACCTTTCCTTCACACATCGAGGGTGGATCAGTCTCTCACTGAAGCTGCTCTCCAGAGCGGACAGAGTGTCCTGCAGGGGGCGACACTCATGGTCCAGCATAGATGTGAATCTAGCCAGGACCCTTCTGTCCCCCACCTCCTGCACCGAGTCCAGAGCACAGCCCAGGACGGAGCTGGACTTCTTGATGACTCTGTCCAGCCTCTTCCTCTCCCTCTCTGTGATGCTGCTGCTCCAGCAGGCCACACCTACAGGAGCTGATGCCACCACAGAGTCGTAGAAGGTCTTCAGGAGTGGCCCTGTCACTCCAAAAGACCTGAGTCTCCTCAGGAGGTAGAGCCGACTCTGGCTCTTCCCGTACAGTGTGTCTGTGTTATGAGTCCATGACTCTGGCACCAGCAGGAGGCCGGTCCATGTTTAGTCCTGACACTGGCACCAGCAGGAGGCCGGTCCATGTTTAGTCCTGACTCTGGCACCAGCAGGAGGCCGGTCCATGTTTAGTCCTGACTCTGGCACCAGCAGGAGGCCGGTCCATGTTTAGTCCTGACTCTGGACACCATTATGACGTAAAACACATCACTTAACAAATTAATTATACATTTTACTGTATGTATGACTTATTTATGCTTTTTTATGTCTTCCAAACATTTTTGGTCAAGATTTTTTTTAGTAAACCAAGGATTTTAAGAACATTTTTACAGTTTGAACAACATATCTGACACCAGCTACATGTCATAGAGAAATATCAACAAGAAATTCATGAGCTGAAAACACGGATATTCACTTTAGAATCTGAAAAAAGATTCCAAGATACAATTCCAGTATCATCCAGTGGTAAGAAGTCTACATTTTTTACAAGATAAATGACTATTTCAACCCAAACCGGAGTTACTCTGTCTCGTTCCCTAAACTGTCTAACCAGCCTGTAAACGATACAAAGACATGTCGCTTCAATCTGGAACATTTCCAAATGTCTTTGAAAACTGCGCTCATAAAGCCTCTCCTAAAGAAGATTACTCTTGATGCGTACTGAGTAATTACAGGCCCATCTCTAATCTGCCATTTTGGGGCAAAGTCCTTGAAAAGGTTGTTTAGAATCAGAATCAGAATCAGAATGAGAAAAGGTTTATTGCCGTTGTCAATGAACAGAATTCACAAAAAACAGGAACTGCAACATAAAACAATGAACAATGATAAAACAACCTGCATAAGACAAAAAGAAAAACATTTAAAATCTGCTTAGGGATAAAAATAGGCTATAAGATAAAAAATGCAATGCAATTTTAATGCAATATAATTTCTATTGTGAAAAACATGAAAAAATCCAAAAATCTTTTTCAAAAAACCTTCTTCAGCCATGAAACATCTCATGATGGACTATAAAGAAATTATGTTCAAGACTGATTTGTAACTAACGTGCGCTTCATCTAGATCAGGGGTGGCCAACCAGTCAGAGACTTAAGGGGCTTCCACACCACCGCGGCCGAAGCGTCCAGTTTACATTCAAAGTCTAGCGCGTAGTGCGTTATCCGCTGCGCGATTTCTTCTTTTTTGCGGCGCGATTGGTGCGTTTTTTACGCTCTCGACGCTTTGAGCGCGCGTATGAGCCGGCCGAGGCGACGAAAGCGGCTTACGCGACGTGTTCAGATATGACGAACTCTGGCAGCTGAAGCGTAGCAGCCGCAGCAGCAGCCAATCAGAGCTGACGCTCCAGTGACGTACGTACATACGTATTGCCCCTCGCATTTCCGGTATTCCCCGTGGAATTCCCCAAGAAGCGCCACTTTTTCCTTGCTCGTCAACAATGGCAGACGAACGATTGATTTGTGGGAGAAAGGAGCTGTACGATGTATTCACGGTGGAATACAGAGACAGAAACAAGCCCGGCGCCTCCGTGTGAGAGTTTTAAAAACCAAAAACGCGCTTCGTACGCGCGCCTGTGTACAGTGGCCGGGGCGTCGATAGCGCGCGTCCGGTGCGTAAACCGTTTAAATGTACACGCGCTCAAATTCTGCTTCGGGCGCGTTTAGGCGTTTGCGGTCTGTACGTACCGTAAGAGCCACATTTTTTACTGTGTTACCGCAAAGAGCCACATCATACACATGGGCACACATGAACATCACCCCATCCCTTCCTCTTACACACACACCTCTGCTCAGACAAATTATTATTATTATTAACAATATCATGTCACACACCAACATGATAATGACAGAAATGGACTCCTACAGTACTAAGACCACAAGCCAGTCATTTTCAACAATGGACATTGTGTGCACCGTCTCCCACACACAAACTCTCAGTTCAACAAAGTCCACAAACAAAAACATCATCATTTACATACCATACTGAAGTTCAATATTGGTGGTTTTCTTTTAGATGAGGGCCGTCTTTCCGTATTTTGGACGGGGCATTTTGAAATGTGGACGGGCATTTTCAAGTGCAAAGACGGGGTCATTTTTATTAATAAATCTTAGAAAAAAGAGAATATTATCATTAAATCGGGCCGGGAAGCGTTTGATTAAAGTCCGCCTCGGCCCGCGTCATGACAGTTTACTGTTTACAAGTGAAAATTTGCATACTGCGCGCTGATTGGTCGACAAAGTTTGTGTGCTTGGCTCTGATTGGCTGCCGAGTCGTAGCCCGGAGAATGCCGAAGCTCCACTTCCGTACGGTAGAGCGGCGCCCGCCGTGCGGAGGATCACCATGCACCGTCTGGCACAAACACAAATGTCGATATGAACGTAAAAGAGCCGCATGAAACCAGGCAAAGAGCCGCATGCGGCTCGGGAGCCGCGGGTTGGCCAGGCCTGAAGTTTAGATTCTAGATGAAATAATTAATATCTCTAATCTTAAAGGTGGTGTATTTTGTAGCATGAATGATGTGGGTAAACACAGTTCACCAAAAGAACAGATAGATAGTATATGAAGCAGGGAAGATTATTTATGTCCCTTATCCAATTGAAAAGCAGAAGTTTTTAATAAGTTTTCTAGCAACTTTGGGTTGCAAGAAAACTAAACTAGTCAAATAACCCAAAAGGACTCTTTATGATGTAATGGTATGAAGCTGGTTCATTTCTGAGGGTGTAATACTGTTTTAAATCAGTGGGAAGCAGAGTTACAGACCTACTACCTTTACTCAGAAGTATGTGGTATATCATGTCTCTATTCTATTTAAAGTTTGTGCTCACTGCTGAACTCACTCTCCATCAAACAGGATGAACTGTCACTTTAACTATAATTTAACCAGTCACTGCACTGTTCACTTTCCTCACTACATATGTAAATTTAACTGTACATTTTGTGTACATAGCAAGCCTATTTTCATTTTTATCCTTAGTAGATTCAAATTGTTTTTTCTCTAATGCCTTTGTGATTTAATTTATGTTGTTTTATCATTGTTCATTGTTTTATGTTGCACTGAATCACCAAAAAACAAGTTCCTATGTTTGGGAATTTTGTTGATTGGCCATGGCAATAAACCTTTTCTATTTCTATTTGATTCATGTGTGGGTAAGAAGATTTTTTTTTTTCATTGTCATTCGATTTTGGCTGTTAAGTAATGTTTTTAACAAAGCAGTTTGTAGATATTTTTCCAAACTACTATACTATTAAGGAATAATAATCGTGAACAGTGATTTGGAATATTCTATACATTATTGCAGGGGTTTGTATTGAAAACTGTATTTTTGTGAATGCAGGTTAAAGCACACATATTCCACCTAATCCAAACCAGGTCTTATAGGACTATTACATGTCAAAGGTTGCCTGAAAAAGGACTACATTTTTGCTATAGTAGTTCTTTGATACTATTATTATTATTATTATTTTTTTTTTTAC
Source organism: Eucyclogobius newberryi (assembly GCF_026437365.1). Lineage (NCBI taxonomy): Eukaryota > Metazoa > Chordata > Actinopteri > Gobiiformes > Gobiidae > Eucyclogobius > Eucyclogobius newberryi. Next base: position 18,731,241 of record NW_027315857.1, on the reverse strand, counting down.
TTTTACTAAGAATACAAGAGTTTTTATTTGTATTTATTTTCTTTATAAGAGCTTTTCTATTTAGCGTGTTTTTCTAACGTTTTCTATAGGTTATCTGTTCTTTTACTCCTGTGCCTACTTTGTGTTGCAACAGTGGAATTTCCCCATTGTTTGGACAAATAAAGGCTTATCTTATCTTGTCTTACTAAGACACAAACACATGGAGACTTCCAATCAAGCAAACGATGGTAAATCACACCACTGGCCTTAATATTATTTGTATTATTTTGAGTTGAGGTCATTCTGCACATCAGACATTAGCAGGTAGGCTCTTTTGTCTTCTTAATACACACTTAATACACGCTTAATACACACTTAATACACGCTTAATACACGCTTAATACACACTTAATACGAGCTTAATACACACTTAATACACACTTAATACACGCTTAATACACACTTAATACACACTTAATACACGCTTAATACACGCTTAATACACAATTAATACGAGCTTAATACACGCTTAATGCACGCTTAATACACACTTAATACACACTTAATACACGCTTAATATACACTTAATACACGCTTAATACACACTTAATACACGCTTAATACACGCTTAATACATGCTTAATACACACTTAGTATACGCTTAATACACACTTAATGCAAGCTTAATACACGCTTAATGCACGCTTAATACACGCTTAATACACACTTAATACACGCTTAATATACACTTAATACACGCTTAATACACACTTAATACACGCTTAATATACACTTAATACACGCTTAATACACACTTAATACACGCTTAATACACGCTTAATACATGCTTAATACACACTTAGTATACGCTTAATACACACTTAATGCGAGCTTAATACACGCTTAATGCACGCTTAATACACGCTTAATACACACTTAATACACGCTTAATACACACTTAATACATGCTTAATACACACTTAATATATGCTTAATACACACTTAATACACGCTTAATACACACCTAGAACAATGCACGCGTTTAAAGTTCCCTCCATGTGTCTGCTGTGTGTGGCCCCTCTGACCCACCCCTCCTCCGCTCCGCCGCAGATCCGTCCCTGGCCAAATCCCGCACGCAGACGCACGCGCTGTTATTGGCTGCGGGGGGTGCACGGGGAGGGAGACAGGGGCAGAAGGGGGGGGGGGGGGGGGGGGGACGACCAGCGAGGGAGCCGAAGCCGCCGCCGCCGACCGTTTTGTTGCACGAGGAGCCGCGAGTCTCTGATGAGTGACTATAGCGCGCGGGCGCCGAGCAGCATCATTCACGCCGCAGCTGTGACCGTGGAGCGCGGCGGAGGAACCGGGGAGAGAAGAAGGAAAGGGAAACGCGGTGGGACACACGGGACACGGGACCGGGACACTTCATGGGGGGGTGGGGGGTGGTGGGGGGGGAGAAGAGATCATCAGCGCCGCGCGATCGTCACATCACAAAGATCGGATTTGGGGGACGACATGGGTGCGTATAACGGTCCGCCCTCCTGCTATTGTGTGCTTTACTGTCTCTCTTAGTCCTGCATGGCGATGATTTCAGGACAACAACAAAAAACCACTAACTGGATAAGAAGCAAGCGTGGTAATAAAGAGGTAACGTTGCTGCGGGTTTAATTCACGGCGCGTTGCGTTCACACTTGCCGTGATCCGGTCCTGTTTTGAGCCCAGTTTAGTCCTGATGTAGCCTTTGTTTATTTATTTATTTTTGGTCAGGTTCTAGCCCTGGTTTAGCCCCCGGTCTTGTCTTGATTTAGCTCCAGATTGAGTCCCAGTCCTTGGTTGCGTGAGCGCCTCAAACGCCACTTTGTCGGACGCGGAACGCAGTTGTCGCGCGTCACATCAAGAGACACTCATTGCATCCGTGTCCTTCAGTCTCATCTGTCCCCGGTCGGTGTCGCGTTTATGGGACGTGAGGCGCGCTGTTGTTGATGCCGGGTGACGAGTGAGGGTGGCCTGGGGGGGGGGGGGGGGGGGGGGGATTGATTTTCTTTTCTTTTCTTTTACCAGTCCACGATTGCGCGTGTAATGCCCGTAGCCCGACGTAACGGAGCAGCCCCCGACGCGAATTGGGATTTTTATGTTAAAATCACGTGTCTTTGCGCGTTAAAAATCGACATCTGAGCGTTCAAACGTGCTGGAGTAAAGGGGGATTCATCATGGACGATCCAACGTGTAAAGTAACTGTTGCTATCTCTTGCTCCCGGGGAATTTCTTTATGGTTAAGAGACATGGCGTGTTATTATAATTTAAGGTGTATATGAATAGCAAATTGACTCATTTACTTAGGCAGAGAACTTGGCAATTAAACAGACTATGCAACCTTGAATCCAATCCATGACATTTTCTGACAACAAACTGCCCGATCAATGCGCAGTGTGCGAGATAAAACGATTAGAAATTACGTTTGTAGGTCACAGAGGCGTCAGAAATAGAACTTTATTAAAAACAAAAGGGCTCTAGGCGCTGAATCCCATTGCCCTGGTTTCGGAAGAAAAAAAAAGGAGAATCGTTTTAGGCTCATGTCAACTCTTAAACCCTGTTGTTGTGCGTTAAAACGTGTGCATCGTTCATCTCGTTCTGGGGGGGAACTATCTCCAGATCTCGAGCCAGGTTTGGTCACGATTCAGCGCGAGGATTTGACCTTTTGTGCAAGTTTTGGGCTGATGCGGGTTGTGTGAATTCATTGCATAAAGTAATTATTTAGATTGGAACGTTGATTCATATTGGTGTTCCCTGTTCCCTCTCACTACTGTCAATGTCTGTGGTACTCTAAATTAATTAAACACCACACTGGGATTGACCAGATTAGATGTGAACCTTTGCGTTCGCTGCTGCCGGAGGAGAGATTCGCACCGATTAATGACAAATGGCTGAAGTTTTTAGTTGTTTTTAGCTGTATTTCTCGGTGTCGCAGCAGGAAAGATTGTAATCGAAGCCATGTATCAATATAATAGGCTGATATAACGTCCTTTGCAAACCACAATGTGTTATTATGTATAAAACCTGCCTAAGATGTCTTCAAACATGTTCTGAAATGCATGTGATTCTTCCATTATCATTTCCTACTCGAACCATCTCTTGGACGGACTGAATCTTTAACGTGCATCACAGATATAATCCCAATTGCACGGTAAAGAAAAATTAACTCTAAATCTAATATCTGCATTTCGGGACGGAGGAATTTATAGGGGATTTACTGCTTTTAAAATCAATCTGCAAACATATGGTCCATGTAGATTTTTTATCATTATTTGTTAGGGATTGGCTCCACAAATTTGCCTTATTAATCCCACGGTTTAATATCCTTTTAACAGACAACTTTGAGGTCCAACGATGGCACCACTTTCTGAATCTGTTGGGACAAAGTCATTTCGCGTTTATTTATTGAATTTTGCCTCAGTTCTTGCCTAATTCCGCAGAAATCAAACAAGAACCTGGTCAACAAATAGCAGCAAATTCTACCTGAAAATTCAGACCTGTCTCTAGTTTGGCGATGCATCTTGCCCGTTTTCCCTGCCCCGTCACTCGCCCCCTTGAGTCCTCTGTAAGTAGGTTAGGCAAAGAGATCGGGAGGGAGGTGACTTAAATAATACCACTTTTGCAGCAGGTCGTTTACAACAAGTATGCCCGGCCCCGGGGGGAGAAAAAGCTCCACGTCCACAAGGAAGAAAGGAAGACGGACGGAAGGCCGAGGCCACCGAGATGAATGAATGTGCCCTCTGTTTGGGGAATAGCAGTGGTGCGCGGCATAACAAAGGAGCGAGCCAGGGGGGGGCGGCAGGGTGGGGCTGCGGGGATACACCTAGCACACACAAACGCCTCTCCAAGGAGCCAACGGGGGCGAAATGTGTGGTGCACGACTAAGAACCGCCTCGTTGTAGGAGCAGACGGGGGAAAATGGATGTATGGGATGATGAACCAAAGGTGCTACTGGTGTTCACCTCAAAAATAACATGATTTATACAGATTTATCACGGCTAGAGATGTCACGGTATCAAATTTGAGGGATTGTTGTGAGAGAAAAACATCACGACTTAACACTTATTCACTGTTATTGAGACCAAACGACGGGGAAATCTTTATTTTAACATGTTACTGTTTCTCAAGTCTGTGATTGGCTTTCTGAAAGACAAAATAAAGTTAAATGTGGCAAAAACGGGCAGATAAAAAGGGTCTTTATGTTTTGGTAATTTTTTTTAGCAATATATTCAACAAAAAATACTTCTCAAATGATTACGGTTAATATTTTTAGTTTTTAGATAACAGTTTGACCTGAATAATCGTGATTATCATTTAAAACCTGATAATATGGACATGATTTATCATAACTAAGGCTGTCACCAACGATTCTTTCAGTCGTTTTTTTGATGAGTTGACTTGTCAAACAATTATTTCTATTGTACATCAAGACTTTCAAAAAACATTATCAACAAGATACAAGTTGAAATGTGGTGGCTGAAGGCTTCAAGGTAGAGAATATTTGAATAATTATGAATATTTTTTATCTATCTATAGTCACAATAAGTCGATTGATTGTTGCAATTGAAGCAGTCACATTTAAACCGTCACTATTAGCAAATCACAAAGCACTTATTTATTTCATGCAGGCCAATAAAGTAAAATGAGTTTTGCGCCAGTACAGATGTTCTTATAGGGTCAAAATCAGACTTCTGTGTGCTGTCTGCATCTGATTATAAAGTGTTCTTATCAGCTGTGAACCAGGAAGTGCTCTGTCAGTAAGCTAATGTTTTTAGCTTTACCGTGATATAAACATAACCTCAATGAATTATGCTCAGAATACATTCGATAAATCTGAACCGGTTCAAACGGTTTAAAAATAACTTTCAAACCATTTCTTTTCCCTCCTGAAGAGTCTAAGCAGGAGAAGAGACGGTTTGAAAAAAGAGTTATGAAGGGAAATTTTGTTAAAATCTTTCTTTAAACAGAAATGGGGGTCTATACAGGGGTGATATACAGCAGCATTCTGAAGCCATGGGGCGGCATCAGCTCGGGTCATTCAGATGCTAATGGGGTACTCAGGCCACCCAACAGTGGGATCCTATGGCCCATTACATGGATGTTGACATGACAAAGAAGATTAGTCGCAGGGAAAACTTAAAACAGTTTAGCAAATCAATGCACGGGACAGGCTATTATCCGGAGGTCCAGTGGGCGGGGCTTACTTCGTTTAGGATCATTATCTCTGAATATCTGAGTTCAGAGACTAGATCCACAGATTGAGACTGATTTTTGGAGGAGAAATTAGTTTGAACATATCTGTATTTAAATAAAAGCAATAACTGTCCCTAAAGAGTGGCAGATCATCAGGGTCTCATCACAATGTGGGTTTATATTGACAATACAAAGCGTTTATCACGTGTAGATTTACTCACAGATGGAGTAATGTTACTTCAGTAAAAATATATATTACGGTGCTAGAAAACTACCTAGAGAAGTATAATAAGAATAAGAAAGTTATTCCGCTGTGGTTAAGTAGAAGGTAGAGTGTATGCGGAGGTTGGGCTGTACAGGCGGTATGTTCTCCTTTAAAGAGGTAAGTGGCTCAGACAATGAGACGTTTTGTTCAAGTCGAGACCGTAATAATATAATTGCCAGAGACACAGCTCCCATTTGTTCAGCTGCGTTCGAACTGTCGATGAAGAAGACGAGGACAGATGCAGAGGGGAGATTTAACAACCTGCTTTTTATGTTCGGCAAAAGTCATTGTCTGTTATCACTGGAGTCCCACATATAGAGGTCCGTGTCCGATTTGAGAGGGTTTGTAGGAGGTCTAGAAGGAGAAACAGCTCGTGCGGCTGCAGAGTAACATGGGGTGAGGTCTCACTGGGACGTTCTGTAACTTTCACCTGCTTTGTCTCCGTGGAAATATGATTCTTTCTGCCTAGAATCTTCCGCTGCATGGCATTAAACAAGCAGGTGGCACCAGGCCAAGTTACAGGTCAGGTCTGTGGAGAGGAATGCAGGGAAGGTATTTATGAGCAATAACAACACCTGTAATAAAATAATATAAACGCAAGATGGATCAATTAATGCCATAGAGTGGAACATTCCAGATGAAGATTGTGGACCTAAACCAGAAATGTTACATAGAGCACCTTTAACATTCTGCATTGCACCTGCATTGAATCATACGACGGCCAGTGAGTCAAGCAGATTGGTGGTGGTCTCGCCTGTGACAGCAGAGCGCTGTTCTTCATGTGCGTTACACTCACAATTGGGCTATTTATTTAAATTCAATTCAAAGTAGAGGGCAATATAAAGTTGTGATTCCATTTGGAAGCCTGCAGTACAGTACGTAGTGAAGCAGTGGATATACATTTACTACATACTACAACCAAATGTTCCCACTTTGGTTGCAAATTGTTCTTATTGTAAATAATAGCAAGTAAATTGAACATCCGTTGCCTGATTTAGTTTATAACATATGGTTTACTACATTATATTGACTCCGCTCATTATAACAGGTTGCCAGATTTACTTGTTGGAAACCGTCTGCTTTGTCCGTGCACGTGCTCTGTCCCGGGGCAGTTGTCCGTCCCTCTGCGTGTGTGTGTGTCCACGTGTGTGTGTGTGTGTGTCCACGTGTGTGTGTGTCCGTGTGTGTGTGTGTGTATCCGAGTGTGTGTGTGTGTCCGTGTGTGTGTGTGTGTGTCCATGTGTGTGTGTGTGTGTGTCCGTGTGTGTGTGTGTCCGTGTGTGTGTGTTTGTGTGTATCCGTGTGTGTGTGTGTCCATGTGTGTGTGTGTCCGTGTGTGTGTGTGTGTCCATGTGTGTGTGTGTATCCGTGTGTGTGTGTGTGTGTCCATGTGTGTGTGTGTGTCCATGTGTGTGTGTGTGTGTGTGTATCCGTGTGTGTGTGTGTGTATCCGTGTGTGTGTGTGTGTATCCGTGTGTGTGTGTGTGTATCCGTGTGTGTTCTCGTCTCTCACACACAGAGGAGGAAGTTTGGAGAACAGTTTCTGGCTCCGCACGTCGCCAAAACTGTGTCGAGCACGTTGCACTGTTACTGCATTTAGCATCTGCCACCATTTTTTTACAACTCTATTTTGAATGTGATTTGTCTATGATAAAACACACACCTTTTTAATCCTCACAGGTCGGGCACATCACCGCACGAGGCCATTGTCACATCTGTCACATCTGTCACGTCTCCCGTAATGTAGATTTGATTCGACGAGAGGCAATATGTCTTACTGTACGAAGCCCGCGGGAAGTAGCACGGGCAGTGGTGCGGACAGTGGCGCAGGCAGTGGAGCAGGCAGTGGTGTGGGCAGTGGTGTGGGCAGTGGTGTGGGCAGTGGTGGTGGTTGTGGTGGTGGCAGTGGCGCGGCCAGTGGTGGTGGCTGTGGTGGTGGCAGTGGTGGTGGAAGTGGTGGTGGCAGTGGTGGTGGCAGTGGTGTGGGCAGTGGTGTGGGCAGCGGCGCGGCCAGTGGTGGTGGCAGTGGTGTGGGCAGTGGCGTGGGCAGCGGCGCGGCCAGTGGTGGTGGCAGTGGTGTGCGTTGTCCCGACAGATGTGGACAGATGGGGCTCTGTGGGAGTTTGGGACGGGGCCAGAGGAACTGCCCTCGGAGAGAACGTTTTAATTTGCTTGTCGAAATCCGGGAGCCAGATTTCAGCCAAACCGGGATTAAGTGTCTGAATGGGGCGATTATAGATGCCCTGTTTGTGGATGTCCTAATGCTCAACACGGGACATTCTGATTTCCTCTAGATTTAATGACATTTATCCATCAGGTTGATTTTAAATATAAGGTATACTTTGGTCTAGATAATATGGTTGAAAAACGTCCTTCTAGATAAGTTTACACGACTTGAATTATGGATATCAATCTTAATTATAGTAACGTTGATTAGATTCATTTACTTGATGGATTTAGAGATTATTGTACTTGTTTAAATGTGTTGTTGACTGGTTTCAGTACATATATATATCCTTAATTCAAGCCAAATTGTTTGCAATGGGGTAAGATTTATTTTTTAAGTAATTTCGTAATCACTTAGAAGCCAAAATGCCCAGAAGCAATTAAAACTCTCCTGGTCCAAACTAATTAAATCTGAATTTATTATGAATTCAGGTCATTTTAAACAAGGATAGATAAAGTGAGAAATGGCGCGTCTGTATTTTTCATTCTTAGACGCTAATAAGGTTTATTATGTCACCCTTTTCCAGTTCAAATGTTGTGTTTAATCCATATTAGATCATATTAAAATGTAATAACTAATTGCTATATTGATGTATCACTGAATAAATATCAGAAGAACAATATTTTTTAGGTTGAATATTTATGGTGTTTGCATTTATTTCCACTTTTTGTGTGTGTTTATGGCACATTAACTTCTATAATCCTGTAATTATATTCACAAACGACTTTATTATTACTGAAGTTGTTCTGCTTTAGGGTTCGTGTCTCATCATGAGATTTTCTGTAGCAAAAAGTATTGAAGTGTCCATTTCAAAATGTACAAATATTTTGAGGATTTTAGCATTAAATGTGGCGATTTTGATAAAGAATTGAGCTTATCATTTTGGTCAATCTGAATAAATTTGTAAATTTTTCTAGAGAATTGTATGTATATATTTTTCTTTGCACAAACCGTATGAAAACACGTGTCTACTTCACTTGAAGTAGAAAGCACAGACACAAACCTGTTCTCAAATTTAGTAAAAGTTAAAACGATCCATTTTCAAATTGACTCAAAGCACAGATTCATATTTTTTTAAGTACTTTTACTTTGTTACTTTTTATACTTTCCACCACTGGGTCAACTGTCAGTCTTTGTGAGCGCATGAGATGCTTCGGGCGACATATTGATAATCGATGCTTCTTGTCGTCCACAGTTGTAACGAGTTCTGACCCCCGCGTCCTCTGACAAACCGCACGACAAAACGCCCCCGCGACTCCACGCTCGACTCTAAAGTGCTTCAGAGCGGTAAGAGCACATGTCCTTATCATTACAGCCATTTTGTACAACAGGGACGGGCAATTATTTTCCTCCGAGGGTCATATTCGAATCCAGGCAAGTAGCGGAGGGCTGGCCCGCGATCATTGGTGTGAAAAAAAAAATCAAAAAATTAAATATAAAAAATTAAATATCACTTTTCTGTCAAATATAGGGTATTGAATCTCTTATTTAATTTATTTCACGTCATATGTATTCAGGATTTTTTTTTAATATTACTTTTTTTTAAATTACTTAATATATATATATTTTTTTAATAGTCATGTTTGGCGGGCCGGATTATAACGACAAACGGGCCATATGTGGCCCGCAGGCCGTAGTTTGCCAACCACGTCTCACAGAATAATATTGAAACTACAACACATTTAATGGCATTGATCTTAAGAATGAATAAGGCCAAGTATATGCAGTTATTCTGTGTACATGCATGTATTCTGTGTACACACATGTATTCTGTGTACACGCATGTATTCTTGTGTACATACATGTATTCTGTGTACATGCATGTATTCTTGTGTACATACATGTATTCTGTGTACATGCATGTATTCTGTGTACATGCATGTATTCTGTGTACATGCATGTATTCTTGTGTACATACATGTATTCTGTGTACATGCATGTATTCTTGTGTACATACATGTATTCTGTGTACATGCATGTATTCTGTGTACATGCATGTATTCTGTGTACATGCATGTATTCTTGTGTACATACATGTATTCTGTGTACATACATGTATTCTGTGTACATGCATGTATTCACGTCCAAACAGATACTTATACTTCACCACCGAGAAAGAAATAAGAAAGCATAAGATATTGTCCTTTTGTGTGTTTTGTCATAGTTTTTTTTTGTGTTTGCCTTCATTGGCGTCACGAATACTAATTTACTCACCAAATCATCGCTTGGTTTGCGTTCGGCTTTGATTCTATTTCCTGTGACAGAGGAAGAGGCGGAGTCAGTTTAGGATGAGGCGTGGGAAGTACGCGTGCTGTTTTGTAAATACATTTTAAAAAAGGAATTTTTTGTGCAGAAGTTATCGAAGTTTCTAAAATCCAGTCAAGCTATTGTTCCTTGCTCTGACAATTAGAAAAGCTCCCATCAGTGCAGGGAGGGCATCAGGCATGTAAAGCGGCTATTCAGGACAATATGTACAATAACCTCTATGAATTTACACAATTTAACCATGAATAGAATCTCATTTCTGATCAGATCTTGATTTATTTTTATGATTTGATTGACTCATTCGGCGTAAATATGTTTAAGTTCAATCAACATTAATATTAACATAATAACAGTTGAGAAGACTGAACTATGAACCATTGATATGAGAATGGTCTGAATTTCACAACCTGTTTAAAGACATTAAGTTTATGATTTATACGACATTTAGACCTATTTATTTTGTTTTTTGGGCGGATTCTAAAGGATTTATATTCAAAACTACATCAAGGACAAGGCATAGAATGGGTAATTGTGAGATTTTGGAATAAATTGTGCCTTTTTACTGATAAATACAGTGTTTACTCTGTATTCTTGTGTTCTTTCTGTCCTTGGTGGATATATTCCGCATGGCCATCACAGTTTGCTCTCACTTCGCACACGTTTTATTTCATACCTCTTGTTTGTGAGTCTTGAGTTTGGCCAGGCAAAGGGCTGGTAGTGAGTTAAGGGTGGAGGTGGTGGAGGTGGGGGAGGTACTCAGGGTACTGTCCCCTGGGGGCTGAAGTCTGGCACCTTAATTAATCCTTTTTGTGTGCGCCCGCTACAGCAGAGCGCACAGGAAGCCCACTTAGTCGCCATTACACCTCCACCGTGGCCAAAGAACAGTCACCTCCTCGATTTAACTAAGTCAATAGGAAAGAGCCTGCCAATGGACAATGTCACGGGTTTAGGTTCAGCGGTCAAGTTTCTCAGGCTCAAAGGTAAGTCATCTGGACACTGAGTTTAGAAATAAAGACCTATCGACTTCCATTCGATAGTAATTTTCAATGAATGACTTTCAGACCTTTGAAATGGACTAAACGCGGGAGTACAACGACTCATAAAGCGAGTCGAACATGGACCTTTGTCAATTCAGCTCCACAATATTAGCTGAACTCAAGGCAAGATGGACTATTATACGGTTTTCAGACGATGAAGGACGTTTGCCAAGGAAATTGACAAATCGAAATCAAAATATGATTGATAGAACTCTTCAAATGACAGGAAGTTGAAGCCCATGAACGAATGTCACGATGCAGAGGCGGGATCAGGTTCTTCTGTAGCAAGTCCCAAGTCTTTGGCCTCAAGTCCAAGTCAAGTCCCAAGTCAATGGTCCACATCAAGTCCAGGTCAAGTCCCAAGTCAATGGTCCACATCAAGTCCAAGTCAAGTCCCAAGTCAATGGTCCACATCAAGTCCAGGTCAAGTCCCAAGTCAATGGTCCACATCAAGTCCAGGTCAAGTCCCAAGTCAATGGTCCACATCAAGTCCAGGTCAAGTCCCAAGTCAATGGTCCACATCAAGTCCAGGTCAAGTCCCAAGTCAATGGTCCACAACAAGTCCAGGTCAAGTCCCAAGTCAATGGTCCACAACAAGTCCAGGTCAAGTCCCAAGTCAATGGTCCACATCAAGTCCAAGTCAAGTCCCAAATCAATGGTCCACGGTCAAGTCCAAGTCAAGTCTGACTGAAGTCTCAGCTGTCCAAGTTGTCATGGATGCTTGTGTTTCAAAATCTCCACATTCACATAATACTAAATGTGACCGTTGTCTTATCACAGGAAGCGCCGAGATGAACATTGTGTTAAGATCGGACAAAGTTTCATGAACCTAATCTATCAAGGCCTCGTCCCTGTTGATCGGTGTTTCTTTACTGTAGACGTGGTACAAAACGTTCCAGTATGTTTCCTGATTTTCCTGAAGTTTTCCTTTTTATTTTTTAACTCTTTCACGAGAAAATCCACAACAAAGTCCACGCCAAGTCCCAAGTCCCATTGACTCAAAGCCCACACCTCTGTCACGAGATCATAACTTTACCTCCAAATGTCCGTGTGCAAATACTCATCGCTGGAAACATGTTTTTATTTTGTATTTTTCTGGGAGCTGACCTTTTGGAGATGATTTTAAGCTCAAATGTGATTACTGGCTCACAGCTTGTCTGGATGGCGGGAGGGCTTTCGCTGTCACCGCCGTCTGGCCTGCCCCATCTGGCATTTGCCCCGGGTTGAGTGCTCCCCCACGGCTCCTTACTTAGCCTCCTGGACACGATAACTGTAGATGCTGCTCCCGGCGACTGTTGAATGTCACATGAGACCCAGAAGTCGCACAAAGCATTTGAGGTTCACATTCGTTTTGAAGTATTTCGACACTTGTGATATTTGGTCCGATTTCATCTTATTTTTTAAATATTTTATCGCAAATTAAATGAGTCTTCAAGGTATAATAAATATCAAATTAAACAATCAGACCATAATGCACTGTGTAAATAATATGCTGTACTGTGAGGCAGCAGCTGGATGTAAAAGGATTAATACAACTCATTCTATTGGACAAATATTGCATAATAAACAGAATGGCATGATATTCAAGGTTATTTATCAGTGGAAAAAGATGGAGGTGGTTGTTTAACGTGAATAAAAATAAAGTTTCAGACTGATTCTGACATTAAATTAACAAAACACTGAAGGAAAACCCAATTAAATGTCCTTACTATGCTTTTACTTCCCATTTTTGATGCAAGAATAGACAGGAACTGGAACAAACAAAAGGAAACGGCGACGTGCAGTTCATGTAAATAATTGACGGTTGATATAATTGAGATAACGAGGATGAATGGACATTTCGAGTTAGAATTTATCAAAAGGCATAATAAAGATAATGATATGATGCAAATGAGATATTCATAACTCATTTGTGCCCTTGGGGATTTATAGTGCACGCTCTCAAATGGGAACGCGAGAGAATGATGCTACTGTAATGAGTAAACAACTTATAAATAATTAGAATCGCTGCAAACAGTATTGATGTTTCATTATTTCGCGGCCGACATAAGCAGGGCCGTTTACAGACTTTTGGGAGCAAGGGACAACATGGCACTTTTCCCCCTTTTGTCAACCGCTTGGACAAAATTACCACTCTGAACCTATTTTTTGGTTTTATTTGACAGGACAGAGCACCGTTAAATGGGGGCAGAGAGAGGGAAAGACATTCAGCAGTTAATCATCGGCGACGGAAATTGACTCACAGCTTTAACTATGATTTTGAAGCTACTTTTACATCAATATTGGTCGACGAGCTCTCATTCTGGAGCCACGGTTTCATTGAAAAATGGGGGCAGAGAGAAGGAAAGGCATCCAGCAGTTAATCATCAAAGCCGGAAATGGACTCGCAGCAGTAGCTTTAATTTTGAGGCTACTTTTACATTGATATTGTTCAAAGAGTTCTGATTCTGGAGCCACGGTTTCATTGAAAAATGGGGACAGAGAGAGGGAAAGACATTCAGCAGTTAATCATTGGAGCCGGAAACTGACTCACAGCGTTAACTTTGACTTTGAAGCTACTTTTACATCGATATTGCTCAAAGAGATCTCATTCTAGAGCCACGGTTTCATTGAAAAACCTTGACCGCTGGACTGTTTACTCTCCACTTAAACAACGCGTTGCTATGGTTACTGTACTCGACTGCACACTGGGCTTTTCTTATGTCGTAGTTGAGGCTAATTCACCGCAGGTCAATAGAGATCTTGCTAGGAGAGTGTTGATTCTCGGCTGATGCGTGCGACGTGAAATGACACGGCTCTCACTGCGGTTTGACCTCATGATTATTTCACGGGGCCGAGTGTCATCCCCCTGCGCTCCGGGGCCCAACTTATTTGGCAGCTTCTTTACGCGCGACCAAAGTGTAGCGGCCACTGCGGGCGATCTGCTTTTGGACGTTTTAACTCATTTCCAGGGAGAAGCGTAGTGAGAACAGTGTGGTTATTGTGCCGTTTGTGGTCAATTATTCAAAAAGGAGCTCTGTCTTCTAGAAACAGAAAAGGGGGTCAGTTATCTGGAGGCGGAGCCCGAATATATGAGTACTGCAAAAAGGAAAAGCTGGAGAACCTGATTTTCAAACTGAGAAAGGAGAAAGAATGTATCATATTTTGCGGACTATAAGTCGCACTGGAGTATAAGTCGCACCAGCCAAAAAATGCAAAATAAAGAAGGAAAAAAACATATATAAGTCGCACTGGAGTATAAGTCGCACCGGCCAAAAAATGCATAAAAGAGAAGAAAAAAACATATATAAGTCGCACTGGAGCATATAAGTATAAATAAAAGTATAAGTCGCACCCCGGCCTAGGTGCGATTTATAGTCCGGAATATACGGTTTTAAATCAAAATATTTCGCTTTGGCGTGTTGTTAATAATCACATGCATTAGTTTTTTAGTGCATGCTTTTACTTTAGTTTTTTTTCCAAATGGTGAAATCAAACTGGGGTCACTTAAGCTCAGCCAGTGCTAAATAACTTTATTATTAGATGCAGACAGCTTGCAGCGGTCTCATTTTGTGTCAAAGTACTGCGTTTTCACTATACTCTTTAGGAAAAAACACAACAATTAAGTTGCTTATTTGGTCATTTTGTCAATTGAGAATCCAGCAACAGAACCTATATGATTATTGAATATATTTCCAGTGCAAATCAAATATAGCCTGACAGAGTTTGCTTATTTATTATTCCACTAGAATTACACTTTACAGGTCGTTTTCTAATTCACATCGTTTTGTTCTGATTTACCTTGTATTTTCAGAAGTGCGACAGGTGAGAATTTAAGCCATAGGATTTACAGTACGTCCTGGTTTATTTTTGAATTTCTATCCACATGTTTTTTTCTGGTCACACAGATATAATAAATAAAAACATAAACCGTCACAAAGCTCTTCTCTTGTCATCACAAAATGGCTTTTTTGTGCCATTTTCATGACATTGTGAAGCGCTGAACACTGACAACAGCACGACAAATGAGCTTTTACTGCCTTATTCTTCCCAGTGCGTGTAAGTCATTTACGGTAATGAAAAAGTGGTGAATCAGACATTTATCGCCGGAGACGACTGAGGACTATTGTTGCCATGGCCGTGACCTTTGACCTCGCTAATGTAAGGGCCAGGGACCACGGGAAGAGAGCGAGTCCAATGAAGAAGATGAATGAATTCACAAAAGGACAATACAATTAAAGATGTCGTGGGAAAATCTGATTTAAATGTATTTTTTGGGGTAAATTAAAGCAAATATATTGGACTGAAAAGAGCCAAAAAGTAACGAGACATTTTTTTATTTGGCAGAACCTTTCGAATAGTAATAAATGTGTAAAATATGTTCTTAATATGTTCCTGTTTTGTAGATAAGGCTATAGATGTGTAGTCTGGCCCTGGTTTTGTCTCTAGTTTTGTCTCTGGTTTTGTCTCTGGTTTTGTCTCTGGTTTTGTCTCTGGTTTTGTCTCGCTTGGCTGTCGTTATCATGACAGATCAAAAAGAAAATCGAAACAATCTGAAGTTTGGTTTTGTTCCATCAGACCACAGGGTTTGTTCACTTCCTGTGCATCACTGAAACAAACAAAACCAAACAAGCATCATCCTGATAAAACGTTTTTTGTCAAACTTGACCAGGAATGTTGTGCTTTTTTCACTTATTTTTCCCAAGCTTTTCTCTACTTCCCTTTATGATGATGTGACCTAAGTAGTTCTGGGTGTACTTTGGCCAATTTCCCTTAATTGTTCTGCCTGGACAGATTCATTTAGCCTGTTTTACACTCTTCCACTGTATTGTTGTCTCATGTTCCTGTACTTCAGCCCAGCCTCGCACTCATAAGGCCAAGGACACTTACAAAGCAGCTCCTCAAAGGTCAAATTCATGGTCTAGAATTAGATTATGACACTCGTTCAGACAGAGGGCAGAGGCCTGTGGAACTCTATCAATGATTTTCACTTTTTGAATGAAATGACCAAACTTGAGCTCGACAAACGTTGAATTTTATCGTTATTTGTTGTTGCAGTGGTGAAAAGTCACAAAGTACAAAAGTAAGTACATTTCTTTTTAGCTAACTGTACTTTACTTGAGTCATTTAAAGTTGATTATTTTACATCAGTACATTTATGGGCAGGTATTTGTATTTTCTACTTGATTTTTGAACTGGACTGAAATGTAGAAAGTACTTTTAATGTAGTTTGAAGGGTTAATTTTTTAGCATATTCATGGTGTTATCTTGCCTAATGTTTTGGAGTTCAAGCTCCAGCTTTAAGCAAACAAAACATACATACAATTCACTACAAATTAGAATCAGAAAAGGTTAATTGTCATTGTCAATGAAGATAATTCTCATTTCTAATTAAGAAATGTATTTAAATTGCTGCTGTTGACCAATGATCAGCACAATCCTTTATAAAACCCTTTAACAGTTCTCAAATTCTGTTTAAATACATCTACTTTTACTCTTAAGGTACATTTTTAGTTTAGAGTACTTCAAAACTTTTACTTAAGAAGATTTTCGTGCCACTTTCACTTGAGTAATGAGCACTAAATTGAGTACTTCTTCGACCACTGAGGATCTGCTCCACAAACTTGACGTATAAATCTTATGTCCACAATCCCAGCACTTTCTGAAGCTAATGTGATAAAACACTGTCACTTTGGTTATTTATTCCCACAGATAATATATCGAACTTTGTGTTTTGGTTTTGATTTCATGCGGATAATCCCAGTAATTACAAAATATGAGCCATAAACCAGCTCAACAAACAATTACAGCAACGTCTCTGAGCTGCCGTTGGTGCAATCACACACGCCCTGTACACAACACTGTGGATTAAAAGACAACAACAACATAACAACACACAACAAACATGAAGCAATGTCTATTTGGAAATGTTCTGATGTCACATGACCACGACTGTTGCCAACATAAAAACAATAGTGACACTGAGGGAGTTGTGTCGTCCTCTCACTCTGTTTTATTCCATTTATTTTCTTTATTTTGTCTATTGTGTTCTTTTGTACACTTTCTATGTGTTTCATTTCAGTTATAATTGATTGTTTTCATTTGTTTTTTTGCCGTAATTGAGTTTATTAGTTCCATTTGTTTGAGAAGTAGCTAAATGATTGCTTTACAGCGCTATTATACAGCACTTTGGAAACAATATGGTTTATATAATGGTCCATAGAAGTAATTGAATTGTATTGCTAACTGCACAACTTGAAAATAGCTGGTTAAGCGCAAGTATATTTGCTCCAAACAATGGCTGGTGTGTTGAAGTTGTAGAAGTATAATGTAGTGGCTGTTTTGTGAGTGTTTTGGTGGCATGTGGGGCTTGGCAATATGGAAAATTAAACTATAATTTGTCTAATTGAAAAACAAATAAACGTGGACTTCTTTACAAATTCCATGTAACACACAACTATAGTCCACTTTACTCCTCCACCGACCGAGCGTAGAATAATGGCAGCACTTTCTGAAGTCATTGTGAAAAAAACGATTGGACTCATTTCATTTATGATGACAGAGACGACATTGAGGTTTGTGCCAGTTTTTGTTTCACGTGAAAAGGCCCAAAAACGACAGAGATATAAACAACACAACTTCAAGCTGATCAATGACAATTTGAAAATATTGGATCTCGAGTTTGGCTAAAATTCCAGCAGTAACAGTAGCTGTAGCAGTAGTAGTAATAGTATTCTGTCCTGTTGGTGGCATGTGACATTTCCCCTCATAACCTGGACGTTCACAGTAAAGACGTGACATGACAGCTGCTGCTGCTGCTGCTGCTGCTGCTGCTGCTGCTGCTGCTGCTGCTAATCCTTGTCATTTGCTTATTACCGTCGTATTTTGAGTTAACGGTGCCAGTTTGAGTTACTTTGTATTGCCCTGAATTGGTTTATGAGTTATTTTGGATCAATATCACAGTTAACAATCAACAAAATCTAAAATAATCATCTTTGTGTGTCACAGATTTTCACAAAAACACAAAAAACAGTACAATTCTTCTATAACTTCACAAAGCTCTATTAACATTTAAAACATTTTCAGATCTGGAGACATGGCCTAGCTTCTTTGCACACTACATTTTCAAAGCTACTTCCCGTTCCGTCCGTCGGGAGGTTCTGACCCCAAAGCAAACTAAAGAGGAGGCGCGCAATTAGACTGAGACACTGTCATGGCAGAAGACGGGGGGGAAAACGCCGCGCACTCTCCCAGCGCCGCAGTCCAATACCAGGGCTTTTCAAACGCTTCTGATCCGCCAGACTTTGTGAGTTCCGCGCGGGAGTGGTCAAAGAACCCATGTGGACGTAGGGAGACGGTGATGGAGGTCGTTTCCATGGCGTTCTGACTGTTTTGACGCCCTGGACGAGACAGGATTTCAGATGGCACCTCCAGCGCTGGTCAATGGAAATACACAGCCTAATATGAAGTACATTATACACAAGACTTTTCTATGGGCCATTGATTGAGAGCGCGTGATAGTACTATCCTGAAAACAGAGCTCACTTCTTTCTCATTCTTAGCATCCTAATAATTGAAGTTATATGAAGTTAAATGAAGTTATTAGCGCTTTTCACAACCTCCAGAGGCCAGAGCAGTCAGCGTCACGATCAAGCTAATATCTACTATCATGCTAACAGCGTACTTCCTGCTTTGTGGTGAATAAAAATGCTCCAGACAGCTGCTTTTACAATATATCTGTACTGGGACCAAACATATTTCACTTCATTACATATTAAAAAAAAATCTGGTACGTCCCCTTTAAGTGTCTTGCTAGTACGACATATTCACGTTTAATACAAGAAGACACATTCTCTGCTATAATCTACGACATCACTGGGTCGTTATTTTATATTTTGGACATCTTTAATCGCAGTATTGATCTAAAATGACTCTTAATGTTATGTTACTGTCGTTGCAACAAAGTGTCGCTCTGGAGAAGACAAGCCGCGGATTTGTTCATTTAATATGATACAGGACGCTGCTGAATTCGAAAAGCATCGTAGACCAAGACTACGGTGATAAAGGAGGACAAAGTATTCAAAGTACAGGCAGTGGGTGTGTATCTGTGGTTGGTGAGGACAGGTGAAGAAAGAGAACTCGAACACGCAGGAATCACCTCTAAATACAACTTCGAGTGGGTAAATGAGAAGGGAAGAAATTGAAGAAATTACTAAAATAATTACTCTTAAAATATGTTTTCATTTTCCTTTGCTAATTATAACATGGCTAAAAGCTCTTGAATGCCGATTTAGCAAAATATGTCACCTTTAATAGCAGCTTTTAAGCCTTAAAGCTGCACTATGTAACTCTACTGCTTGTCTCCATGGAGATGTCATTGTTTTGCATGGACAGCATTAGGTGAACCAGGCCGTGTTTGCCATAAGAATGCGTTTCATCACATATTTTGTGTGATTAAAAACACCTACAGCTGTACAAATGCGAGAAACATAAGTTTAATACTATACTGTGGAACATTCCGGGCGAAGCGGCAACATCTCCACGGAGACACGCCGGCGGCAGACCATTCACCAGAACGTTCAAGCAGTTCGCCTCCGCATGACGCTGTAAAAATAGACTCTTTCATCCTGCGCACGATCGAACTCAGCGCCGCCGTGACCTTTGACCCTTTACGTCCAGGTTACCGCGCGCTCCGTCCTTACACCGAGCTGACTAATGAAGCGGCCGAACCTTCAACAAAAGCAGCAGCGACTCGTCAATACACTTCAGATCAATGAGGCTTGGAAAAAAACCTTTGAGGGCGCCGAAAACACGCCGGCCCGGGCTCTTTTCTCGGCACGAAGCAATTACAGGCAGGTCAGGCCGGCTTAATTGAACGTCTAATTTGTCGATTATTACCGCGGTGGAGAAATTCAGTTCATTTATCACGTCGATGGAGGAGAGGTCTGAGCCAACGCCGTACAGTAATTAGACGGTATTAAACAAGGCGGAGTGCGGGTGTCGAGATTGGGGAGGTCACATGAGGATTTATTACAATTAGAAGTACGTATTAAGGCTTATACTTCCAAGAAATAGGTGTGTGGAGGGAGCACAATTCAAGTGGAGTGAAAAATGAATCCACCAAAAAATCTTCAGAACGTCTTCGTACGCTGAAGTGTCCCAAGTCTTCAGTTTGAATCTGCACTTTCACCACAGGCTTCAGTGCGGACTTCAGGCCAGCACATGCCCCACAATGCATTTCATTGTAAAGTATTCAGCACAGCGCTTCTGCCGTAGCGACTTAGCAGCGAGTGCTAACTGGAGACAATGGAAAGGAATGTCTTAACAATTAAACTGATGGTGGTTTAAATAAAGACACAGACTGTCGCGCAACAACACGGTAAAAGAAAACGTTTGACCTGTTCTCGTTTGTTTGTGGCCAATTCAGCAAATGATCCCAAGGAAACTGAGCTGTGGCGTCATGATTAATTAATCTGCGGTTTAACAACACCACTGACGGCTGTTTTACTTCAGGAAATCAAAAAATCAAAGCTAATTGAGACTGAATTGTAAAAAAAGAAAGCCTTTTTCAACATCAATTTTAAAACAGTACTTTTCTGTGAGATGGTGTTATGCTGCTTGGTTATTGCAGTATATTTAGTTTGTCAATATTGCGCCTTTTTGCGATTTACTGCGATCATACACGTTTAAAAAGAACACGCACACTTGAAAACAACGACAGAAAAACCCTCTATTTCAAATTTACACCCAAAACACAAACAAACTCGACGTCGACTTGCGTTCCTGCGATGCGTTAGCCCGGTTAGCAGTGCACGAGCTATAGCACCAGCGCCGTTTCAATGGAAGATTTAGCGCGATAACCACCATTAGCAAGTAGCATCGAAATTAGCCTGCTTGCTAACAACAACAACGCCATTCTGGACCACAACGCAGCGACAACACAGCACAAAAACACACAAAAGTTTGAACGTTTTAGTTTTGTTTCACGAAGCGCCACAACATCTAGAGTAATAAATGAACCTAAAAAGAAACTTTAGGTTAAAGTTTGATAGCGATAGCTGTTACGCGTTAGCAAGTGTGATGACAAACAACAACCACGTGTCCGCGCAGACTTCAAACGACGATGATAACGAATGGTAAAGAGTGTTTACAGAAGTACCAGCAGCTCTAAACACATCACTCCTGCAAAAGTCATAGAGAAAAGACGCTTTCCCAGTCCATTGACCCTGTAACTGGCGCAAACATCGCTACTCATTAAGTCAAACCATTATCCTG
This sequence comes from Eucyclogobius newberryi, assembly GCF_026437365.1. Lineage (NCBI taxonomy): Eukaryota > Metazoa > Chordata > Actinopteri > Gobiiformes > Gobiidae > Eucyclogobius > Eucyclogobius newberryi. The sequence goes on along the minus strand of NW_027315857.1, from coordinate 18,709,991 downwards.
AACTGTTTCTGAACTGCCCACCGCGCCCGCCGACGTGGGAAGCCGCAAATTTGATGAGCTTTGATTTGGCTTGAACCAAATCGACTTAATTCGCTGAGGAGGAAACAGGGAGACTTATGTAAATTAACCGAGCGCGATGCGTCCCCCAAGGCAGAAGATACCGTCCTATTTTTACAACACCTACAGCCCCTCTTTCGGATATGGAAGAAGAAAATTGAAGGCGAAAAACAATCGGCCATTTTAAGAGCAAGGATCCGTTTGTTTGCAGCTAAGTACTGGCCTTGGAGACTAAGTACTAGCTTCTTGATTGTTCGCCGATGTCCAGGGCCTTGAGGTAAATTGAAGTAGCTGTGATTTCAAGCCACTTCTGCGACAAAAGGTTTTCTGTGCATGCTCCAAGATAAAGGTTTAGTCATGTAAAATGTATTTTTTTTTTTATGGTCTGTTTTGTATAATGACAGTGTTTTCAAAGACACATTGGAAAAGCTCAATGTGGAAACTTATTGCAACCGTTGTTAGACATAAGTCAGTCTTTTGAACAGGAAATGTTAGATATGGTTTGGTGAAAGACAAAGTTCAAAACGTGATGTTGTGAAACAAGAAAAAATACAAATGTTGTGTTCAATTGCAAAGTATGTACAGTCAGGCATGAGGTCGTTGTTTATTAGTGGTTTGTAGTATAAAATGTACATGAATTATTGGTAAATGACCACGATAAGTATCCATGGGTTTCAGCCTCCTATACAACATTTTGAGGACTTTTTCTCCATTCAAAATATAAACTATTTTGTTTTAAATTAGGGGTTTTATTGCTTTGCGTTGCATTTTTTTCTTTTCTTTTTGTTCGTTTTTCAATTAAAAAAACAAAACACCTGTAATTGAAAAGTTGCAAGATCAATTAAATATACATTATTTGGAACATTTCAGGCAAAACAATGACATATTTATATCTGCAACATTTTGAGGACTTTTTCTTATAAAAGGTATAATATTTTTGTATAAATTGTTTATCGCTATGGCAACAGTTCTACTATAGCATAATTACATTTGTCTGTTCAGTTGATCAAACACATGGCCTGTAAAAAAGTAAATATCGTATAAATGTGTATTTTTTATTTTTGCAGATAGAAGCACTTGTGGCCAAATGAACCGAGCATTTACCCCTGAACTAGATCGTGGCTGTTGTGCCGTTTGAATCTAATGGAGGTTTTCTGAGGTCCCTGAGCTCTATATGTCTGAATCTGATATAACTTTCTCCACGGCAAATGGGACAGTCCAATTTTGCTGGTCATATTGCATTATTCATCATACTTACTGCATATTGCATGTCGGCCTTATAGGACTTTAATAGCATTGCACAACTGGACTCAATTATTGATGGCAGGACTAACGGCCCACGATGCAACAGCAACAACACAGGACGACGAAAATAAAGACAAACAAAGTGCTTTCGCGCGAAGGTCTCTCCAACACAACACTCCAAACACTTACGCTTGGCCCTGTTCAAAGATGCTGGTGGAGGGTCCGTGTTGGCTTTGGTCTGGAATGTTCCACAGTATGGCATTAAATTCATCCATCCCCGAGGAGACATTACGCTGCAGGTCAGATCTGTGGAGAGGCGACGTCACACACAGTAAAGAATGCGGTTTTGTTTTTTCAAGGATTTTCTTCTCGAGCGATAATAACACCCACAGTTTAATGAATGCGAGATATTTAATGCCCTATTGTGGAACATTATAATCAAAGGAAGAACATGCACCAGAGGTTTTTTTTTAAATATGATGTAATGTCGTATTTTTCCATGCAATAAATGTATGTTCAAACCAAATGATCTAAAATACACTGAACAGAGCGGTCGGATCCACTGGCCCGCAGGTCGGCGGTGCGATTGCAGCTGTGGACGCTGCCGTCGTGTCCTTGGGCAAGACGCGTATCGCCCCCAGTGTCTGCGAACATCTGGTGTGTGATGGTGTGCGTGGATGGGTGACTGGTTCCTTGATGTAAAGCGCTACATAAATGTGACCTTTTTGTGACCCATAACTCTCAAATAGTGCTCACAAATTTGTCACAATCTTTCTTACCGTGCAATAAACATGAATAATAAGGAATAATAATTCACCTTACCTCACAAAATGCTGATGTGACGCCATGAATATTGCACAGCTGTGCCTGAGGCTGGCCAAAGTAACAGGCGAATCTGAAACGTGTTGGTTTTGCTGTATTAAGATAAGATAATAAGCCTTTATTTGTCCACACAATGGGGAATTGGGAGGGTCTGATGGTTTGAATTCCGTTACAAAGACGTCTCTTATGTATTTACACGGTTTTATCATTTACCAGCTGACACATTTAGTTTCTCAATAAGTTCAGCAGTTCATGTTTCAGTCATATCCCAATAGCTCCTGGACAATGGGCTCTGCGATCAAAACCTATTCCCACGTTCACTTTGTGTCCGTTTCTTTGTCTTTTGAAAATATGTCAGAGTCATTCGCTGCACGTATCCGTCAAAAAATCAGCATTCGTCTCGGGCCGGTCTCTTCACGCCTGTATCATTTCTGTCTCTCTCCATCGACTCTCAGACCCAGCTGCTCTCCCCCTTTCTCTCTCCCCTGGGGGTCATTTAGGGCCAGATAAACCCTCGTATCTCCTGGTCCCCGGAAAGTAAAAGCCTGCAGACGCATAACGATCCACAGTCGCTTGGAGACGTTTGCATACGCCCTTGGGTTTCATCTTTTTCCTTTTCTTTTTTTTTCCATCCTCGATAAAAATGTCTAGGAAAATGCTATAGGCTTTGGCGAGAGGGCGGAGCTGTACGCAGCCTTGATTAAAAGTAAAGAAGATTTAGCCATAAGGGAGTGAGCGACAACAAATATGAATGAATTTGTCTTAGCCGTGCAGGATTATCAGGGTGAAATAATAAGGGGGGAAAGGCGCGGTTCACTGGGGTTTGTGATTATTGAGGAAAGTGCCGCGTTTGTTGAGAAAAGTAGAAACGTTTTTATCACAGTGTTTACAAAAAAAGATATGATAAACGTTTTCAGCCAAAGCAATTTAGGAACTCTTTTTTTGTTGTCCTAAATGTTCCTGTTCTAATCTTTTGCCTTTCAAAGCTGCATTGGTCGATATAGATACAGCCGTGGTGGAAGCGGTTCATTCATTATAATGTAGAAGAGCTGCTCTATCACCCACTGTTCAACAACTAAAGAAGCTAACGCCGACTTAAGCGTATGTACTGTGCCAAATACAAACACAAGGACACGTGGAGAAGAATAAAGTGGTCGAAGGTCGTATAGTTGTCCAAGTATAGTTGTATAGTTGTATTGTAATCCAAGTATAGTTGTAAAGTAATCCAAGTATATTTGTATAGTTGTCTAGTTATCCAAGTATAGTTGTATTGTAATCCAAGTATAGTTGTATAGTTGTCTAGTTATCAAAGTATAGTTATATAGTTATCCAAGTATAGTTGTCTAGTTATCCAAGTATAGTTATATAGTTATCCAAGTATAGTTATATAGTTATCCAAGTATAGTTATATAGTTATCCAAGTATAGTTGTATAGTTATCCAAGTATAGTTATATAGTTATCCAAGTATAGTTATATAGTTATCCAAGTATAGTTATATAGTTATCCAAGTATAGTTATATAGTTATCCAAGTATAGTTGTATAGTTGTCTAGTTATCTAAGTATAGTTATATAGTTATCCAAGTATAGTTATATAGTTATCCAAGTATAGTTATATAGTTATCCAAGTATAGTTATATAGTTATCCAAGTATAGTTATATAGTTATCCAAGTATAGTTGTATAGTTGTATAGTTATCCAAGTATAGTTATATAGTTATCCAAGTATAGTTATATAGTTATCCAAGTATAGTTATATAGTTATCCAAGTATAGTTATATAGTTATCCAAGTATAGTTGTATAGTTGTATAGTTATCCAAGTATAGTTATATAGTTATCCAAGTATAGTTATATAGTTATCCAAGTATAGTTATATAGTTATCCAAGTATAGTTATATAGTTATCCAAGTATAGTTATATAGTTATCCAAGTATAGTTGTATAGTTGTCTAGTTATCCAAGTATAGTTATATAGTTATCCAAGTATAGTTATATAGTTATCCAAGTATAGTTATATAGTTATCCAAGTATAGTTGTATAGTTATCCAAGTATAGTTATATAGTTATCCAAGTATAGTTGTATAGTTGTCTAGTTTTCCAAGTATATCGGTGTAATCCCTCATTCGTCCAGGCGTGTTCCATAGTAGAAAAAGCTTCAGTTGTAGTCATCTGGACTCAGTTTGAAAAAATAGACGTTTCGACTCTCATCCAAGAGTCATTGTCAATAAAAGAATTTAGATCGATTCTTTTATTGACAATGACTCTTGGATGAGAGTCGAAACGTCTATTTTTTCAAACTGAGTCCAGATGACTACAACTGAAGCTTTTTCTACTATTATCCAAGTATAGTTATATAGTTATCCAAGTATAGTTGTATAGTTGTATAGTAATCCAAGTATAGTTGTCTAGTTATCCAAGTATAGTTGTATAGTTATCCAAGTATAGTTATATGTTATCCAAGTATAGTTGTATAGTTGTATAGTTATCCAAGTATAGTTATATAGTTATCCAAGTATAGTTATATAGTTATCCAAGTATAGTTATATAGTTATCCAAGTATAGTTATATAGTTGTCTAGTTATCCAAGTATAGTTATATGTTATCCAAGTATAGTTGTATAGTTGTATAGTTATCCAAGTATAGTTATATAGTTATCCAAGTATAGTTATATAGTTATCCAAGTATAGTTATATAGTTATCCAAGTATAGTTATATAGTTGTCTAGTTATCCAAGTATAGTTATATGTTATCCAAGTATAGTTGTATAGTTGTCTAGTTATCCAAGTATAGTTATATAGTTATCCAAGTATAGTTATATGTTATCCAAGTATAGTTGTATAGTTGTCTAGTTATCCAAGTATAGTTATATAGTTATCCAAGTATAGTTATATAATTATCCAAGTATAGTTATCCAAGTATAGTTGTCTAGTTATCCAAGAATGCTAACGTATCTTTGGGCTAAATGCTACCGCGATGCTAGCGCAGCCCGCTGTCTTGTTACATCCACAGAGAACTCTGTTTGCTGAGGTTACGCACGTCAACAACCTCCATTAAGACTCAGTTGTGACTCTAAAATGAGACATAATTCACCAGGAAACATAGAAGAGGGAAAAAGTTGAATTTCTCATCTAATCCAATTTAGAGTTTAGACCTCGCCCCTTGATAAGATGAGTTGCCGATTGTATCTATTGACAACAAAAACTATTCTTACTGAAAAAGGTGGACATTTTTAACTTCAAATTAGTTATTTTAGAACATGAGTCATTAAGTCAACAAACCGAGTCTAGGCTTAATCTATATTCTTTTGTGGCAATAAAAGAGCAAAAATAAATCTGTAAAAACTGGCATTAAACACACCAGTTATTTCATTATAGGGCTGTTTGTGCCTCTCCACAGATCTGACTTTTAACTTGTGGCTTGCGTGTTTAATGCCATCCTGTGGAACATTCTAGACAAAGCAAGAATATCTCCGAGGAGACGGGCAGAGTGATGCCGTGACACCTTCAATGCAGTTTATAAAAGCTTAAATACAGTGTAATCGCTGACATTATGTTGTTAAAAGTAAGTCATTTTTAACTGTCGCATTAGAAACCATCTTTCTTTGAGCAAAAATAGCTTACGATTTTGAATGTGGCAATAATCACACATAAAAAACGCATTACTTTTGCTTGTTATTGTTTCCTCTTCACCAAATGTCTCTGAAACGAGCAGAATTTTCACAGCGGCAGAAGTAGGGGGGAAAAAAAGAAAAAAGGACAAATCATTTCCGTGCCTCGTTTTATCTGAGATTGAGGATTTTGAAGATACGAGCGCTTGACGTCATCGGAGAAAATCTTCTTGGAAATGAGTGTGTTTTTTTGCAGACGCCTTTGAGGGTTTCTTAGAATATCTGCGCTCACAAACCTCCCACTTTCTCTTGTGAGTAACGATGCGTTCACGTGTCCTTGGAAAGTCCGGGAAAGTTCTATCTGAGTTGGAAGTTCACTTTTGACTGATGTTACAGGATTTTGGGTGATTCTGTCATTCATTTGTTTTAATTAAAGTTTAGGTCAGATGCCCTCCCAGTTAGAAGTGGGTAATATATTGAAGATATGCATTTGTATATCAAGTACTGTGTTTTCTGGACTATAAGTCGCACTGGACTATAAGTCGCACCAACCAAAAAATGCATAATAGAGAAGAAAAACATATATAAGTCACACTGGAGTATGAAATGCGGTTGCAAGTGTGAAAATAACAAATAATATCACATATAAGTCGCTCCGGAGTATAAGTATAAGTATATAAGTATAAATATAAGTATAAGTCGCACCCCGGCCAAAACTATGAAAAAAGGTGCCACTTATAGTCCAGAAATATGGTATATTTTGTATAGTAAAAACAAAACAGAAGCTAGATTTTAAAAAATAGATAAAATGTAATGTAAACTTTCAAATAAGGTGATTTTTTTGCATTTGTCGCGTAATTAAAGACATTTTTGACACATTTCTGGAAAGAATCGTGATAAAACTTAAGCATTTTTATAAATTTTCATACACGACATGACTTGATTTCAACATTTCCAAATCGTTTTCCAAAGCATCATTTCAGCATATGTAACGTAACTGTGCTTTACCTTTCCTCATAACTCTTCTGGGGAAGTCCGGCCACCTGCCTGATGTTATTGCTTTGTATGTTGCCCAATATTAAACTTATCCGGCAGTTATTGCCATAATAAAATACTTTGACGCGCTGGCATCACTTCCTCGTCTCCTTGGCGATAGATAAGTTTCATGCCACAGACAAAATTTGACCTCTTCTGGAACAGTTTTAGAACGATCTTGAGCTTCATCAGAACTATTACAGATGCATACAGACTGTGCCATAAGGAAAATATTGGACAATAGACTAAAAAAGTACATTCTAAAATTCGAATGTCTTAAAATCACTGGAACATTCGAGGTAAAATGTCCAAAATCTCAATGAAACACTTTCAAAATGCACCTTTGATATACACTAGACCCAATTTATAAATTAAATAAGGCCGTTTGGAACCATTGAGTGATCTATTCCAAGTTCCAACCAAAATTCCTTTTTCAAGCCATTCCCAAGCCTGTATAAATGGAGTGCAATGAGGGCATCTGTGTCTGTAAAAACAAAACAAATCTACTCTGCCACATCAGTCTCAAAGTCCAGTCTCATTTCCCTCGTACGCGCGATCGCCCCATAAAGCACACATCCTGAACAGCTGCATGGTCCGCCGGCTCCGTGCAGCTGGTTGTTCCTTATCGCTCCTTCTTCCCGCCGCCCGGAGCGGCGGCGCGAGGCGGCACGGCCCCCGGGGGTCACCTTGAGTCTCGCCTTGATAAAACACAGAAATAATCAGATGTGAACACCTTTTTAAACTTGTCACGGCCGTCGCCTTGAAGTCAAAACCGTGGGCGTCAATAGCGTCTAAACCGGTGTCTTCAAGGACTTTTAGTCACATCTTCTTTAATGGGAAACTGTCTAGACGTTTGCCCTTTGTGCCGCCTGATTGGATGAGGATAAAGCCTGCGTTTGAGGATGAAGCTGCTATAAACGCTGCAATCACTGTAGACCATTATATATTTGTTGTGCACGGAAGTCAGGGCTGCTAATTCTACAGTTTTGAAAGCGCACTACGCCTGATGTGTGGAGCGGACTGTGACACATGGGGCAGGGCAAGAAAAGACAGACATTGGTTGGATACATTGTTAGAAATGCAAATAAAGGAGGAGTGAGGCTTTAAAAAGGAGGAGTAAGGCTTAAAAAAGGAGGAGTAAGGCTTAAAAAAGGAGGAGTAAGGCTTAAAAAAGGAGGAGTAAGGCTTAAAAAAGGAGGAGTAAGGCTTAATAAAGGAGGAGCAAGTCTTAATAAAGGAGGAGTAAGGCTTAAAAAAGGAGGAGTAAGGCTTAAAAAAGGAGGAGTAAGGCTTAATAAAGGAGGAGTAAGGCTTAAAAAAGGAGGAGTAAGGCTTAAAAAAGGAGGAGTAAGGCTTAAAAAAGGAGGAGTAAGGCTTAAAAAAGGAGGAGTAAGGCTTAATAAAGGAGGAGTAAGGCTTAAAAAAGGAGGAGTAAGGCTTAAAAAAGGAGGAGTAAGGCTTAAAAAAGGAGGAGTAAGGCTTAATAAAGGAGGAGTAAGGCTTAAAAAAGGAGGAGTAAGGCTTAAAAAAGGAGGAGTAAGGCTTAAAAAAGGAGGAGTAAGGCTTAAAAAAGGAGGAGTAAGGCTTAAGAAAGGAGGAGTAAGGCTTAAAAAAGGAGGAGTAAGGCTTAAAGACTTAAAAGTGGTTGGTCTTTGTGTTGTTGACAGATTTGCGCAAGAAAGACCCAACTATTGTTTCATTATTGTTCATTACCCGGCTAAAGTAGAAAATAGTAGGAGCATGTTCTTCTCATCTCGGAAACCAGAGCATCTGAAGAGTCAAAATAATCCAAATCAGAACTATTGTTGGGTTCGTTTCTTTTGTTTGTGGTATTGAGTTTCAAGCTTTTCTCTTTGTTTTAAAAAATGATGGTTGAAAAGTTGAAACCGTGACACAAATAGTTCACATTTTAGCTCCAAGCCAAATGTGAAAATATAATATCTATCAGAATAACTCAAATCCTCCACGTGTTTGTCTTTACGCTCCATGAAACTTTTGTTTGCCGAGCTAAAGTCACCTTTGGCGCGGCGCTCGGCAGCTGGCGACTCGCCGGCCTCTGCACAGTGAGAATTATTGACCGGATTAGACACTTGTGCCATTCGATACGCGCTTTAATCTCGTCCTGCACAGCTCCGAGCGGCGGACACGCGCGCACACAGGGCCGAGGCTGTTCGGCTGCGGAATGTCGCCGGGTTCAAAGGTCGCGCTCCGCAGGGTTAATACAAAGGACTTGCCTGTGGCTCGGGGCAGCTGCCGGTGACCCCCAGGGAACCCATTTAATGTACAGTATCAAGCGGATCTGATTAACTGTAGTACTACTTCACTGGAACGTGCAGAGTGTAGTGTATTTTACCAGCTCCAGGAAGTAATTTCAACTTGTTTGCGTCAGTTAGTTTGTTGTGAACCACGCTTACAGCTAATTTCACTGTATATAGTCGAAACATCTGATAACTTGTGTGGAAAGTCAGTCATCTATTTCTCCCTGGAGAGACTCAGACGACACAGAAAGGACTGTTTAGCAAGCTTTATTTATTACGTGGGTTATTTGGCGCTCAAACCCCGGCGGAAGACATAGCGATCATGGGCGCTTCATGATCTCTTTGTATTAGATGTCTCCCCCCAGGGCCTGGAGACTGGAGGTGGTAGATATGGTGAGAGGGAAGATGATTAGGATGAGAGGGATGCAGAGGAGGAGGAGGGGAGGTGGTGGGTCGCAGAACGGTCTGAAGCGGCCGAGCAGACTGAGTGAGGGTTAAAATCGGACCGGCTGTGCGCTGATCGGGAGCAGGTGCGAGGGGCGATGTCCTGGGAATCCCCTGTCCTTTGACCCTCCTTCTGTCCTTAGACCCTCCTTCTGTCCTTAGACCCTCCTTCTGTCCTTAGATAGACCCTCCTTCTGTCCTTAGACCCTCCTTCTGTCCTCGGACCCTCCTTCTGTCCTTAGATAGACACTCCTTCTGTCCTTAGACCCTCCTTCTGTCCTTAGATAGACACTCCTTCTGTCCTTAGACCCTCCTTCTGTCCTTAGACCCTCCTTCTGTCCTTAAACCCTCCTTCTGTCCTCGGACCCGCCTTCTGTTCTTAGACCCTCCTTCTGTCCTTAAACCCTCCTTCTGTCCTCGGACTCTACTTCTGTCCTTAAACCCTCCTTCTGTCCTTAGACCCTTCTTCTGTCCTTAGACCCTCCTTCTGTCCTTGGACCCTCCTTCTGTCCTTAAACCCTCCTTCTGTCCTTAGACCCTCCTTCTGCCCTTAAACCCTCCTTCTGTCCTTAAACCCTCCTTCTGTCCTTAAACCCTCCTTCTGTCCTTAGACCCTCCTTCTGCCCTTAAACCCTCCTTCTGTCCTTAAACCCTCCTTCTGCCCTTAAACCCTCCTTCTGTCCTTAAACCCTCCTTCTGTCCTTAGACCCTCCTTCTGTCCTTAGACCCTCCTTCTGCCCTTAAACCCTCCTTCTGTCCTTTAACCCTCCTTCTGTCCTTAGACCCTCCTTCTGTCCTTAGACCCTCCTTCTGCCCTTAAACCCTCCTTCTGTCCTTTAACCCTCCTTCTGTCCTTAGATCCTCCTTCTGTCCTTAGACCCTCCTTCTCGGCCAGGAAAAACTACAAAAACCTCCATGGGAAAAAGTAGAAACCTGGAGGAGTTCCGTGGTGAAGGAGGGATCAGAACTCTCACAGACGGACAGGCCGGACTGGGTGCGTTGGTTGAGCTGGAGCAGGTGCCTTGACATAGATGGTGGAGTTAGGTCTTCCAGGCTGAATTTACGCAGGCTTCATTCGACTCAAGTTTAAATTTGAAATGCTGTTGCGTTTTGCAGTGATTTTACAAAGATTTTGCTTTAAAAAAAATCCAAAATGTGTAATTTTTCTTTACAAACTGCAAATTGACTGGTGATGAATATTCAGCAGAGATATTGTCATGCTAAGTAGTAATTAGGAAAAACTGATGCCGTTTGATGTGGCGTCTGAGCGTGAGGGGAAAACGGGTACAAAAATATGCAATTTGCAAGCTTTCATTTGCTCATTCATGCTCGCACCTTATCTCAAAGTTATTCCTTTAAAGAGAGAAAATGTAATAACCGGTCAATTAAATAATCAAAACACGGCTTGGTAAAAAAGAAAGTGGATTTTGTGTGGCTTTCAAAGTTGTAAAACTGTTCAGAATTGTACCAAAGCTGTTCAAAATGCTCCAAAGTGCATTAAAGTCGCGCACACATTGATTCATTCTGGCAAATCAAACGACTTTTGCGTCTCAAAAGGCTTTTCCTTTTGAACGTCGAATGAAAAAGAGGAAAAAAAGAAGTATATTTCACGTCAGTCTGTCATCCTCCCATCCATTTTGCTATTTCTGTTCATTTCATCTAAAAAGGTGCGCTCTGCAAAATGCGCCGGACAACCTTTTCCCACTGTCATGTTGATTTGCGAGCGGCGGACATTTTGAGATACGGCCCCTGCGCGCCGGGGCTCCGTGACAGCGGCGGAAAGATAGAAATCGAAACGGCAGCGAAAAAGAGAGTTTAAATTTGACCGCGGGGAGAATCGAGCTGCGACAGAGTAAAGCTCGTTAGAGGCCGTCGCGAAGTCGAGAGAAAACGAGAAACTGGACATTTTCTGCCGCTTGAATGTTAGAATAGAGCCTTTAAAAGTGTGACAGGAACTGGAGGCCGGGGGTTAAAAACATTTACAATCATGTTTTACAGTCTTTGTTTATAGAATATGTGATTATTATAGACAATTTAATGCTGATTTTTAGCTTTTACTTGACAAACAATGAAAGAAACGCTGAAACTCGCAATCGTTTGTCAATTTATTTACATTTCTATAATTTACTTGACCACACATTGTACTTTTAGTGAAGCTCAAGTACAAAATGAGACAAGAAACTAGTTGATTTTACACATTTTGTAAAAGAAAAAAGAAAAGAAGATTATGCGCTATTTCTTTCCATTATTATTTATTTCCATGGTTATTTCCATGGAGTCCAGTCCAGTGTTGAAAAGTAACATTGTACAAAAGTTAAAGTACTGTACTTAAGTAAAATATTTAGGTATCTGTGCTTTACATCAGCATATTGTACAGTGGATACTTTTATCTTACGAAATTTGTGAGCAAGATTCTCTACTTTCTACTGCATTTTCTAACTGGACTGAAAAAAGTACTTTAAGGAGTTATTTTAGCACATTCACAACGACATTCTGCCTAAACGCTTAAAGTTCAAGCCCCAACTTTGAGCAATCAAAAATATATGCACAAAATCACCTATAAAATGAAGAAACTGAGTGGAATCGCTCCTGTCGACCGACGATCAGCACAATTAAGGCTTTAAAAGTTCTCACAATCGACGAGTACTTTTACTTCTAACAAAATGGAGTACTTATCCCATCACTGGTCCGGTCTAATGCCACACTGTGAAATATTCCAGGCAAAGCAGCGACATCTGTGTAAAACTTGCAGACAATTCACCTGAAGCGGTACCTTTAAGTGTCACTTATACGGGACGGCCATGACCCATTTTCCCTTATCTCTGCGCTCACTGTAAATTTGCATAAGGAATTGGCCCCGTAAAGGCTGTTTTTGAATTAAGCCATTCTCAAATTAATCCCCAAGGTGCGCTCGGAGAAAGCCGGAGCGGGGGAAGTCGTGAAAAGTGAGCCTCCGTTCTTGGATCGAGAGGCCCGAGTCTGGCAGCCGGCGATAGCGAAACAACCGTATCGAGTAACGCACTTCGGCGGACGAAAAAACGGGACTTTAGTGTGTTTTTTTCACGCAGCTCCTTCATCAAACGTCGCAGATAGACGAGCTTCTTTAATTAAAATTGCCTGATAAGTTTCCGGTATGATCTGAGTATTGTAAAAGCGAAGAAACGGAGAGGAAAGCGGATACTTTTGTTGTAGCGGTAAAGGGCGACGCGCGTGTAACCGGAGAGGCTTGTGCTTGTGTATTGATTTAATGATTGAGTGTAGGGTTAATCCACCGGGGGAAGTGTGTTTGCAAATGATTTCAAAACAAGGCGAGATGTGCTGTTGATAAAGGAGCATTGCATCTGACGGGATTTTGATTTCACAGTTTGCTAATATAGCAAGAGTTTTACGCTACAAACCTAGATGTATTTAACCCAAGAGAGTCAAGTGGCATCTTTTAGACGTTTTATCACAACTTTAGGACCTGTTTATTGCCTTCAACGATAAATAATATACGTAATAAATAAATAATAAGCCATCTGATGCAAGTACTGTATTTTCCGGACTATAAATTGCACCGGAGAATAAGTATAAGCCAAAAAATGCGTAATACAGAAGAAAAAAGCAAGTGTGAAAATAACAAATAATACCTCATATATTATATAATTGCTCCGGAGTATAAGTATAAGTGTGTAAGTATAAATATAAGCATAAGTTGCACCCCGGCCAAAACTATGAAAAAAAAGTGCGACTTATAGTCCAGAAAATACGGTATCTAAGGCTGCAATGATTATTTTAGTAGTCGACAATTATTGTTTTCAATAAATCGACACAGTGAGACTTTTAAAACCATTATCCTCCAAATAAAGGTTGAAATATGGTCACGTGTTCTGAATCAAATGTTTTATTGATAAAAGTCAAGTTCATTCATTTGTGATATTTCGATTTGATAATGACACTATCTTTGTTACAAAAAGTCTGTTTCTGAGTCTGTGTGGTCCAGTTAACAATGCCAATGATCGAATCCAGACTTTGATCATTTTTTATAGTCGACTGGTTACAATTAGTCAGTTAAATTTTTTTTGCCGTCCACGTGATGTTACTGTGACATGTCTGCTCAGCTGAATTAGACAGCGCCATTTACTGTTGCACTTCTTTACAGCCGATACCAGGTGTGAGAGAGCGGGCACGCCCCCTCATCCCCGTTCACAGTCCGCTGAGCGCGTTTACGGATCTCGATCGCTTCCTTGATTCAACAATGGTACTTCCTGCTCTCTTTGCACATGACCGTGGCGTTGTCCCAGTTCATAGAGAGTATTTCCTGCTCGCGGTGTTTAAATCGGCGTCAAAGTAACGTCATGTGACACTTCTGAGGACAGCAGCGGATCCAAAAGTCTCAAAAGGCAGCATGTTACGTAAAATTGACTTTTCTGAGCTTTGTACCGTGTTATAACATTGTTCCATCACAAAAACAAACATAGCCGTAGTAGTAGTCATCTTAATTCCCGCTTGTTTTATTACGGTAATCCTGTAGTACCGTAAGTCCTCTCCCCCATGAGCCTCACAAAAAACCCTCCATTCCAAATCATCCAGTTTCGTGCTCTTCTGTACCGTTTCCAAGTCTATAAATCATCACCATTCTTATTAAACTCATTATTTTAAGCTCTAAAACATTCCAGACAGTTCGCTGTGATTGGTCAGTTTTACCTGTCGCTCGCTCATAGTACGACAGAGACTGATTAATAAGAAGAACGGGAGGGGAAAAGTGCTCCAGCAAACAAAAAACGAGCAAATTTGACACTACAGCGTTACCAAAACCATCGGACCCAACGTAGAAACACAATATTTCACGTTTGTTCTGTTTCCCTGCAGCTGCTTCATCATAGACTCATCTCGCGAGCTCACGTCCACGTCTTGTTGTTGTCTACAAGGGGCTGAATCGCAGCTCGCCACTTTGCAATAATGGATTTTGTCGTAAATATTCCCTTCTCTAAGTGAAATGTTTTAGAGTGGAGGAGTTCTCACTGGTTCCTGCGGGAGTCCCGTGATTGACAGATGAGACACTAATATGCACAGGAATACACTCAGGTCTCCAGACGGCGAAAAGAAATGGAGCTGAAAAGTGTCAGGTGCATTATGGGAACGTGGCTTGATTTGCGGCAGTGGAAAATGTACCGTGTCATTTATTGTTCGATGTCAGATCAATTTGTCCACTTCTTTGTTCAATGTGTAGTCAAAATTCTCGTTAACACAGTTTGGATGCTGTTTAATATGAATTATAACAGCAATTATAAAAACACAACTTGCTTTTATTGTTGAAAACTGTGAATTATTGCTTCCAACATGTCTGTTATACCTTTGCAGAGTCGTTGTGTCTCGCTGCCTTTACACCTAAAACATATGCATTCATTTCAAAACTCTGTAAAGGCGATATTTTTAACGCCTTTTTCAGGAACTCTAAACCGCGTTGGGTCGGATCAGCTGCTGCCTGAAGCTCACGTCTCCATTTCAGCAAATTTATACAATGAATAAGTTATACTCTGCCAGTCTCTCGCAGCTGTCCAGGTTTCCTCAAGACAAACTTTCACTATCTGTGCGCCATACAAAGTCGAGGAAAGATCTAAAATATTGAATCATTACTTACCGTATTTTCGTAGTTTTGGCCGGGGTGCGACTTGTACTTTATACTCATATACTTATACTAATACCGTCAAATTCATGTGCAATTATTGTCGTACTCACAAGCAATTAAGGTCATATTCATGCGCATACAACTGATGTAAATAAGAGTGTTTTGTTTACTTACCATTAGTAGTATTATTTAGTCTTATGCTAGCTATTTTTTTCACTTTATTTTTATTTTATTTATTTATTTTGTTTTTTTCCTCCATTCCCTATTAAGATATGAGAGGAGTTTTGTTGTTTAGTTAATAAGAGTTTTTGTTTTTGTTTCCTATAAGTTATCTGTCCTTTCCCCCTGTATCTACTGCATTATAACAAAGACATTTCCCCATGTTTGGACAATAAAGGAATATCTTATCTTATCTTATACTCCGGAGTGACTTATATGTGATATTATTTGTTATTTTCACACTTGCAACCACATTGCATACTCCAGTGCAACTTATATATCTTTTTTTTCGTCTCTATTATGCATTTTTATGCAAGATTCATTTGTTTTGCTACTTAACAAAAGTATTTGGGTATTCACAAGCCTTGTGCGACTTATACTCCAGTGCGACTTATACTCCGGAAAATACAGTACATATTTATTTCATTATCATTTACCTCAGCCCTTCCCAATGTTGTATTTGCACATTCACACAATCTCTGCACATCTAAGCAGCGCTCTAAATATCTATTATATCTCTCTATCAATATCTTTGTGTCATCTATAACCGAGCTACTATATCCACATCTTTCAGTTTCAGCATCTTTTACCTTTACCATGAAAATATGATTAAAATATTGTGATTGAAGCGAGGGTACGGTTCATTTCGTGCTGACTTTAAGAGACGAGCAGCTCGACATCAAACCCAGTGATTTCTCAGAGCATTAGCGCTTGTCACGGGCCCTTTGTCCATCTGCTTGCGTTTGTGCCTTTGTATTTGAGCTAAAATCATTTCCGCAGCTGGTCGGGCGGAGCTTAGAGCAGCACCCGCCCACATTTGTTCACGTTATTCAAAAGGACAAGCAATTTCGACAGGAGAGATGTTCACAGATTGAGTGAAAGGCTCGCCCCGTTCTTGTTAGCGAAAACATGACGGGGAAAATCACTGCGGCGACCCGGATATGTACTGGTCAAAGCGAAGGTCTGCGGTTCGAATCCCGCTCTGGCCCGTCGGGGGGTCGATGGCGCGTCAGTCGCTCTCCGGGGCAGTAGTGATGGGAAAGAAAATGCACACAATTGTACTGAGTTTGAGTGTCTGGAAAAGCTGAAAAACACTTTTACGACTGTTTCCAAAATCGAATAGAATGATGATTGAATACACGATAATACATGTAATACAATACTATTATATTCTAGCTGTAAATTTTGGTATAAATATTATTGACACCCTACTTTTACTTCTACTTCTTTAATATTTTGTAAATGTTTTTATGATTTGTGTGCTGCTACTTCTCCCCAGGTTGAAAAAGAGGTCTCGGGGTTCTTAAAAAAAAGGGTTAATAAACAAATATCTATTTTATTTATTTTTATGTTTGAGCTAATACTCTTACTTGAGTAAAAGTTTTGTTCCCTCTACACAAAGCTTTGTATGGACAACGTTCAAGTATTCAAATTTCATCAGATTAATTTTGTTTTGGTCATTTTTTTCTGTAAATTAGATTATGTTTTGTTTGTTGCATGCACTCATAATTCATACGTACATCATTTTTGGTCCAAACTGTTACTCCAAATACTCCTTTCCTCTTTTAAAAAAAAATAATAATGTGAGTAGAAAATTCTACTCTATTTGACCTTTTGTCTGTGGGAATTTTCTACTCATACAATTGTTTTCCTGCCACAATTCATACCCACATAGACAACTTTCTAATTTTGCAACGAATCACCCGTCTCCAATTGAGCACCTGTTTAAATTTGACCTTTTTCTGGACTTTCAGTACCCACGCAGCACTCATTTATATTTTTACTCTTTTCCCTCTTACTCGAGTAATAATTTGACTTTAACCTTCTACTTGAGGATTGTAATGTTACTTGATTAAAACATTTGGCTTCTCCACGTCTGAATACAGTACACGTCATATTTGTTTTATACTATGGAACCTGGGTAAGCAGTTGCTCCTCAGCTTGCCTCTTCAGACTGTGCTCTGGAATGGGCCGGACATAACTGGAGTCTATGGTTACCGCGGCTCCCCCTCGGACCACATGTTCAACGTAACGTGAGCCGACTCTCCCCGGGCTGCTGGCGCTGGCCCGGACAGTAACTTAGGCAAATGTAATCACCAAAGCGAGCATTAGACTATTATAATGCAGATTCCGTGCGACGAGGAGACAATTTGGACGTGTTCCCAGGTGTCGGTGCTGCGGGCTCTGGTGGCGGTACACGGTTTTCTGAAATAGAGAAGTTTGTAATTCGATGTGACCATTGAGGTGGGATTAAACTATTATGTGCCATTACAAAAGGGATGAAGCATAAATCCAGCTGAGTACAACCCAGCCTTTTATTAGTCATTAGAGTCGTGACAGATTTATGTGTGTATGAGCTATGCAAACTAAACTGCAACAGTAAATATAGCATACAGCCTATAAACCAATATTAGGGCCGCAAATAACAATTATGTTAGTAGTCTAATAGTAAAACATTGTACACTGAGCTTTTTGCAATACAATTTTAATACAAATTTGGTGACTGAAGTCCTCTAGAAAAAGAATGTTTATGAATAGTGTGTTATAGAACTACAGTAGGTGGCGGTAATGTAACACTTGGATACCAACTGCCATAAAACGAAGAAGAAGAAGAAGAAGAAGAAGAAGAAGAAGAAGAAGAAGGGGAAGAAGAAGAAGAAGAAGAAGAAGAAGAAGAAGAAGAAGAAGAAGAAGAAGAAGAAGAAGAAGAAGAAGGGGAAGAAGAAGAAGAAGAAGAAGAAGAAGAAGAAGAAGAAGAAGAAGAAGAAGAAGAAGAAGAAGAAGAAGAAGAAGAAGAAGAAGAAGAAGAAAGCAACTACAACAACAACAACAACTAGAGAAGAAGAATAAAGTCTGAAGTCTAAGACATAGAACTACAGTAGGTGGCGGTAATGTGACACTTGGATTCCAACAGCCATAAAACACCGAAGAAGAAGAAGAAGAAGAAGAAGAAGAAGAAGAAGAAGAAGAAGAAGAAGAAGAAGAAGAAGAAGAAGAAGAAGAAGAAGAAGAAGAAGAAGAAGAAGAAGAAGAAGAAGAAGAAGAAGAAGAAGAAGAAGAAGAAGATCGGTGGCCGGATGAAGAAGAACCGATTGACCCGTTCAGAGAAGACTCAGAGAGGGAAAGAAGCAATACCTGTGTGTGTGTGTGTGTGTGTGTTGTGTGTGTGTGTGTCTGTGTGTGTGTGTCTGTGTGTGTGTGTGTGTCTGTGTGTGTGTGTGTGTCTGTGTGTGTGTCTGTGTGTGTGTGTGTGTGTGTCTGTGTGTCTGTGTGTGTGTGTGTGTCTGTGTGTGTGTGTGTCTGTGTGTGTGTGTGTGTCTGTGTGTGTGTCTGTGTGTCTGTGTGTGTGTGTGTGTGTGTGTGTGTCTGTGTGTGTGTGTGTGTGTGTCTGTGTGTGTGTGTGTCTGTGTGTGTGTGTGTGTCTGTGTGTCTGTGTGTGTGTGTGTGTCTGTGTGTGTGTGTCTGTGTGTGTGTCTGTGTGTCTGTGTGTGTGTGTGTGTGTCTGTGTGTGTGTGTGTGTGTGTGTGTGTCTGTGTGTGTGTCTGTGTGTGTGTGTGTGTCTGTGTGTGTGTCTGTGTGTGTGTGTGTGTGTGTGTGTGCGTGATTCAATAAAGTTCCTGACCCGTCGCCGTGTCTCCTCATTCTCTTCACTCACCTGAACATATCAATGCTGTCCTGACCCGACACCTGCAGTTGTTGCTGACCAGTATCCAAACATCACATTTTTACAGTCCTCACTACATTTAGATTTACATTGCAGAATGTAAAAATGACAAATCAAAGTTCTCATATATTTAAATATAAAATGCATTGCCATATTCAATCGAGCTTTTTTTTTAAATGCATTTTCTTCTTCTAGGGGCCCCCAACGAAAATGTTCCAAACGCCCCTTGCATTTTTAATATTTTGTTTGTAACCCTTCTTTCTTCTTTTGCAGAGCCAGTGAAAATGTGGCAGAAAAAGATCTTTCTGTTCTTCGTGATCATCAGTACAGTGAGTCTGCTGCTGCACCAGGGAGGACACTTGAACTGGTGAGGTTTGCACCGCTCTATGTTCACTTATTCATTCTTCATTATTATTCATTCGGTCTTATTCAGGGTTAGAGTAGACTTGGTTAGGACTTGGTTTAGAGCCAGTTGACCTTGTCTTGAGTGCTATTAGTGATCCCGTTGGAACACTGTGTACTTAAGAAGAAGAAACCCCAAAATCTCAACAATTGTAATCAAAATGTTGAAAATTTGGTAGCACATGGGGGTCAAATTCGCTTACTTTTGCACTTAAAATCAAGAAGTACTAGTCTCCAAACATTGTGTGAGTAATAGTTTTATCAACAAACAAAACACAATTTTAGAATTTTCTTGAAACTTTCAATTTGTAAAGCCAGTAAACATAAAAACATAAAAACATAATATACTCTCTCTCTCTCTGCAAACAATTTGATCATGATTTGTATAAAATGTGATTCATTGCATAACCTTAGTATCGGGTGGGGCTCGGGTGCTTTTTCTAATTGTTGTCACCTGGTCTCCATGGAGATAGATAGATTTAATGTAGAATATGAAGAAGAAAAGAATAAAATCTTCATCCAGGCTGCGGACCCTCCACCACTGAAGCTATCCCCGTACGTGCAATGACAAGATCCTGTGACTAAACTAACCTTTGTGTATGTTCCAGGAAGAAAAAGTCCTTCCACTTCGGCTGCCCCGCTCTCTCCCGAGGCCCGCGAGCAAAACTCACCAACGTGGTTTTCCTGAAGACCCACAAAACGGCCAGCTCCACCATGCAGAACCTGCTCTTCCGATT
Source organism: Eucyclogobius newberryi (assembly GCF_026437365.1). Lineage (NCBI taxonomy): Eukaryota > Metazoa > Chordata > Actinopteri > Gobiiformes > Gobiidae > Eucyclogobius > Eucyclogobius newberryi. Next base: position 18,689,892 of record NW_027315857.1, on the reverse strand, counting down.
CGCCGAGCGCCACAACCTCACCGTAGCTTTACCCGTCCCGGCCTGTGGGCACCAGTTCTGCTACCCGCGCACCTTCACCTCTCACTTCGTCCATCCGCACACTCTGCCGCCGCACGTCATCACCAACCACATGCGTTTCAACAAAGCGGAACTCCAGCGCTTGATGCCCGTCAACACCACGTACATCACCATCATGAGAGAGCCCAGTTCCATGTTTGAGTCTCTGTTCGTCTACTACAGTCAGTATTGCCAGAGCTTCAAAAGAGTCACTAACGTATCGCTCGACGCGTTTCTCGATAATCCCTGGCATTATTATCGAGCCGAAGAAAAGGATTCGATGTACGCGAGAAACACGTTGACGTTTGATTTGGGCGGGGACAAAGATCGTCCCGCGGCAGACGTGGCGTACGCGAAGAGCTTCACCGCACAAGTGGAGAAGACGTTTTCGCTGGTCATGATCTCTGAGTATTTCGACGAATCACTCGTTTTGCTGCGTCACCTCCTCAACTGGGAGTTGGAGGATGTCGTGTATTTCAAGCTTAACATGAGAACCGAAAGCTCGAAGCAGAGTTTGAATCCAAGGCTTTCGGCAAAAATCCGTGCCTGGAATTCAGTGGATGCTTATCTTTTCGACCACTTCAACGCCTCGCTGTGGCGCCAACTGTCCGCTCTAGGCTTGGACTGTGTCGCCCGAGAGGTACAGCTTTTACGGCAAGCTCAGGAAAAGCTCATGAGGACCTGTTTCGCCGGACAGACTCCGCTTCGCGCCGCGACGCAAATCAAGAATAAAGATTTGCGACCCTGGCAACCAAACGGCAAAGTCGACATTGTTGGCTACGAACTGCCGTCTAATATTAGCCTCGGGGCCTGGACTCCGCCCGACGTTTGTCTGAAACTCATCATGCCAGAAATTCAATACACAAAAGTCCTCCTACGTTCCCAGTCCATACGCTATCGGCGATCTTTTCAATATCGGGCCCATCTACCGCAACAACCGGTCCGCACGGTTGTGGTAAGACACGCCCAGATTCACCACATAGAGCCAAAAGCTGCGATCGTACCTGCGCCAGTGACCAGAACGACCTCAAGTCCTAAAACGCCAGGAACCCAAAGCCAGTCTGCGATGCAAGAACCGCATTGACTTGGACGATTAGCACCTCAACGTCCCATTTAACCGCAATGTCCAGGTCTGATGTCCCGCGCGGGCCAACATGGGCAAAACCAGGGAGACATCGCCGAGTCTTGGCGCAAGCGCAAGGGAAAAGAGGAAAGAGGAGAGGAGCCGCAAACCCTGAATTGAACTTTTGGAAAACTTGTGAAACGTAGTGGGCCTGGCCAGCGCCCAGAGCGGTCCGATTGCTCACCTCTGTGACGGTGAAAAGGAAGTCAAAATTAGGAGGGGGGGAAAAGTTCTCTTTGAAGCAAACCACTGTATTGGACTAAAACAGGGATATCTCTACTAATTGTTTGACTCAAAATGGACTCTGTGTCTTGCCGGTCCCTGCGGTGGTGTCGCGTTGCGCCGATTTAATCCATCATGGGGGCCCTCGCTGTCTGCCCTATTATACCACCTTTTCACTCGCTTTTAGACACGAGGAACATAAAGAGACGCTGAAAAGGAACATTACAATCACGTCCATGCATTGTGACATCTGCACAGTCCCACCACTGTGTCCCGTTTCCTTTGACCTCTTTTAAGATGCTAAACACTTGCGACAAAAACGTTATTTTGCGCTTAACCGGCCATGATCTTATCTATGAGACTTTTACTCACAGGAAAAAGCCAGCATCTTCTATCTACACCACAAACATTGCGCCTGTAACCTCTTGGACAGCTCGCATCGAAGGAAAAAAGGTTGGCAAATCATAGGCAACGCAATACAATCTCTCGACCGCTGAAGAGCCAGGATTTTGACCCGCCAGCGCGCAACCCAAGCCGAAAAAAAAAAGGAAAAAGGAAAAACAACTTAGCGGGACAAAGACTTGAGCTTGAATATTTCATTTGGTCCATTCACCGCACCTTATGGGCCCCGTTCTTGGGTTACGCCGCTGTGAGTTGAAGTGGAAGATGAGGCTGTGGTGAGGAGAGACGTTCTGGCGGTTATGTTCATCGACGGTTTAGAACTGTTCCTTTTTCTGTGTGTTCGCTGAAAAAAAGCAAAATCGAATCGTTGACGTCATACAAATGTGTTATGCCATAGGTTTCCATCGCATTTATTGACCTTCATACCATCTGCATCCTCAAAAAGGAAGTTAGCGTGTTCAAAATTAACATCGCTTGTAACTGTAAAGCGTATGTATGTATTCGCAATTTCAAAAGTACTTGTTTACATTGTGTTTTGGGTCTCATTTATCCATTTTGGGTTGCCAGATCCCACAACTAACTCTCAGTATATGATCGCTAAAGGCAACTCAAGTGCATTGATTGTAATGTTCTTTTAAACCCGGTAGGAGGACATATTATTGACGTGGAATTGGGTGGAAAATATGACATAATACACATTTTTGAGCGTTAACATTAAAATGGTGATGAAAAAAATGGTGATGAAACAAAAATACTGCATTTAAGTCTATTCACTTCATTCGGGAAACACTAAAATCTCAACGCGATGACTATTTTCATCCCGCATCTAAAATCTTTGCACCTTACGTCTCCAGTTCTCTGTATTACGGTGCAGGCTGAATAAGATATTGATGTGTGTGTCATAACAAAGGGTCTTTCTCTGCTTTGTTGGCCGGCCAAGTTGGCATTACAGTGTGAATGAGTTTAAACTATACATTATTTATTGCATTTTTCTTTTTTTCATGAATCACTTGTTTTAAAACGGTACCACCGACCGCGTTCTCAGCAGAGCTTCGGGCACCAGCCGGCACGTGGCGAAACGGTATCAAATATTCATGGCTACGCGTTCTGAAAAACCGCACATCAAAACAAGTGTAGTTGCTTTAAGTGCAGTTGTTAAGTGCCCGATCGCCACATAATAACGCCGTAGCGAGGCCTCGGTCAATACGATAATGAAGAGACTTGGTTGTACTGTCTGGCGATGAAGGATTTCGATCAACTGTGAAAAAAAGCGCGCTTTTAAATATTCACGAGCACAAATCGGGGGCCGCACATTAACGAGCGAGTTAGGCGACCTGTGCAAACACCTGTGGGTGGGCGGAGCTTTTGTTAGCTACGATTGTGTTGTCTTTGCAGCATTTAAACGGCTCGGCGACTTGGTGGGTTCATCTTCAAACCTGAAGCTATTTCGGGTCGAAACAGAATCAAAAATCAATTGTTGGGTTTTGTGTGGAAAGGTGAAAGATGGAACAAGTCAAGAAGCATATGCCCAGGGATAGTTAGAAATAGAGGTTTGTGAGACAGTTTTTTCTGACTATAACACTTTATTCCTAAGAAAAAAATCTCCTGGACGAAATGTCATCTTGTTTCAAGCAGTGTGTATCATTACAGACAACTGCAAAATTGTGTCTCCATAGTTAAAATGATGCTACAAAAGAATTTTTTTGTGTGTAAATTAGGCAAATCCATGTGAATCTGAATGTTTTTGATCAAATACCATAAGTAAACAGCACAAAATACATGCTGAACCCGCCTAGCTTCACCCAGCTTGTAGCAAGTTGACATTAAAGGGGACATATAATGCAGAATCCTTTTTAATGAGCTTTTACAACTGTGTTTCCGCATCATTATCTTATTATCTTGATTCCTGCATGTTAAACCCGTATTGTCCCGCAACTGAAGCTCGAGTGCTCAGTCTGTTTTCACCTACCACCTATCTACCCCCGTGTCTCTGTACTTAATTATAACTATTTGAAAAATGAGGATTCTGAGTGATACATGCAGAGTTCTAAAATGTCACATAACCACTGTTCAAAAGTAAAGACACATAAATGACAATCTGCTGCTTGTTACGGTGAAATGCCACTAAGTTTTTAACAGGAAGTCAATGGATATATTTCCTTATTATTGAGCTATTTTAGATAATTTTTTTAGGGTTCACAATGAACAAAATGTAAAAATGATCTTTAAATTATACATTGAGTGCTGCCCGGTGGTCGAGTGGTTCGAATCCCAGCTCTGACAATTTGCTGCATGTCCTCCCTTCTCTCTCTCTCCATTTCACAGTCAGCTGTCCTGTCTAATAAAGCATACAGGCCAAAAAGTCCTTCAAAATAAATACATAAATAGATAAATTGTACATTAAATCTCAGCTTTGTCCCATATTTGATTTACTCCTGAAAATGAAGTCTACTTCCTCAAATCGTGTTCAAAAGCTGCTGCTGTTTCTGACTAAAAGAATTTGCTGTGATAATGTTATCGTGCACATGAAATATGGTTCTTTTTGCGACAGGAGAAAAGACACTAAACCGTGTACTGCTGTAATAGTTAAACTTCTGTCTTCTCCTGTCTGCAAACTCTGCTCATTTTTATTTTTGCTCATTTTGTTTTATGTTTTATTGCTGCATTATTGTGTGATTGTAAGAAAAAACGGTACCTATTTATGATGTTAATGTAATCGTAGGAACGCATTTATTTATTTTTGTGACGCTGTGGCAATTCATTCTAAACTTAAACTGAATTTCAAGCATAATGAGGTGGAAGACTTCAAAAATACTACTACAACGATAACTACGGCTGCAAATAATGATGATTTGAGACGTCGATGGTTATTTTTGTCAAATGATTATTTCTATTGTGCATTGAGATTTTTCACATATGTTACTAATCAAATAAAAGTTGAAATATTGTGATTTGTTCTACTGTATGGGCAAGAACTCTAACTGCCACATGACGGCTATTTATTAAGTTTGATTAAGGTGTTTTTTTCATATTTTATTCCCACAGTCCACTTTGTCCTTTCTGTCCAGTCCAAAGTCACAGTCGCACGTCATAAATATTTCAAAGGCAGTTTTCTTCATGGTAAAAAAAAAAAGGCTTAAAAATATCCCAGCGGTTCATTTGTGATCCATTTACCCACGATGCACTTCTTCTCTGAGTGCTTTTTAAACGGTCCTGTTGAGTGTGGACCTGAGGTGGGTTTACCGCGTTGACCTTTGAAAAGTAGTTTCATCTTAACGTTTTATTTTCAGTCGAGCAATGTATTGAATCAACAACTCTTTTCCTACAGTTTAACTACTGCCATTTACACGTGTGGGATTTGCAGACGCTGAAACAAAACAATGGTTATTTTTTTATGTAATACTTGAGTTGAAGTCGGAGAAAACTGAAATATTTATTAGTATGTTTTGTTTCATGTCTCATTTCTTCCCTGTAACTTATTTACATTGTCGTGATGGATGCAAATCTATGTTCTTTGTTCCTGCTGTCAATAGATGTTACCATAACGACGATTGTTTTGTATGATATTTCACAAAAATGAAGGAATTTCTGGCTTTAAAGGTGAACTATGCATGTTGGTGCTGGTCTTGCTCAACCTGTAATGTCCCACAGCACGGCATTGAAAATATATCTCCATGGAGACAAGCAGGTGACGCTACCAGGGTCAGATCTGTGGAGTGGCGAGCCTGATTTGTAAGAATGCTCGTTCTGCAAGGCATTTTCAGACATAAAAACTAGAAAAAATGCAAGATAGATCTACTATACTTATTGTTGCCTTATTGTGGAACATTCCAGGCAAAGCAATAACATCTCCATAGAGGCGAGCAGGTAGCTACAACCTTCCACCATGCGCAGCCGAACGCATCGTCGTGAGTTCGAATCCCGGCTCTGACAATTCACCGCATGTCCTTCCCGTCTCTCTCATCCCCATTTCGTGCTATGCTAATAAAGAAATGACATAGTGCACCTTTAAATCCGACATAAAATACACATAATTGATTAAAAACACAGTACGGTGAGGCTAGTTTTCATTTTTGGAGTAATGTTCCAAAGACTTTAATAATCAAGACGTGTTTTTTTAATTTATTTGAGGTCAATGTCGAGCGTCGAAGTCAGAAGAGTTAACAGACTTTTTCATCAGTGTGTATTTGTTTGTTTGTTTGTTTGTTTGCTCCCGTTTGTTCTCGGCTCTGTAAATGGATCTCTGTGAAATGTCATTCTGATGAAAGTGCAGACGTTTGTGTGTGTGTGCGCCGTGGAGGAAGGGGCTGGAGACAATCAGAGCTATCGCGGCCCCCAAAAGCTTTTTTTTCGATGTGTGACCGTCAAATGTGAAGAATAAAAGTTTGAATGAATTTGAATTTTGTGCTGCGTTTTTATTTCTTGAGGAATTCAAACAGGATTCTATTACGCAAAAGTACAAACGAATACAAACAGGCACAATCTGAATGAACTGTGTGACAGGGAAAGTAAGCAGACTCTGGTTTATTACTATTAAGTCACTCAGTTGTTATTAATACTGCTTTAGATTAGCATGATCCAGACACATGTAGCTAATCATACTTCCAAAGCAGAGGTGTAGTACTCAGTTACAATACTCAAGTACAATTATTTGATTTACCCCTTAAAATGCATGAAATATGACCTTCAACATGGAGCTGTTTCTGAATACTCTGAAGTACAAACTAATGGCTGGAATCTTTTTAATTTTTGTACTTCAATTTTTAATGTATTATTCATTTAAATTAATAAAATAAACATCAATTAAACATTCAAAAACTAAATAAAGTTTTCCATGCCCAGGTGCTTGACAGTTCCCTTTTATCGGACAGTGGACAAAAAGGAATACATTAATTACGTCCTCATCATTAGAGAATTTGTGTATCAGTTTTTAGACATATGTTACACTTATTTGAGTCGCATAGAATGACAGTACTTGAGTAAAGGTTTTGGTTACTCATCACAAAATGACTAAAGTGATTTGAACTTTTGTCTTTACTGCGCCTTCAGTTTAAAAAATAAAACACTAAAAGAAATTTGGTTCATCGTTGAAACATATCAGAACTTTTCTCCTTCCATTTGGCTTCACAAAGTGTTTCCATATCAACTTCAAAATTAGAACAAACACATCCAGCAACAATAACGGTATCTTTGGCGAATCGCCTCTGGCTACATCGAACTCCTGCTGCTACATCTATCAGCGTGTACAAAAATATCTTGTCTTTTTGAGTTCTTATTACAAATCAAACATATTACCCTTTAATTAAACCTGTACATACAGCATTTCATTCCTAAAATGTCCTTAACAAATTAAAACGGTGAACTGAACCCAGAGTTTGAATATAAATCAGTTATAATATATAAATTATAATATCATGCTTTATTTATTTAATTTATTTAATTTATTTAATTTATTTAATTTATTTAATTTATTTAATTTATTTAATTTATTTAATTTATTTAATTTATTTAATTTATTTAATTTATTTAATTTATTTAATTTATTTATTTGGGTGCCATAAAAATATACAATGCACATTATAATCATAAAAATCCAGTTGACGCCCAAAAGTCAGAGGAAAATGAAGCCGACATTGCACCGGCCGTCTCCGAAACGACAACCACTTGTAGAGATTCCATTTTTCCCCCCGATCGCTTCGGATGTTTTGCATTATGCCACGCGCCGGGGGCCACTTTGATGCGCCGGGGGCCACTTTGATACGCCGGGGGCCACTTTGATACGCCGGGGGCCACTTTGATGCGCCCGGGGCCACTTTGATGCGCCCGGGGCCACTTTGATGCGCTGCCGTTTGATGCGCCGCCACAATCAGACCGCATTCAAATTTAAGCTTTTGATTTCAGGCATTTCCACCGGCGCTGGTTAAGTTCCAATCGGCTCGACCTCTCGCGGCCGCCGGGACAACTGGACAAACGGCTCGGTCTCGGGGCCCGCGCTTTGATTGGCGACTGGTCAGCGAGCCCTGGCGTTTCCATGGCGGCGGACGGCTTGTCAATCGCCCTTCGCTTTCCTCTTTGGCTTTGAGCATGAGTGTGGGTTTTGACACTTAATTGCATGAGTCACTGGTGTGAATTGCTTAGTAATGTGCCAATCATCTCACAGGTATTTAAAAGTGCACCATGTAACGTTCCTTAGACATGTTATTGCTTTGACTGAGATGTTCCGCAGTGTGGCATTAATTTAGCACAATTCTCGCTAAAATGTATCCGCATTTCACCCCAATTTGGCAACGTTTTAGGTGTATAATCTTACGTCCTGGTCATAAATTATGACATCACACTGGGAAATTCCTTGACTGTTGCCTAGCAACCATGTTTTACACTGGGCCAAGAATGTATCATTGATGAAAACATGTTTATTTTGGTGAATTGATGTTTAAAGGGCTGAGAAAATGTGTTTGTTGTTCTCTCCGCTCAATTTCCTGCCGTTTTCTTGTGAATTTATCATTTATATTTACAACAGAGATCATCCCACCAAATAAAGACAAACTGAAAAACTCTTCTAAAGGAGATTTACTGCTTTTAAAAGAAATATCCCAAAATGAAAATCCCCAAATGTTGAACTTTATCATTATTTGTTATATTGGCTCTGCGAAGTTGTCAAATTAATCCTGCGGTTTTCCTTTCAACCGACAAAAATCACGTCTTTAGACTTGACGAATGGCACCATTTTCTGAGACTATTGAGGAAAAAAATAATTACATTTGCTTTTGTCGATTTATGCTGACGGAGAGGACGTTCAACTTTGGGCCCGTTTTAGTTTATTTACAGCGACATTAATCATAAATCAGGTCGACAAATCAGCGATCTGACAGTTGAACAGTGTATTCCACCATCTGAACTAAACAAGAGGGATTCTAGTGTATTTTGTGACTGTCTTGTACCTTGGCCTGGCGACGCCCCATGTCTGTTTCCATGGCGCTGGATCAACCGGGCATTATTTATAAAGCGCCACCCACACAACTGCCTGACCCGGACACAACCGCGCAACCCACCCACAGACAGGTGCGCAGTCTCACCCACACAGATAAACTCTAAAATAATGCTCACGAGTGCAGATGAACCAGTTGGGAAAGCACCATCAGGAGAGAATGGATTCAAATAAATTAAAACTACCGTTATTTTCCAGACACAAGTCACACCGGACTATAAGTTGCACCAGCCAAAGAATGCATAATAGAGAAGAAAAAAACATATATAAGTCGCACTGAAGTATAAGTCACATTTTTGGGGGAAATTGATTCGATGAAATCTAAGAACAGACATTTAATCTTGAAATGCAATTTAGAATAATAACAGATTAGAGAACATGGTAAATAGGTGTACGTATGCTAACGCTAACACCTTCAGCTACATGACGCACAGACAGAACTGTGTTAAGTGTCTGGTATGTTAACGTAACATATTAACAGTTATTCAGATAACTATAGCATAAAGAACATGCTAACAAAGCATCAGTATTACCCCAAATCACTAAATGAATGTGAAATGCGGTTGCCAGTGAGAAATAACAAGCAAAATAATATAAGAATGTGTTAATAATATCACATATAAGTCACACCCCAGCTAAACTAAACTTGTATTCCAGGAAAATACGGTAAATAAATGAGTAAAAGCAAAGAAATAGAATATAAAAATGTAATAAAAATGTGGTGAACATTGAATATAAACTAGAACATAAATAAAGGACACATTTCCCCACAGTGAGACAGTAAAATACCTACAGACGGTGCAAGCCATGGACCAGCTGTCTAACAATAACCACCACAATCCATCAGTAAAAACACTTAAAACGTCATAGATCAGGACTTCTTTTGGACTTCAGGAACATTAAGCTGTGGTTTGTCCAAAGTCTTGGCTCGAAACAAAACATTTGTAAACAGCATGTGAGTGTATGAGTGTCTAAATGAACTTAAATATGTGTTCAATGTAATAATGTTTCCATGTCTTGTGATCTACATGGGACGTAAAGTGGAGACAGAAGTGCAAAATGACGCAGTCCGTCACACACAACATGTTTTGTCAGTGTAACAAATCGTATCGCTTTGTTCCAGCCAGATGAATAAATAAACATGGAAATGGAAGTAGTAAAATGCACTAATTCATAATATGCGATTACAGATAAAAGCCCGTTTAGCTCGTAATGCAAATCCCTTCTGCGATACACAAACATAAGCCGTCGACATCACCCTAAATAGAAGGATTAAATATCAACAGAAGAACTTTACTGAAGCGGACTTCCATTAGTGTTTTGAGCACTTGTTTCGCTCTGATTTGCGAGGTTGTTTTCACGGAACAGGAGGAATTGTGGGTAATAATGATCTGCCAATGTGGGCACTTGACTGGAGAGCTTTGCCTTGATTGCACCGTGATTGGGCCCAAATGTCAAGCCCATAGTTATCATGACAAGCAAATGTGATTTTAAAGAAAGTTCTATGGTTTCAAATATGTACACAGTAGATACAATAAGAGAAGACGTTAAGTTTATCATCAATACAACTGTTTATTTTCTCTATCGCACTAAGAAATGGTCATTTACTGTTGAAAGGATTCATAAATATGTATAGTTTTTCTTGTGAAACACTGAATTTAGAGTATTTTACTGTACTTTCTTTACATTTAGATGATTTTTTGGTCTCTCAATAAGCTTTTACATGAAATAACATAATTGTCCAATCTGCAATCAGGGATGTTTTTATTATTCTATTTAATAATCTTGCATCCATCGATTTATATGGAACAGAACATATCATTTCGAAATCTCTTTTATTCCCTTAACGTTGCACTCACACACCAAACTTTACGGCCTTTAACAATATTTCAATAGTTGGTACCGAGAGATTTCTAGTTATGCAATTCCAAGCATTACATTTTTTACTCAAAATAATACGGCAAAAATTGAATTTGTACACCTACGTCAGGCCATTTTTAAATATGAAATAATCTATACATGAAAACTGTAACTTTACTGAAAACTTTACTGTAAATGTCAAAAGTAATACCGTATTTCCCGGACTATAAGTTGCACTTTTTTTCATAGTTTTGGCTGACTTATACTTATATTTTTACTTCTATACTTATACTTATACTCTGGAGCGAATTATATGTGATATTATTTTTTATTTTCACACTTGCAACTGCATTTCGTACTCCAGTGCAACTTATATATGTTTTTTTCTTCTCTATTATGCATTTTTTGGCTGGTGCGACTTATACTCCAGTGCGAATTCCGGAAAATACGGTAATAATGACAATAGAAGGAGAACACTATGGATTCAGTTCTATAAGAAGAACTCTTTCTTTTTGTCGATGTAACAAGTCTCTCGCTGTTTAATAAAACCAAACAAAAACAGTTCAAATGTTTTACATATTCCGTCGTGTTTTCCGGCGTTAACAGCATTACATAAAACAGAGTCAAACTTTCACAGCTTAAGAGCGTAATCCTGCCGCCTCCCACCCGCTCGCGGCCCTCCGCGCCGAGCGTGGCGGCGGCGTTGGCGGAGGATGTTTTTTGTGAGTCAGAGATCAGACCACCGTTGCATTGTGGGATTTCTCTGTGGGGTTCCTCTGTTCCTGTGCGTTAGCGTGAGTCAGGCAGGATCTCTGGAGGAGGAGGTCGGGCCAGTGGGCTGCTCAGGCGCCGTGTACCTGCAGCTAATGGCCAACGCTTTGATACTAGTACAGGCGCGTATATATATGTACACGTATATGCACTGGCTCTCAGGTGGTTATTGATGATAGACAAATGTTTAACTTCTACTTTCATGACATTGCTTTCATCGCATTTGACTCGTTGTGCTGTTGTTTGGATGTTAAAGTCGCACTGGAGAGAGATGATGGATTAAAGAGCAGCTAAATTATAATGGAAAAATAATATAAAGTGGGTCTGGGTAAGAAATTTGTATCATGTGTTATTTTAATCACAAAAAACAGTTGATAATTTTGCTTTCCAGTGAAAAAGGTGCTGAATTCACCCATATTCTGCAAAGCGATGGAAGCATTTTTCGGCTGGTGCGACTTATAGTCCGGAAAATACGGTAACTGTTTTGTAAATTGCACAAAATTAACATTGAAATGAATGAAACAAACCCCCAATTTGGAAAGAATATTGCGATAAAAGCACGATTTAAGGATGGATTAAAACTGTAACGTCTGATCACGTTTTCAAGACTCCTCTAAGTTTAGATCGAAAGATGGAAATGCCGATCGTATTTACATGTTTCATAAAGCTAAAGTTCTATCCCTATTTCTGCTCGTTCTTAATTAATCTCCCTCGCTCTTGCATTTTGGAGAAGGGCCGGGCCGGGGGGACGAGCCGGGGGGACGAGGCGCAAGATAAATTGGCTTTGAATAAACATGAAATAAACTAATACTTGACGTTCGCTCAGGAAAACGGGAGCGTCGGCACAAAACCCGTGTCCTGACTCACAATGGGACGACGCCTTAATTAAAGCGCACGAGAGGCGGGAGGGTCCGGGGGGTCCGGGGGGAGTGGGGGGAGCGGGTACCTTCTGAAGAACAGGAGGTTTATGCAAATACCGGGCCAGAAATGAGCGAAAGAGAAAGGCGAGTTCTCGAGAGGAGCAGAAGTGTCATAAATAATGTAAATGTTAACCTATAGAGGGAGAACAAATGGAGCTGCTTATGAAGTCTTGAGGTCTGGAAGATGTTTGAGGCGCGGTCGGGACGTTCTTTGTGGCGTTTGCATGTTCTTCCCGCGTCTGATTTGTACCGTATTTTTTCTGGACTATAAGTCGCACTGGAGTATAAGTCGCACCAGGCCAAAAATGCATTATAGAGAAGAAAAAAACAAATATAAGTCGCACTGGAGTATAAGTCGCACCAGCCAATAAATGCATAGTGGAGAAGAAAAAAACATATGTAAGTCGTACTGGAGTATAAGTCGCACCAGCCAATAAATGCATAGTGGAGAAGATAGTAGAAAAAGCTTCAGTTGTAGTCATCTGGACTCAGTTTGAAAAAATAGACGTTTCGACTCTCATCCAAGAGTCATTGTCAATAAAAGACTTTAGATCGAGAACTCCGATATTAATACTGTTCTGTGGTAAGACCCACCCATTGGGCGGAGCCTTCCTGAAGTAGAAAGAGTTGTTTGTTTCAACAGAAACTCCCCCCTTGTATCTACCGAGCCTATTCAGAATCCTCTTTGTCTTTGTGAGACCCTGGCTCAACCACCCTGAGTACCTGATTAGCATCTACATGTCCTGGTCCTGGTCCTCTACCTTTCCCGGGGTTCAGTATCCCATTATAAATAACAGGAAGATGAAACCTTAGCCCTCCATTTCTGTTTAAAGAAGGTCTTTCTTTTTTAACAAAAATAGCTTCCTTGACTCCTCTTTCAAACCATCTTTTCTCCCTGCTTAAAACCTTCACATCACCGTCTTCAAACGAGTGATTAGAGGCTTCAAGATGGAGATGCACGGCACTCTGAGGTCCTGAACTTGTATTTCTTCTGTGCTGATAAAGCCTCTTGTGTAGAGGCTGTTTTGTCTCACCTATGTACCGTTCTTTACAACTTTCTTCACTGCATTGGATCGAATAAACTACATTGCTCTGTTTTTGAGTCGGCAACTTGTCCTTAGGGTGAACCAGTTTTTGTCTTAAAGTGTTTCCTGGTTTAAAATAAACAGGGACTTTGTGTTGTCTACAAATTCTCTGCAGTTTTTCCGACAGGCCAGACACATAAGGGATAGAAACACCCTTCCTTCTCTGTTCAGTTTCCCTTTTGTCCTGCTTCTTGGTTCTCTTCACTCTGTTGAGAGCCCAAGCGGGGTAACCACAGGCTGAGAGGGCATTTCGGACATGTTTTTCCATTTTCTTCTTGCCCTCTGAGCTGGTGGGCACACCTTGAGCTCTGTGTTGTAAGGTTCTGATCACACCCAGCTTGTGCTGTAGTGGGTGGTTGGAACCAAAGAGCAGATACTGGTCCGTGTGTGTAGGTTTCCTATATACTTCTATTTGGAGTTTCCCGTCCTCTCCTCTGATCGTGGAACAATCAAGAAAGGCCAAGCGATTCTCCTTAGCGTCTTCTCTTGTAAACCTGATATGTGGGTCCACAGCATTGATGTGATCAGAGAAGGTTTCCAGCTCTTGTTTCTTAATTGTTACAAAAGTATCATCGACATAGCGGAGCCACAGTTTTGGGGCTATGCCTGAGAATGAGGACAGTGCCTTCTTCTCAAAGTGCTCCATGTACAGGTTGGCCACTATGGGAGAGACGCTTGGGCTCTCAACAGAGTGAAGAGAACCAAAAAGCATGACAAAAGGGAAACTGAACAGAGAAGGAAGGGTGTTTCTATCCCTTATGTGTCTGGCCTGTCGGAAAAACTGCAGAGAATTTTTAGACAACACGAAGTCCCTGTTTATTTTAAACCAGGAAACACTTTAAGACAAAAACTGGTTCACCCTAAGGACAAGTTGCAGACTCAAAAACAGAGCAATGTAGTTTATTCGATCCAATGCAGTGAAGAAAGCTGTAAAGAACGGTACATAGGTGAGACAAAACAGCCTCTACACAAGAGGCTTTATCAGCACAGAAGAAATACAAGTTCAGGACCTCAGAGTGCCGTGCATCTCCATCTTGAAGCCTCTAATCACTCGTTTGAAGACGGTGAGGTGAAGGTTTTAAGCAGGAGAAAAGATGGTTTGAAAGAGGAGTCAAGGAAGCTATTTTTGTTAAAAAAGAAAGACCTTCTTTAAACAGAAATGGAGGGCTTAGGTTTAATCTTCCTGTTATTTATAATGGGATACTGAACCCCGGGAAAGGTAGAGGACCAGGACCAGGACATGTAGATGCTAATCAGGTACTCAGGGTGGTTGAGCCAGGGTCTCACAAAGACAAAGAGGTTTCTAATAGCCCATTAAGATTGTGAATAGGCTAGCTCGGTAGATACAAGGGGGGAGTTTCTGTTGAAACAAACAACTCTTTCTACTTCAGGAAGGCTCCGCCCAATGGGCGGGTCTTACCACAGAACAGTATTAATATCGGAGTTCTCGATCTAAATTCTTTTATTGACAATGACTCTTGGATGAGAGTCGAAACGTCTATTTTTTCAAACTGAGTCCAGATGACTACAACTGAAGCTTTTTCTACTATGGAACACGCCTGGACGAATGAGGGATTACACCGACATAGTGGAGAAGAAAAAAACATATGTAAGTCGCACTGGAGTATGAAATGTGGTTTTAAGTGTGAAAATAACAAATCATATCACATATAAGTCGCTCTGGAGTATAAGTATATAAATATAAGTATAAGTCGCACCCCGGCCAAAACTATGAAAAAATAGGGTAGATGGATAGAGCTCGAGATCGAATGTCAAAAATCGAGTCCACAGAGACGTATCGACAGAAACGGTATTAAAAAGTCCTCAAAAGAGCCGTGGAATAATGGAATGACAACGATAGTATTTGTCAAATGCTGTATGTCGCAGCAGACAGAGCGCTCATAAGATATCCATATTTTACACTGATAACAGCTGTAAAACATAAGTAACGGTGAACTGACTGTTTTATATCATATTGTACACTGTCATGAAATAGACCTGGAAAAAAAGACTCATATTCACCTCTGTTCTGATGTGAAATGTGCCGCTCAGAGCCCAAAAAACCACCAAGCCACTGTCAGAATGTCAAACCATTCTCCAAGAAAAGAAGCCACTATAGTAGAAGCCGCCTTTAGTGTAAACCATGATAATCTCTTAAGCTAAAGAGCCTTAAGTAGTTCAACAATGGCTCAATAGTGTAGCATGTGGGTAAATGAGAATATCTGTGTGTTACAAGGAAATCTCATTAGCAAACAGAGGACTTCAAGTCTTTAGCCCACGCTCAGTCTCACTCTCTGTCTCACTCTCTGTCTCACTCTCTGTCTCACTCTCTGTCTCACTCTCTGTCTCACGCTCTGTCTCACTCTCTGTCTCACTCTCTGTCTCACTCTCTGTCTCACTCTCTGTCTCACGCTCAGTCTCACTCTCTGTCTCACTCTCTGTCTCACTCTCTGTCTCACTCTCTGTCTCACGCTCTGTCTCACTCTCTGTCTCACTCTCTGTCTCACGCTCTGTCTCACTCTCTGTCTCACTCTCTGTCTCACTCTCTGTCTCACGCTCTGTCTCACTCTCTGTCTCACTCTCTGTCTCACGCTCTGTCTCACTCTCTGTCTCACTCTCTGTCTCACTCTCTGTCTCACTCTCTGTCTCACGCTCTGTCTCACTCTCTGTCTCACTCTCTGTCTCACTCTCTGTCTCACGCTCTGTCTCACTCTCTGTCTCACTCTCTGTCTCACTCTCTGTCTCACTCTCTGTCTCACTCGCTGTCTCAGGCTCTGTCTCAGGCTCTGTCTCACGCTCTGTCTCACTCTGTCTCACGCTCTGTCTCACGCTCTGTCTCACTCTCTGTCTCACTCTCTGTCTCAGGCTCTGTCTCAGGCTCTGTCTCACGCTCTGTCTCACTCTCTGTCTCACTCTCTGTCTCACCCTCTGTCTCAGGCTCTGTCTCACTCTCTGTCTATCTCTGTCTCACTCTCTGTCTCAGGCTCTGTCTCACTCTCTGTCTCACGCTCTGTCTCAGGCTCTGTCTCACGCTCTGTCTCACTCTCTGTCTCACTCTCTGTCTCAGGCTCTGTCTCACGCTCTGTCTCACTCTCTGTCTCACTCTCTGTCTCACGCTCTGTCTCACGCTCTGTCTCACTCTCTGTCTCACTCTCTGTCTCACGCTCTGTCTCACGCTATGTCTCACTCTCTGTCTCACTCTCTGTCTCACGCTCTGTCTCACTCTCTGTCTCACTCTCTGTCTCACTCTCTGTCTCACGCTCTGTCTCACTCTCTGTCTCACTCTCTGTCTCAGGCTCTGTCTCACGCTCTGTCTCAGGCTCTGTCTCACGCTCTGTCTCACTCTCTGTCTCACTCTCTGTCTCACGCTCTGTCTCACTCTCTGTCTCACGCTCTGTCTCACGCTCTGTCTCAGGCTCTGTCTCACGCTCTGTCTCACTCTCTGTCTCACTCTCTGTCTCACGCTCTGTCTCACGCTCTGTCTCAGGCTCTGTCTCACTCTCTGTCTCAGGCTCTGTCTCACGCTCTGTCTCAGGCTCTGTCTCACGCTCTGTCTCACTCTCTGTCTCACGCTCTGTCTCAGGCTCTGTCTCACGCTCTGTCTCAGGCTCTGTCTCACTCTCTGTCTCACGCTCTGTCCAACTCACTGACAGTTCAAAGAGCAACCCACAGATGTGCTCGCTCTCTCTCTCTCTCTGTCTCCCTCTCTCTCTCTGTCTCCCTCTGTGTCGCTCTCTGTCTCCCTCTTTCCTCTATGTCTCTGTTCCTCTCTCTTTCTCTCTCCCTCTCTCTCTATGTTTCTCTTTCTCTCTCTCCCTCTGTCTCTCTCTCTCTCTTTCTTTCCTCTCTCTCGGTTTCTCTGTGTGTGTGTGTGTGTGTGTGTGTGTGTCTCTCTCTCACACTCTCTTTTCCCCCTCTCTCTTTCTTTCTCTCTCTCTCTCTCTCTCTCCCTCTTTCCTCTATCTATGTCTCTCTGTCCCTCTCTCTCTCTCCCTCTCTCTCCCCCCCTCTCTCTCTCTCTCTCTCTCTCTCTCCCCCCCTCCCCCCCTCTCTCTCTGTGTTATGATTGTGTTCCTGTAGCGGGTGTTGCAGTGGGCAGGCAGGGGTCAGAGTGAGTCGAGGTGTTCGGGGATGAGAAGTAAACAGCATGAACGTAGGTGGAGGTTGGAACAGTCACGGCAGCGTCAGAGGAGCAGAGCGCGAGCTGGATGTATGAGGCTTCTCAAACAGCGGTGCTGGTTACACCTGTGTGCAAGGGTCCAGGTTTGGTCTCGGCAACTTACATTTCAGTCTTAATTCAGAGTAGACTGGTGCATTTCTGAGGTTCAGCCCTAAATGTGTTTGACCTGGTTAAGTCCATGATTAGATCTCATGAAGACCCACGTATTTTCTGGCGCAGGTTACGCTCGTCTCCATGGGATGTTCCACCATGTGGCATTCAACTAATCTCTCGTCGCTGAAACAAACTAGCTCGAGTTACAGGTCAGAGTGGAGAGGCGGGAATGAGTTTAAATGTATTTTTCTTCGTCATACTTTGTCTACAACCATAATCTACTAAAACAGAAGTCATACTGTGGAGCAGGCAAAACCATGGAGACAAGCGAGTGGTGTACACCCACCAGAAGAGTCGCATAGTGCACCTTTAAATGACTCGAACTAGACTAGTCACTATAATGACTAGAATTATTAAAGACTAAACATGCAGCTATAGTTGTCCTGACCTATACATTATGTGCTGTACTTTCAGTGTTTAGATTGAGTTAAGTCCAGCTTTTTTAAATTAAGAAATAAATCCAAAAAGAAAATGCACTAATGTCTTACACACAAATGCAAAATAGAGACTCTAGAGCGAATTTAGCAATGGAAAAACATTGACCAGTTCGTGTAAAGGAAAAACAAGAGTTGTCATCATTGCATCAGGAAACATGGACACTGTAAAAAACAACAACCTTATGGCATTTTCTCTCAAACGGCTTAAAACATGGGTGGATGCGGAGGCCAAACTTCACTTCTGATAAGCTTGTTGATGGATTTGTTTAAGACGAATAGTTATTTTGTTTTCTTTGAACAGGCCACGCCTCTAAGACAGTAATCACGCTGGGAGGGGCTTTGTATGTCGTTGTGATTTGTACGTGTCTGTTTTGTCTCCCAATCAAACCCCTCCCACATGCACAGACAGACACTACAACGGTGAAAATCTCCTATGTTTCGATTGACAAAAGCTTTATGTTGCGTCATATTAAATGATTTTGTATTTCTTTGCGCCGCTCTTTCAAACATGATTTTTCTTTTCTAGTTTTTGTGCTTGAAAATACCAGATTGTGTTTGCGATTATACATTCACTTCCTTAATTGAGCTTTTTGGAGCACTTCTTTGTACTTCTACTTGAGGACTAATATTTTAACGTAACAGCGCGCTTACCGGAGTAAAATATTTGCCTTTTGCACCCAACTTTGCAGATAAAACATCACATTCACACTGGTATTTGAAAAACTAAAATTTTCAAATATTTGTGTTTTGGCACCTCCCAGACTTTTCACATTTCTTAAATAGTTTCCAGACGTTCGTATTCCTTTTTTCAATTGCAAAAGCTACATACAATGATTTTCTTCGCACACAAAAAAAAATATTTTAAAAAATAAAGAAAGAAAATCATGTATTGCTGCGTTATGTGTCTGATACAGCTGGGAATATATTTTTTTTCTCCTTCAATTAAGTTTTTTCAGCTTTTACAAGTTATTTTTTTTTAATTTTACAACCATTATTTTTTTTAAATGCAGTAGATACATATATAACCGCCATAGCACTGTATCTGTTGTATGTTTGTTGAGTATTTTAAAGCAATGGAGTCTCATCTCAAGCAACAACACAACTGCTATTGTTTTTACTCATGTGCAGTAAAACAAAAGTAGTCCATTGAAATCAGTTAAATCAACGGATATTCACATTATTCGGTTTTATTCGGTCTTATGTGATATAATAATGTGACTGTTGTCGTGTTTGATTGTGTTTCATCACAAAGTGTCAAGCCTGACCTTAAGAAACATTAATTACTTACTTCATTTACTTATTCATTCACTGACAGTACATATTGACAAACAACCGTATAATGTGGCAGACGTCTAGTGTATTTTTTGTACGTGAAGGAAATTCTTGTGCCAAAGAAATAAACAAAAGACATTTTAATCGTACAACTCATTTTACCTATTGACAATTTTGCACATTATTACCCCTTAACTGTAATGTTGAGATTTGCAAACATAAACTGTCTGAAAACCAAACACAAAAAAAACACCATCCATAATCTCAAATCTTTAAAACTCATTAGAAAACAGAGAAACTTGATCCTACTAAAATCCTTTTGGTTTTATTGAGCAGACGGACAGAGAGGCGGAGGTTTAAATGGCGGTTTTGTCAACGCCTGCAGGAGTGGGGGGCTCAGGATCTTAACGGTCCGGTGTCCATTCTTTGGGACGATTTGAAAAACGAATGAGGTCCGATGGGGTGTAATCCGACCCCTCCCCGCGGCGCTCGGCTCACATCGTCCGGCGCACTTTGTGATGCTGGAAAACTCCCCCACAACATGGTCAGCGGAGGCTCCAGATTGTGTTTTGTTAAAGAGAACAACACTTTTCAATAGCTACAATTTTGCTAGCCTTAAAATATCCTGAACCAAGAAGAACACATATTATTAAGAATACTTTCCTAATCCTAACCCAGATTAATTCAAATGCATCCCTGAACTAAAGCTTGATAAACAATGTGTTCATTATGAAGTCTGTTCATGCTTTATTGAGGTGTAGATATCATAAAATTGTACCGAAAAGGTATAAATCAATAAATATTTGGCCTCTTGTATATGTGTTCAATTATATTTACTTTCTCTTCATATACAAAGTAGTATTTTCACTTTTTTTACACATTTTCTTTATAGATCTTGGTATTGCTGCTTCAATTTATAGTTTTTACTCTTGTTTCTAAATCATTTCTCTCATGGATCAATAATGGTTGGCTTAGATCAAGAGATTGTTGCTGCAATTTGAGAATCTTATGATCTTTTTTCCAACATATTTTATTATATACTGTATTTTATTGTTTCATTACCGTTCAAGCATTTATTATCTGATATGTTTAAAGTCATAAACAACAGGGCGACTATATAGTGTCCATTTAAAGGATACTGTAAAGTGTATATTAACAATCACAGGTATGTCAAGATGATTTTGTTTTTTGATGATATATAACAACAAAAAATTTTTTTTTTTAGATTTTAGAAGTTTATTTAGTCATTTCAATTCAATAGTGTCCCAAACAAATGTAGGGCAAACCTAAATGTAAAGTACTTTTAATTCATTCTAGACAAATTGGATATTGCAACATCTCCAAGCCAATAATTAAAACGTGTCTGTGTAAAGGACTATTCGGACAGGGTGAGATTTACCTTGAGACGTTGGGTAAATTGTAATAAATACGACGTCTGTGTTTCGGGCCCAGTGCGAACCGACTATGTTTGTGAAAATGTCTATAAAAATCTACTGGTTTTACAGACAGTGTTTCAACCAACTCAAAGTTACTCAAGCAAATCTAGCCTTGTTTTTAGTGCAATGAAGTAATTAAATCAAAATATCTCTAAGGCACATTTTAGGTCCTGATTTTAACTACCGTATTTTCTGGACTATAAGTTGCACCAGCCAAATAATACATAATAGAGAAGAAAAAAACATATATATGTCGCACTGGAGTATGAAATGCGGTTGCAAGTGTGAAAATGACAAAGAATATCACATATAAGTCGCTCCGGAGTATAAGTATATAAGTATAAATACAAGTATAAGTTGCACCCCGGCCAAAACTATGATTATAGTCCGGAAAATACGGTAAATTAATAATATCAATTCACCATGGACCATTCTCCAATCCAATTATTGTCTTTTTCTACAAATAAAAAGCTGAAAAACACAAAACAAACTGCGGTAAAGACGTGACCCATGTGTTTATCCTTCACAATTTCCATTTCTAGGAATAGAGTCAAGTAGTAGTAGATTTGTGCAAAGCAAAACAAAAAAACAAAGCCGTCGCGGGGTAATTCAAATTTTACAGATATCCTCGCGTGACTAGAGCTTTAGCTAGAATCAACATGGAAAGCGTTATTGCAGGGTAAAACCATTCAAACTTGCTAATATCCCCCACAAAAGTTGCACTGTAGCTGAAAATACTGCGACAAATTGACCCTGCTTCCTTGGAACGACCCTGCTTGCACGTTCCACTTCCTGTATTAACTACCTCACACACGTACCATGTTCGGCTGAAAGACAGCTCTCGGAATTGGATTAGCGTGTCTGAATGGGTCGTTCCCCTCCGCTGGGCGCACTTTTCAATACGCTCCCTGCAGGACACGGCCGTAATGAATGGGAACGGCCCAGAAAATATGCGTGTGCGGCTTTTGTCTCACTCTCCCGATAAGCTCACCCTCTCAATGATGGACAAGAAAGGGCAAAGGTTTTGGACTTTGAAGCGCGAGGAGGTCTAAAGGGTTCCGACAACATGGGGAGACATAGAAACATGTACCGTAATAGGTTTGTGAGAAGGGTTGTCTCTAAATCAAAGCAGAGAATGATGGGCTGAGTACTATGAGCTAGCCATGGAAAATAGCACTGAAAATAAAGAAGAGCCATTTGCTGAATGTCGCTCGACTCGCTCTCCCCATTTCACGCTGCAGCTCTTCTGTCTAATAAAACCATCGGGCCGGACAAAACTTGTAAAAACAGAGCTAGTTTATTTGCAATAGATTGTAACATGCAAAGTTATTCCTCACTTTCCTTTCCTAATTATTAACTGTGATAAGATTATAAGCAACGCAGAACGACTACTTTCTAGTGCTCGGACAATAAAACTGTATAATTTTGATGCAGACAGCACACAGTGGTTTCAATTTTAGCTGTTTTTATATACAGAAAAAACATGCAATCTCTCCATTGAACAGACTTTAGGCCTTAGTTATTTTATTACTTGGTTTACGGATCCGCCGCACTTAGATTATTGATTTCTACAATATAAATAAAATAAATTATCATCATTTTTTTAAATACAAAGTACTGCCAACAACGCAAAATAGCATTAAATGAAACATAAAAAGCGGTATTAAGTCAAAAGATAAGAGCGCGTGAAGCAATTTTTTGTCAATATCCTGCGTGAGTCTGGGCCAAAGCGGCCCCGGGAGAGCATGAGAAGACGCGCGTGCCCGTTTCCTTGTCTGCTAGGCGCAGCGCTAACTCCTTTATATGACAAATCCATCCATTTTCTACCGCTTGTTCCCTTTCGGGGTCGCGGGTGACTGGAGCCTATCCCAGTGACTTCGGGCCTTAGGCGGGGTACACCCTGGACAGTGGCCAACTTGTCGCAGGGCCAACACAGAGACATAGACATTACAAACAGTTCACGCTCACATTCATTCACTAGGGCCAATTTAGAGTCACCAATTTTACCTAACACATGCATGTCTTTGAACTGTGGGAGGAAGCCGGAGAACCCGGAGAGAACCCACGGTAACACGGGGAGAACATGCAGACTCCACCCAGCGAGATCATGTGATGTTGGTCTGGTCCGGGAATCGAACCCATGATCTCCTTCTTGGGAGGCAAGAGCGCTAACCGCCTTTGCCACCGTGCACAAATACACATTTTAAACCCGTTTACCACATTTTCTCCAGCGCATTTTGCTGTGACTAAGGGTGCACACTTAGAAGCGTCTGTTCTACCGATGCAAAACACGCTAAATCTGCTGTTACACGCTCCTGCGCGTCACGTCTCCTCCCCCCTCCTCCCCCCCTCCTCCTCCCGTGGTGCTTTTTGGGTAAACAAGGAAGAAAAAATCTTTTGAAATTGAAATTATATGTATATGTATATTTATATTTCGCCTGTGCAATATATTTCATTTCAAAATCCGTAAACCAAGTAATACAATAACTGCGGCCTTACGTAAAAACATTATTGAATACTCTGATTGATTGAATATAAGACACCAAAAGAGTACATTTCAACATGGAATCGTTCTCACAGATGATAAGTAAAACGTCCTCATTGTGACTCCACAGTCTCGCCTCCGCTGGCTGTCAGTCTGCTCTTCTTTCGCACCTCGCTTTGCTGGAGGATGTGAGGTGCGATGGTCGCGCCTGTCAGCCTCCACTTTACACTTACATCAAACGCCTGGCTCTCATCTCCTCTCAAATAAACCATGTCCAGGATATTCAGATCCATCACATCTGCCGAGCCACATTCACCGTTCGCACTCTCGCACTGTCGCACTCTCCGTCTCCGGGCGATGGATCTGTGTTCTGTGGGTCTGCCATGTGCGCTTTCATGGTCAGAGAAGAGGTTTATTGAATCAGAACCAGAAAAGGGTTTATTGCTGTTGCCAATGAACAAAATTCACAAACAGGAAATTGCTTTGGTGATTCGGTGCAGCACAAAACGATGAGCAATAATAAAACGACATAAATCAAAAAGGGCACGCATTAAAGAAGAACTGTTTTAAATTACTATAGGATAACGATCAAAACAGGTTCAGCTTTTCTCCACACATTGCTACTTGATTGGTGTCAAACATATCATTTACATTTACAACAGATATAAATAAACATAAGTCAATATTAGAAAATCATTAAAAAAAACTGTCAAACATATTTTAAACAGGCAATGAAACCAAACAGCAATCCAAGTATGTGTTTTGATCACAACACGATTAAACGAAAGTATTTTGCTTAATGTAGCTTTGAATTTCTCATTAAAATGTAGTTTCAAATGTAGCCTAATGATGAAAATGTTAATCTAATCTATACTGGAAAACAACTATTTGAAACATCTATCTTATCTATATTTGGAAATGATTTATTTTTCTGTAAGAACGCTGTAAACTAAATGCTATGGATCAAAAGCAGCACGGTAGATTCCCATGCCTGGTTCTCTTTTGTCACCTTTAATAACCGTATCAGTCAGTCATTAGCTTGTAGTTCAGCTCATTTGTAAAACTTGCTGGAGGGCACTCGCTGTCATCGTCTGAGCGAGTACATCTGCTGAGGATCACGAGCTGTTGGCCCTTCGCCTCGCGCAGATGTTGTGTCAAAACATTTACTGGCTGCTTCTCTTATCATCTCTACCCTTTAGGGCTGATAATAATGATAACAATCAAATTATGATATATTAAAGATAAGATAAGATAAGATAAGATATTCCTTTATTGTCCCACATGGGGAAATTTCATTGATGCAACGCAGGTAGATACAGAGGTAGATACAGAGGAAAAGAACAAGGCACGAATAAAAGGATTACATAGGTGGGATGAACAAAAGCTAGCTTGCCTCCGACATATTCATGTAATGGTTGCGATTTGACGGCAGAAAAGCTCAGAACGGATCTCGGAGCTCGACTTGTGACATCAAAATCGGGGATATTCAGAGCGGAGTGTTTTTGATGCTCGGAGGGGAGAGGACCTAACCAACCGGGATTCAAAAAACTAGCGTGAATGAAGCTAAATGCAACTCCAGGTATGTTTTTGATGAGGGAACAATGTTAAAACATGTTTAAAAGGCTCAATCTAAATCAAACAGTTACCAGGATTCACACAATTGGAGATCAGATATTTTGTTCTTTTGACTCTATGTTATCTCATGATTTTGCTAATTATGGCCATCTATGTTGCCATTTTTACTGTATCTTCCCTTCACACCTGTCTGCGAAACGCGGCTCCAGTTATTCAGCCCAATCACGCCGCATAATCCTACCTGTCCCCTTCACCGTGGGATTTCATATTGAGTTTGTGTCATTCTGTTAAATGTCAGTTTGGCAGACAACAGGGACACGCCATCTGGAAGCACACACCTCTCCTGCACGCTCTCTCTCGTGTGTGAAGAACATTAATTAATAACACTTAGTTTGAGTTGATTGTCTTGTAATGGGAGGTGACAGACAAAAACAATTAATTACTATCACTGTCTGTTAGGCGAAGGTAGACCGACTTCAATTAAGAAATCAAACTCGCAGCGGTAATGAACGCTTTCCCGCTGAGAATGGGGCATCGCGTTAACGACACGGAGAAGTGAAACTGTGTACTAAATGTTTTAAGTTAGACCGCAGTTATTTTATTACTTGGTTTACGGATTTTTAAATGAAATATATTGAACAGGCGGGCGTAATATAAATAACCGTCTCTCACTTCCGCAGGATTTTGACGAAAAATTGCTTCACACGCTCTTATCTTTGACTTAATATCGCTATTTATATTTCATTTATAGCTATTTTGCGTTGTTGGCAGTTTTTTTTTTTTTTTTTTAATTGATAATAATTTATTTTATTTATATTGTAGAAATCAATAATCTAAGTGCGGCGGATCCGTGTAAACCAAGTAATAAAATTACTGTGGCCTTAATACAGTTCTTTGTTGTTGACATGATTTCACACTAACAGAGTTTTTCCAGCTAAATAAATGTACACCACAGTGAAATGGACATTATTTATCCGTCAATACATCTCTAGACTGTTGTTGTGTCCTTGGGCAATACTTTTCAACGCATTGCAAACCCCAGTCACGGCTCGATATGAAGGGCCTCTAGTGAAAATGAATAAATGTTATACAGCTGTGAGACCTGGGGGCTCGGGGAAGAGACGCCGCTCCCTCACATTGAGTCGGCAGAAGTGCTTCAAACATCTGTTTTTGTAGATTTGGTTTTCATCAAGAGCTGCAGGAACTCGTCTGGGAGATAGAACCATGAACAAGTCTTTGTCTTTCATTTGCAAGGTGAATATTGGTTAAATTCCTCAAAACAACAGTTTAACCCCCGAGTCAATACTGAGTTCAGCTTCTCTGATTATTAAATCAAGTCTTGAGATGTCAAGTCACTTTGTTAATCGATAATTGCAAACCCTAATTGAAACCTTTGTATTATTAACCCTAACCCTATTATTATTGACCAAACAACAGTCAAATCTTCAATATTCTCTCATTCAATTTGTCAAATAGATCAGCTTCCCTGCTGTATGTGACAAATGATAAAGTAAAGTTAATGTGACATAAACATCCATCTGAAAAGCGATTTACATTCAGTTGACTTTGGTTTGGATTGAGTTGACTTTTGGTTTGAGTATGGATTGAACTTAGCCAACTTAATTTAGCTTCTAAAATGGTCACAAGTATTGTTTTTAACCGAATAATCTTGACCTCGCTAATCGTGAGAATCGCAGAGAGCAACAATGAATGATTCCAGTTCAATCTATTCTCCAAACTAATATCAACTACAACATGATACAAACGTGCAGATACATTGGATAATAATGCCATGGTTAAATCTAGTTTTTTTCACCTTTGGCTTTTATCTAGACTCAAACCGGTTTTATCTTTTAGTGACCTGGAGCGGGTGATCAATGCTTTTATGTCTTGACTACTGTAATGCACTGTGCACTGGGATCAGCCAAGCTAACCTGTCATGCTTGCAGTTAGTTCAAAATTTTGCAGCACGTCTTTTAACTGGCACAGGTCGTTAGGGAACATATTACACCCATTTTATCCTCACTGCACTGGCTCCCCGTTCATTTTAGAGTTGATTTTAATATTGTATTATTTGTTTTTAAAGCGCTTCACGGACTGGCCCCCGCGTATATTTCAGACCTTATTGTTCCGTACACTCCTGCGTGCTCGCTGAGGTCTGAGGGCCCGTTCCAACTAGTCCCCAAAATGAGACTGAAAAGCCGAGGCGACCGGGCCTTTTCTGTAGCTGGAAACGCACTTTTATTCGCTGGCATTTAACCCGGCATGAGAATTGTGTGGTCTTTTATTATTTTATATGTTTTATGTTGTTTTAAATCAGTTTTTATTCTGTTTGTACGTATTTATTTATTTTTTATTATATTTATTTTTTTATTATTTTTTAACCGATTTTACTTGTGCTATACAATGTGCTATACAAATAAAGTTGGATTGGATTGGAATAACTTTTAATATGACCGATTAGATGCCCAAATCATGGTTAAAAAGGTTAAGGTGTTGAGAAAATGTTGCAGAACAATTGAGTGAGGAGAAATTAAGTGGTCAAAACGTTTTATTTGTGGTGGTTTTATTTAAAAAAAAAACAGAAGGTACAGATCCCTATGTAAAAAGAGCCCCCCCTAGTGCTATTTCTGTAGTCACATCATCACACAGATGGAAAAACAAAATGCGAGCCAGGCCCAATCTGAGAAATGTGATTCATATTCCCTGTGAAAAGATAAAGCCCAGTCCCACTGAAACTAGTCTGAAACTTGCTGTGCTAAATGTCAGATCCCTATGTAACAAATCTCTCTTAATTAATAATTTAATTTCTTCTTATAATCTTGATTTTATGTTTTTAACTGAAACATGGCTTGACAAAAACACAGGAAATGTAGTTCTGATAGAATCTGCTCCACCCAACTTTGAGTTTGAATCTGAAACACAAGAAAACAAAAAAGGGGGTGGAGTCTGTGCTGTCTTTAGAGATGAAATAATTACCCGCAGGTTGTCTTTTGGGGTGTTTTCATCATTTGAGTATGTACCCTTTAAAATGGAGCTAAAACGGTCTCCATCCATTCTCTTCATTGTTTTATACAAGCCTCCCCAGCACTGCCAAAGTTTTATTGATGATTTTACTGAGATGCTTTCAGTCGTATGCACAGACTTTGATGGTTTGGTCATTACAGGTAATTTCAATGTGCATGTTGATAATATTTGTGACAGAAACGCTAAAGAGCTTGATGATATCCTTGAAACCTTCAGTCTTACTCAGCATGTGAGAGGCCCCACCCACAGCAAAAGACACACTCTAGATCTCATAATTACAAAAGGGGTAAATATTTCAAATGTTAATGTGATCGATGTTGCTCTGTCTGATCATTTCTGTGTCTTCTTTGACCTGTCTGTTTCTCCAAAACCTCCGGTTGGTCCTGCAGTTGTTCAGAGGAGACACATAAGTGATGGCACAGGTGCACTGTTTATGGAAATGATAAACTTTGAAAATGTCTCATGTTCTAATGTAAATGATTTGTTGAACTCTGTTACATCTAGTGTTTTGAATGTTCTGGACACCATCGCCCCTATAAAGGCTAAAATGGTTAAAAATAAGCAGAAAGCGCCGTGGAGAAATGATGATTCGGTCAGGGCACAGAAAAGGGAGTGCCGCAGGGCCGAATGGAAATGGCGCAAGTCAAAGCTCCAGGTTCAAAAAGAGATTTACAAAGAGAAGCTGAACATGTACAACCTAATCTTATGTAGAACTAGGGAAAGATATTTTTCTGAAATGATTGGAAGCTGTAGTAACAACTCACGTGTCCTGTTTGCCACAGTAAACAGATTAACAAACCCTCCAGCTCAGCTGCCGTTAGAACTCATTTCCACATCCAAGTGTAATGAGTTTGCATTATTCTTTAATGACAAAGTTCAGGGCATTAAAAATGCTATAAATCCCACAATGCAAAAAATTACCCTAAAACCACCAAGACACTTAGAGCTAACTCACTTTGCACCAGTAACTGACAAAACTGTCCATGAGATCATCACCAGTCTGAGTTCATCTACATGCTGCCTCGATGTGTTACCCACCAGATTTCTAAAGTCTGTGCTGAACAGTTTGTTAGCACCATTCACTCACATAGTTAACATGTCGCTTCAATCTGGAACATTCCCAATGTCTTTGAAAACTGCGGTCATAAAGCCTCTCCTAAAGAAGAGCAGTCTTGATGCCGCAGTACTGAGTAATTACCGGCCCATCTCTAATCTGCCATTTTGGGGCAAAGTCCTTGAAAAGGTTGTTTACCAACAGCTCACAGATTTCCTCTTAATAAACAACTCATTTGATGTTTTTTCAGTCAGGTTTTAGACCTCATCACAGCACTGAGACTGCTCTTGTCAAGGTGACAAATGACATCCGCCTGAACACTGACACGGGCAAAGCCTCAGTCTTAATTCTGTTAGATCTGAGTGCTGCTTTTGACACTGTCGATCATGGGATCCTCTTACAGAGACTAGAGGACTG
This sequence comes from Eucyclogobius newberryi, assembly GCF_026437365.1. NCBI lineage: Eukaryota > Metazoa > Chordata > Actinopteri > Gobiiformes > Gobiidae > Eucyclogobius > Eucyclogobius newberryi. The sequence goes on along the minus strand of NW_027315857.1, from coordinate 18,660,428 downwards.
GGTGGGCATCACTGGCACTGCCCTAAACTGGTTAAGGTCCTATCTGGAAGACAGGAAGTACTTTGTTGAAATTGGTAGCTGTGTCTCAGACCACATGACCCTGACCTGTGGAGTGCCCCAAGGGTCAGTCCTGGGTCCCCTTCTGTTCAACCTCTACATGCTGCCGTTAGGTCAGTTGATACGCAGTGAAAATGTGTCCTATCACAATTATGCAGACGACACTCAGATCTATGTTTCACTATCGGCAGGTGACTATGGACCAGTAGATTCACTCTGTCACTGCATCCAACAGATCAGTGTGTGGATGCAAAACAACTTTCTCCAGCTGAACTCAGACAAGACTGAAATAATCGTTTTTGGCCACAGAAACCTCCAGAGTCTCACTCTAAAACCTACAAAACAAATTAGAAATCTGGGGGTAATAATGGACTCAGACTTGAACTTTAATAACCACGTCAAATCAATAACATCAGCAGCTTTTTACCATCTAAAAAACTTTGCCAAAATCAAAAATATAGTGTCAAAACCAGATTTAGAGAGACTTATCCATGCGTTTGTCTCCAGTAGATTAGACTACTGTAACGGCCTGCTCACTGGCCTCTCCAAACCAGCTGTAAAACAGCTGCAGTACATCCAGAACGCTGCTGCTCGGGTCCTGACTAGAACCAGGAAGTATGATCACATTAGTCCTGTTCTCAGGTCTCTGCACTGGCCCCTGTGGCTCAGAGAATAGACTTTAAAGCAGCTCTGCTTGTGTACAAGTCTCTCCATGGCCTAGAACCAAAGTACATCTCAGACATGTTTGTGCCATATGAACCATCTCGGACTCTGAGGACCTCAGGGACCGGCCTCCTGCTGGTGCCCAGAGTCAGGACAAAACATGGGGAATCTGTGTTTCAGTTTTATGCAGCTAAAATCTGGAACAGTCTTCCTGAAGATGTGAGACAGGCTTCTACTCTGACAATGTTCAAATCTAAGCTAAAAACAGTTTTGTTTAGCTGCGCATATGCCTGAAAGGATTTTTTCTTTGCACTCTTCTCTTTTGTTTGTTATTTTATTAGTTTAGACAATCAGTTGGATTGATCATTTTTGATTCAGTTAATTTTATTGTATTTCTGGTTCTGTAATTTCTTTGTGATTTGAATGCATTTTCCTGCTGTGTGAAGCACTTTGAATTGCCTTGTGTATGAAATGTGCTCTACAAATAAATTTGCCTTGCCATCTATACAGAGGAATGCTGTGTAAAGAAGTGCTTGTTATAGAGCAATACAAGATCTGATGTGTCCATTGCAGCGTTATTGAAGGATGGGTCAAATGTAGAGGACAGGATTTCCCCACTGTGACAATAAAGTGTGCATTACCTTACCTTACCTTACCTATCATATCTGCGGAGTAGTGACCCCGCTCACAGTAAGAATGCATGTTTTCAATGTCTGATCCATACAAATACTTCTAATTTGAAAAAGGCAAGATCATAACCTTAATGTTTAACCTCTCCATGAAAACGAGAAGGTGACGTGACATCAGCAGCACAGTCACACAGTACACATTTGTATATCTGTACTTCAAGCGCGGGGAACTGAACTCTGTGCGTGTTTCCTGTTTTGTGGACAGTGACGTTCATAAACACTGGCACAGCTCGAGCTTCCTGGACCTCGGCAAACCCCGTTCCTCACCTCACCACACTGCTCCAACAAATCCTTTTCGTTTTTTCCGTCTGAACTTGCACTCAGCTGTCACATCGAGAGTCCCGAGGATGCGGACGAAGTGTCAACCCAATTTCAAGTGTCCCAGGATGAACCGGAGCTGGACGGACAGGCGGAGGGACCGAAATACCGCGAAATAACACAAAACTTCCAATACGCGCAGAACGGCGAGATGGATACGGCCTTGTCAGCTCTTCTGCCTGCTGTCGTGCTGCCTCCTCACCCCAGGGCATTGTGGGAAATGTGGAAGTCTTGGCATGTGTGTTGGAGCATATTGATGCAAACCCATTTTTGACTCATGCAGAAAGATGCCATTTTCCGGTTTTGAACGGAGACACATTATGCAAGATCGACTTGAACTTTTAATGATATAACAGTGTTCCCGCATCATTTGCTTACTAATATTTTGAGTTATTCATGAGACTTGAATATTTCAGCTTTCTTAATCATTGTATTTTTATTCCGTTTCGTAATGTTCCTCTTTTTTGCTTAGTTTTCACTTTCTTGTTTGCTATTATAATGTCTTTCTGCCTACATACTCACCCAGTTCCCTGTATTTACCATATTTTCAGGGCTCTAAGCCGCACCTGTCATGGTCACCGTCTGGTCTGGTGATGTATGGTTTGTCTTGTTTTATTCACAGGTTTTCTGTCTCTGCTCCTCTTCGTTTCCCCCTCCCATCCTGTTCTCCTCTCTGGTTACCGCCCCCTTGTCTCTCTGGTTACCGCCCCCTTGTCTCTTTGGCTACCGCCCCCTTGTCTCTCAGCTCATCACAGGCTCTCCTCACCTGTGCGTGGGTTCACAGCCGTAGTTTATCACTGGGTGTAGTATTTTAGGTGTTTGTTTCCTCTGCTTCAGTGCGAGATTGTCTGCGTTGCCCTGTTTAGCCCCAGCATTCGAGCGGTTTGATATTTTAATTCCTGTTCTGACTCTGACTTCTGATTTTTGCCGACTCCTCGTGATCCTGTTTGCCGTCATCGACCTTGGACGATCCTGAGTATTCCTTTGGCCTGACCTCTGATATTGCCGTTTGCCCGTGTACCGAACCTGGAACAGATTTATGACTATGACTCTTGCCTGCTCTCTGACACCGCTGTATGCTGGATCTGACCACCCCTGGATCTGTTTTGTTCTATTAAAGACTGTTAAATCATCGCCTGTTTCCAGCTCTGTAATTGGCTCCGTTCTGCCGTTGGTGACAGCACCGTACCAGCCAGAAAATGCATAATAGAGAAGAAAAAAACATAATAAGTCGTACTGGAATTCACATTTTTGGGGGAAATTTATTTGATAAAATCCAGGACCAAGAACAGACATTTAATCTTGAAATGCAGTTTAAAAATAATAACAGATTAGAGAACATGGTGAATAGGTGCACGTATGCTAACGCTAACACCTTCAGCTTCATGACGCATAGACAACGAACTGTGGTAAGTGTCTGGTATGTTAACGTAACATATTAAGAGTTATTCAGATAACTTTAGCATAAAGAACATGCTAACAAGTTTACCAAAGCATCAGTATTACCCCAAATCACTAAATCCATTTAATTCTTCTTCCTCTGTGTCACTTCTAAACAACTCCACAAACTCCAGAGGTAGAGGAAGTGACATGCGGTTGCCAGTGAGAAAATACGAATAATACTACATACAAGTCGCTCTGGAGTATAAGTCGCACCCCGGCCAATACTATATTAAAAGTCCGGAAAATACGGTACTTGCAATTATTCTAAAAATCATACACAGGGGTAAAAAATGTCCATTAGTCAGTTTTCACATAAATGTCACTGTGAAGAGGTGGGACTTCAGTGTTGCAGTTTACAATAAACAAAATGTAAAATAAGAATCTATTCATGTTATCGTTTATTTCTAAGTGCCAGGGGGGAAAAAGCCTAATCCTTTAATGGCTTGTATGGGCATAAAAATCAACTGCCAAAGTGGCTTTATGGTGTTATTGTTATATCACCTGCTGATAAAACCATTTCTCTTGTGGATCTGCAATCTGGTCTTATACTACCATAAAAATATTGCAATGGTTTATCAGTGCACCTGTGTTATGTTTACTCCCTTCTGTGTCCTTTTATGTTTGTCAAGGTGTTACAGGCGGGTTTCCGTTGTAAAAATCAATTTAATATATTGTGCACTGTGCTTCCGAAGAGTGCACACACTTTTTTGCTCGCTCCGCTTGCTATCGCTGTTTTCCTTATTTATTTTGCTTTTTAATCAGTTTTTGTCTTCCAAACATTTTTGCTTTAGACTTTTTCAAGTAAACCAAGGATTTTAAGAACATTTTTCCAGTTTTAACGACATATCTGACGCCAGCGACATGTCCGGGAGAAGAAGGGAGAAAGACTGTGAACGCTGTCGGAAATATCAACAAGAAATTAATGAGCTGAAAACACGGATATTTGTTTTGGAATCTGAAAAAGTTCTTCACGATACCATTCCTGTGTCAACCGACGGTAAGAAGAGCACACTTTTTACAAGAAAAACTGCTACTTTCAACCTAAACCGCAGTGACTCTGTGTCGTTTCCAAAACTGTCTAAAAACCAGAAAGACCAGGCTGTTTCTTGGAACAAACTTGGAGCAAAGCCTAAACGATACAAAGATAACGTGAAGTCGCCTAAAATACAGCTCACCAACAGATTTTTACCACTTTCAGAGATGAAATTAAATGAAAAAAGGAAAGATGACGTGGCCAAAATACAGCGAGGAGGATCTGTGCCAGGAGCCAAGGTCACGAGATTGTTTTAGTTGGGGACGGCGCGATAAGTCACGTGACGCATGAAAAGATAAAAACACATTCTTTTCCAAGCGCCACTGTTTCTGAGATAACGTCACTCCTTCCAAATATTATGGCTAAGCATGGAGGAGCTAAACAGCTGATTGTGCACGTGGGTGCAGTGGACATGCGGCGGGAACAGACTGAAGTTTTGAAAAAAGACTTCTTGAAGTTATTCGACGTGCTTGATAAAATGGAAATCAAAACATTCATAAGTGGACCTCTTCCAAACATCGACAGGAGGATAAACAAGTTTAGCCAGCTTCTTCAGCTGAACACATGGCTGTCCAAAGAGTGTTCCCCGAGAGGACTACACTACATTGAGAACTTCTATCTATTCTGGAAACGAGAGGACCTGTTTAAGAGAAATGGCCCCCACCTATGCAGAGGTGGAGTGAGGGTGCTGACAGAGAACCTGCTCCACGCTCTGAGGCATTGGACTGGGCCTGGACAGGGTCCTGAGCAGATAGTTAGAGAAGAGAGGAATGAGAGAAGAATTCCTGCTCCATCAACCAGAGACCGAGCCAATGTTTCAACATCAAAAGCACCACAACCTCAGCCTCCACCAAAGGATTCATCAGCAGCTGCTCCACCACCACCAGCAAAGGATTCAGCTCCAGCTGCTCCGCATTCACCTCCACCGTCTCCAGCAAAGGAACAATCTTCAAAGACCTTGGACCCATCTGTGACAAGCCCAACAACATCCCTGTCATCGCCCCTGCCTTCACACCAGCCCTGGGTTCCCCCTGCAACATCTACTCCCACTAAAGATTCATCATTCTCCTTCTCATCTCCACTCTCACCCATGGGCCTTCCCAGCCATTTTGAAAGTCTGATCAAATCAGGCATTAAGATGGCTCCACTCACGCCCAATATAGCAAGGGCTATGTCTTCCCTGCACAAGCCGACTACACCAACAAAAGCCCCACCACCCATCCCCCCTCGCCTCTCACCTGGTCCCAAACTCTCCTTGGCTACAAAAGCCCCACCACCCATCCAACCTCGCCTTTCACCTGGTATCTCCCATAGCTAGGATGCACTGGGTCTCAGCGTTGCCGGGACTTATTGTCACATTAAAAATCAAACCAACCCGGGGCCCTATGTAAAAAGAGCCCCCCCTAGTGCTATTTCTGTAGTCACATCATCACAGAGATGGAAAAACAAAATGCGAGTCAGGCCCAATCTGAGAAATGTGATTCATATTCCCTGTGAAAAGATAAAGCCCAGTCTCACTGAAACTAGTCTGAAACTTGCTGTGCTAAATGTCAGATCCTTATGTAACAAATCTCTCTTAATTAATAATTTAATTTCTTCTTATAATCTTGATTTTATGTTTTTAACTGAAACATGGCTTGACAAAAACACAGGACATGTAGTTCTGATAGAATCTGCTCCACCCAACTTTAAGTTTGAATCTGAAACACGAGAAAACAAAAAAGGGGGTGGAGTCTGTGCTGTCTTTAGAGATGAAATAATTACCCGCAGGTTGTCTTTTGGGGTGTTTTCATCATTTGAGTATGTATCCTTTAAAATGGAGCTAAAACGGTCTCCATCCATTCTCTTCATTGTTTTATACAAGCCTCCCCAGCACTGCCAAAGTTTTATTGATGATTTTACTGAGATGCTTTCAGTCATATGCACAGACTTTGATGGTTTGGTCATTACAGGTGATTTCAATGTGCATGTTGATAATATTTGTGACAGAAACGCTAAAGAGCTTGATGATGTCCTTGAAACCTTCAGTCTTACTCAGCATGTGAGAGGCCCCACCCACAGCAAAGGACACACTCTAGATCTCATAATTACAAAGGGGGTAAATATTTCAAATGTTAATGTGATCGATGTTGCTCTGTCTGATCATTTCTGTGTCTTCTTTGACCTGTCTGTTTCTCCCAAACCTCCGGTTGGTCCTGCAGTTGTTCAGAGGAGACACATAAGTGATGGCACAGGTGCACTGTTTATGGAAATGATAAACTTTGAAAATGTCTCATGTTCTAATGTAAATGATTTGTTGAACTCTGTTACATCTAGTGTTTTGAATGTTCTGGACACCATCGCCCCTATAAAGGCTAAAATGGTTAAAAATAAGCAGAAGGCGCCGTGGAGAAATGATGATTCGGTCTGGGCACAGAAAAGGGAGTGCCGCAGGGCCGAACGGAAATGGCGCAAGTCAAAGCTCAAGGTTCAAAAAGAGATTTACAAAGAAAAGCTGAACATGTACAACCTAATCTTATGTAGAACTAGGGAAAGATATTTTTCTGAAATAATTGGAAGCTGCAGTAACAACTCGCGTGTCCTGTTTGCCACAGTAAACAGATTAACAAACCCTCCAGCTCAGCTGCCGTTAGAACTCATTTCCACATCCAAGTGTAATGAGTTTGCATTATTCTTTAATGACAAAGTTCAGGGCATTAAAAATGATATAAATCCCACAATGCAAAAAAATACCCTAAAACCACCAAGACACTTAGAGCTAACTCACTTTGCACCAGTAACTGACAAAACTGTCCATGAGATCATCATCAGTCTGAGTTCATCTACATGCTGCCTTGATGTGTTACCCACCAAATTTCTAAAGTCTGTGCTGAACAGTTTGTTAGCACCATTCACTCACATAGTTAACATGTCGCTTCAATCTGGAACATTCCCAATGTCTTTGAAAACTGCGGTCATAAAGCCTCTCCTAAAGAAGAGCAGTCTTGATGCCGCAGTACTGAGTCATTACCGGCCCATCTCTAATCTACCATTTTGGGGCAAAGTCCTTGAAAAGGTTGTTTACCAACAGCTCACAGATTTCCTCTTAATAAACAACTCATTTGATGTTTTTCAGTCAGGTTTTAGACCTCATCACAGCACTGAGACTGCTCTTGTCAAGGTGACAAATGACATCCGCCTGAACACTGACACGGGCAAAGCCTCAGTCTTAATTCTGTTAGATCTGAGTGCTGCTTTTGACACTGTCGATCATGGGATCCTCTTACAGAGACTAGAGGACTGGGTGGGCATCACTGGCACTGCCCTAAACTGGTTAAGGTCCTATCTGGAAGACAGGAAGTACTTTGTTGAAATTGGTAGCTGTGTCTCAGACCACATGACCCTGACCTGTGGAGTGCCCCAAGCGTCAGTCCTGGGTCCCCTTCTGTTCAACCTCTACATGCTGCCGTTGGGTCAGTTGATACGCAGTGAAAATGTGTCCTATCACAATTATGCAGACGACACTCAGATCTATGTTTCACTATCGGCAGGTGACTATGGACCAGTAGATTCACTCTGTCACTGCATCCAACAGATCAGTGTGTGGATGCAAAACAACTTTCTCCAGCTGAACTCAGACAAGACTGAAATAATCGTTTTTGGCCCACAGAAACAAAGAGAAAGTGTTAGCGGTCACCTCCAGAGTCTTGCTCTAAAACCTACAAACCAAATTAGAAATCTGGGAGTAATAATGGACTCAGACTTGAACTTTAATAGCCACGTCAAATCAATAACATCAGCAGCTTTTTACCATCTAAAAAACATTGCCAAAATCAAAAATATACTGTCAAAACCAGATTTAGAGAGACTTATCCACGCGTTTGTCTCCAGTAGATTAGACTACTGTAACGGCCTGCTCACTGGTCTCTCCAAACGAGTTGTAAAACAGCTGCAGTACATCCAGAACGCTGCTGCTCGGGTCCTGACTAGAACCAGGAAGTATGATCACATTAGTCCTGTTCTCAGGTCTCTGCACTGGCTCCCTGTGGCTCAGAGAATAGACTTTAAAGCAGCTCTGCTTGTGTACAAGTCTCTCCATGGCCTAGCACCAAAGTACATCTTGGATATGTTAGTGCCATATGAACCATCTCGGACTCTGAGGACCTCAGGGACCGGCCTCCTGCTGGTGCCCAGAGTCAGGACAAAACATGGGGAATCTGCGTTTCAGTTTTATGCAGCTAAAATCTGGAACAGTCTTCCTGAAGATGTGAGACAGGCTTCTACTCTGACAATGTTCAAATCTAAGCTAAAAACAGTTTTGTTTAGCTGCGCATATGACTGAAAGGATTTTTTCTTTGCACTCTTCTCTTTTGTTTGTGATTTTATTAGTTTAGAAAATCAGTTGGATTGATAATTCTTAATTTAGTTAATTTTATTGTATTTCTGTAATTTCTTTGTGATTTGAATGCATTTATCCTGCTGTGTGAAGCACTTTGAATTGCCTTGTGTATGAAATGTGCTCTACAAATAAACTTGCCTTGCCTTGCCTTGCCTTTTTAACCTATACAGTGTTTTTACTTCACTTGTTTTAAATATTATACGTTTTAAGATGTTTATATTTTCAAGTTTTTTCTTTTTCTTGGTAGAAAAAGCCATGTGTGTGATTTGAATCTCCTCAAATCATTCAGAACGAAATGTCTTTACCTCAGATTGACTTTGTTTAGCTCTTTGCTCATTGTCTTTTTAAAATGAACATAATAATAGCACTTCTTTAATTGGTTAATCCCCTGTAAATCACGTCTATCAGAAATGTGAAGGCAGGAAAGTTTGATAGTTTGAACAACATGATACTGGCTTAGGTTACATACATTGTTTCATTTCCAACAGTCACCTTTTTTCCCCGCTCACTTCTGACATTATTACAAAAGCCACTTCAGACAGTCGGAGGCGGTGATTGTTCAATATGTGTCCATTTGTTCTGCTCGAATATCAAAACTCATTTACAGATTACATCGCTCTCGTGTCTGCAGTGTGTAAGAGCTCGGATGAGAGGCGGTGGAGAGAGAGAGGGAGAGAGAGAGAGAGAGAGAGAGTGGGGGGAGAGAGAGAGGCGGTGGAGAAAGAGAGAGAGAGAGAGAGAGAGAGAGAGAGAGAGAGTGGGGAGAGAGAGAGAGAGACAGAGCGAGAGGGGGAGAGAGAGAGAGACAGAGAGTGGGGAGAGAGAGAGGCGGTGGAGACAGAGAGAGAGACAGAGCGAGGGGGGAGACAGAGAGAGAGAGAGAGACGGAGAGTGGGGGGAGAGAGAGAGGCGGTGGAGAGAGAGAGAGACAGAGCGAGGGGGGAGGGAGGGAGGGAGGGAGAGAGAGAGAGAGAGTTAGCGAGATGGGAGAGAGAGAGACAACGAGAGGGGGAGAGAGAGACAGAGGGAGACAGAGGCAGTGGAGAGAGAGCGAGAGAGAGAGAGAGAGAGAGAGGGGAGGGAGAGAAAGACAGCGAGAGGGGGGTGAGAGAGACAGAGGGAGACAGGGAGAGAGAGGGGGAGAGTGGGGGCGAGGGAGACAGAGAGTGAGTGAGGAGACGGAGAGGGGGAGAGAGAGAGAAGGGGGGAGAGACGGACAGAGAGTGAGTGAGGAGACAGAGAGACAGGAAGTGAGTGAGGAGACAAAAAGAGAGAGAGGAGGGAGGGAGATAGAGAGACAGACAGACAGAGAGTGAGTGAGGAGACAGGAGACAGAGAGAGGGGAGAGAGGGGGGAGAGGGAGGCTGAGAGAGAGAGACAGCGAGGGAGAGGGGGCAGAGAGTGAGTGAGGAGACAGAGAGAGGGAGGGGGAGAGGGAGACAGAGAGACAAGCGAGTGAGAGCGAGGGAGTGAGTGAGTGAGTGAGTGAGTGAGTGTGAGAGATAAAAAGAAAGAGAGCAGAAGAGGAGAGGAGAGCGAGAGTGAAAGAGAGAGTGAGTAAGGAGACAGAGAGAGAGAAGGTAGAGAGAGGGGGGTGAGCGAGAGATAGAGAGAGTAAGATAGAGAAGGGAGGAGAAACACAGAGCGAGAGGCAGCAGAGAGAGATTGAGGCAGAGAAAGAGAGAGTGATAGAGAGGGTAAGGGAGGACTCTGAGTAATCTGATAATAGCCTGTCCTTAAAAAAAAGGACAGGCTATTATAAATATATCAGATTACTCCGAGTAGGAGAGGAATCCAATCCTACACATAAACATAATGTATTATAGCAGGAGATATATTTATGCACATTCATTATTGCTTTGGGTTTTCTGCAGCTACAAAGAGCCGTCCACTCTCTCCACAGATGAACATGAACTCCAGCCACAGTGGACGCATGTCAGTGATGGTGAGGTATGTGTGATTGGATTATGATTTGTGTTTTCTGCTTATATTAATGATAAAACGTAGAGTGAACCTGAACCTAGAGGGCGAAATGCAAGAGGACCAGACACAACACAAGAGCGTGAGAGCCACATCGATCCATGTGGTCGCTCTGACGACCAGGAACTGGAATGGAAGTTTTGGCAGTGGGAGTGTTTATATTCTCCATGTCTGGATCTACAGCGATGCAGAAGAGAACATCACAGCAGGATTTATTAAACATGTGTACGATATGATGTGAAATCCTTCGATGTATCCTCGGTCAGGCTGGTCTTATTCTCAGCATTCATGTCCCCAATGACTTTGCCTACACAGTATAATTACATGTAATAATAATTATAATTATAACATGCGCACACTGGAGCTTTTCTTCATCGCTTATTTAAAATAATGGGTGATCTACAACTTGATTATTACGAGCGCATCTCTTTGACCGAACTGTTCCATCAATGTGTCAAACTCACTCATTTATACAGTTTGAACGGTGTCCAGATCTCCCAGTCCAGATCTCCCAGTCCAGAGCTCCCAGTCCAGATCTCCCAATCCAGATCTCCCAGTCCAGATCAGATCTCCCAGTCCAGATCTCCCAATCTAAATCTCCCAGTCCAGATCTCCCAATCCAAATCTCCCAGTCCAGTCCAGATCTCCCAGTCCAGATCGGATCTCCCAGTCTAGATCTCCCAGTCCAGATCTCCCAGTCCAGTCCAGATCTCCCAGTCCAGTCTAGATCTCCCAGTCCAGATCTCCCAGTCCAGATCTCCTAGTCCAGATCTCCCCGTCCAGATCAGATCTCCCAGTCTAGTTCTCCCAGTCCAGATCTCCCAGTCCAGATCTTCCAATCCAAATCTCCCAGTCCAGTCCAGATCTCCCAGTCCAGATCTCCCAGTCCAGATCAGATCTCCCAGTCTAAATCTCCCAGTCCAGATCTCCCAGTCCAGTCCAGATCTCCCAGTCCAGATCAGATCTCCCAGTCCAGTCCAGATCCCCCAGTCCAGATCAGATCCCCCAGTCCAGATCAGATCTCCCAGTACAGTCCAGATCCCCCAGTCCAGATCAGATCTCCCAGTCCAGTCCAGATCTCCCTGTCCAGATCTCCCTGTCCAATGGCGGGTCGGGGGAAAAGACTCTTGCTGAACAATATAGATTTATTGTCAAGAGAAAAGGATCAGGTCAAGAAAACAGACTCCAGGTGGTAAAAGAGGAACTGGCCTGGAGCAAAAGAGAGGAGGGGCTTAAATACTAAGGGAGGAACTCTGACTTAACAAATTGATAAATGATTAGGTCTATTTAAAAAGATCGTTCAAAAAGATCAAATGATGAAGCTCTGGTGGAGGCCAAAGGGCTGAACTGTGTGGTCGATGTTGTAAATGTCAGTATCTTCTCACGTTTATGGCCTGTGGTCCAGATCCTGGGCCGGGGCTGTGGACACGGCTGGACATTTCACTGTGGGACACTGTCCCCTTCTTGGTACAATAGAATGTATCTGGTGACACTCCTCCTTCCCGCATACATTAAAACTATGCACAGTAAAGTAGATGGTCTGGTCTCCTTTATTACTGAACACTAAAATACCCTCTATTTTAAACTGAATCATAGCCCAGAATGTGGCTCGAACCACTGTGGATGTGGTAGTACTAAAACATACCATTAGATGTCACTCTGGAGAGGTGTTTCAAACTGTTTAGAAGCTTGCGAAACGTTTGGTTCGAATGCTTTGCTGTTTCATGAGGCTTCACTTTGCCCATCACTACAGTTCTTACTCTAACGCTACAAAGTTTTCCATGAAGTTGCGTTTACCGAAGCGCATCGCCCAGAAATGCTGCAGTGAACTCGCCCGGACTTTTGGACTACAAAAAGGAAGACGTCGTATTTCTGCCACTGCTGTAATCCGGTTTATAATAATTCAATTGTTGTGTTTGAGTAACGTCAGCTTCTCACGTAGCAGAGCCCGTCCTTGGACCCAGAGAGAGAAACGCCCACCTGTCATCTGTATATCATCCTCCACTTTCCCTCAGGACACAGAGTAGAGCTGTGTATGAACAGGTCATGTGACAGCCGATCATGGGGGAGGATATGGGGGGAGGATATGGGGAGGTCATAGGGAGTGTAACAGGATTACAGCACCGACACCTTTTATTCAGTCCGGCCACATCTCTGTTCACATTCACTGCACACACAACGTGACTGAGATGAAATGACTACATACTGTAAAATCACATTTGTAATCATCAATAGTGTTTGAACTGAATTGTAATATGAATATTGCCACAGTCAGATGTCTGTTTTGGACAAATAACTTGTGTGTATTAAACAAAGTACTGTATTTTCCGGACTATAAGTCGCACCAGCCAAAAAAATGCATAATAGAGAAGAAAAAAACATATATAAGTTGCACTGGAGTATGAAATGCGGTTGCAAGTGTGAAAATAACAAACATATAAGTAGAGTATAAGTATAAGTATATAAGTATAAATATAAATGTAAGTATAAGCACCCCGGCCAAAACTATGACAAAAGGTACGACTTATAGTCCGAAATATCAGTCTGTATGTGGCTACAGACTGATATTTAGTAACCTTTATTTACCCGGGTAAAAATCCCATTCAGAGTGTGAAACGTGCAGCGCATAATTATAAAACATTTACACAAGACACATGTAAGAAAGCAAGGACAATTCTCACTATTTGTCTTTTAAATTAGGGAGTGTCTGCGCGGCCATTTGACCGCGCCGCGGCTCTCCAGCCACGGCCTTTAAATTATGAAAACTCCTCAGTAAAACCAGTTCACATCACCTCAGTTAAGAATGCAGAGCGTTCCGAGCTGTGGGAGCAGCATAGCAAAATGCTCGCACAACACCAGCACATGTAAACGCAGAGTTTTGGCGCAAAATTTAGTGCAGAAAGACATTCACTGCACTGCTGACAATGACTAACCGTAAAATCGAACACGCAGATGCAGAAATATGATTCTGTTTCACTGAGCAAATGCTTCTCTTTCACCCGTGACTAAATGTCGCCGTGGTCGTCCCTTTGAGCGATGGAAGACGACGTCCAGCTAATGCCCCGTCTCCTAATTAACTTGCATTAGCGGCCGGTTTGTGATTGGCCGCGGCGAGACCTCCCGTGGCGTGTTAAACGTGTGTTCGGCGAGCGGCAGAAGTCCTGTCGCTCGAAGACGGGCCACACGGCGGGGGGGACGTCCTGACCCTGGCACCGCGAGGCCGCCGCGCAACGCTTCCCATTCCATAAATGTAACGCATTCTTTACATAACACCGACGTGACTGGATAAAGCCGCCGTGTCTCCGCTTACAGATCAGGAGAGCGCGGTAACTACGGGCAACGAGGAGCGACCTGCAGTGGAGATATACTGTCCAGTCCAAACGTCAGATAATGAGGACATAAAAACATACAAACATTTAACTTATTTTTTTTTTATGTCACCCAACCCTCCGTGAACTTGTCCTTCCAGGAAAAGCCACCGTTGACATCGCAGACCCAGAATTTTGACGACAAACCAGTTTTCCCTCTCCGTCTGAACCAGTTTTCCCCCTCCGTCTGAGCCAGTTTTCCCTCTCCGTCTGAACCAGTTTTCCCTCCCCGTCTGAACCAGTTTTCCCCCTCCGTCTGAACCAGTTTTCCCCCTGTGTCTGAACCAGTTTTCCCTCCCTGTCTGAACCAGTTTTCCCTCTCCGTCTGAACCAGTTTTCCCTCTCCGTCTGATCCAGTTTTCCCTCCCCGTCTGAACCAGTTTTCCCCCTCCGTCTGAACCAGTTTTCCCTCTCCGTCTGAACCAGTTTTCCCCCTCCGTCTGAACCAGTTTTCCCCCTCCGTCTGAGCCAGTTTTCCCTCTCCGTCTGAACCAGTTTTCCCTCTCCGTCTGAACCAGTTTTCCCTCTCCGTCTGAACCAGTTTTCCCTCTTCGTCTGAACCAGTTTTCCCCCTCAGTCTGAACCAGTTTTCCCTCTCCGTCTGAACCAGTTTTCCCCCTCCGTCTGAACCAGTTTTCCCTCTCCGTCTGAACCAGTTTTCCCTCCCCGTCTGAACCAGTTTTCCCCCTCCGTCTGAACCAGTTTTCCCCCTCTGTCTGAACCAGTTTTCCCTCCCCGTCTGAACCAGTTTCCCCCCTCCGTCTGAACCAGTTTTCCCCCTCCGTCTGAACCAGTTTTCCCTCCCCGTCTGAACCAGTTTTCCCCCTCCGTCTGAACCAGTTTTCCCTCTCCGTCTGAACCAGTTTTCCCCCTCCGTCTGAACCAGTTTTCCCCCTCCGTCTGAACCAGTTTTCCCCCTCCTTCTGAACCAGTTTTCCCCCTCCGTCTGAACCAGTTTTCCCTCTCCGTCTGAACCAGTTTTCCCTCTCCGTCTGAGCCAGTTTTCCCTCTCCGTCTGAACCAGTTTTCCCTCACCGTCTGAACCAGTTTTCCCTCTCCGTCTGAACCAGTTTTCCCTCCCCGTCTGAACCAGTTTTCCTCCTCCGTCTGAACCAGTTTTCCCCCTCCGTCTGAACCAGTTTTCCCTCCCCGTCTGAACCAGTTTTCCCCCTCCGTCTGAACCAGTTTTCCCTCTCCGTCTGAACCAGTTTTCCCCCTCCGTCTGAACCAGTTTTCCCTCTCCGTCTGAACCAGTTTTCCCTCCCCGTCTGAACCAGTTTTCCCCCTCCGTCTGAACCAGTTTTCCCCCTCCGTCTGAACCAGTTTTCCCTCCCCGTCTGAACCAGTTTTCCCCCTCCGTCTGAACCAGTTTTCCCCCTCCGTCTGAACCAGTTTTCCCTCTCCGTCTGAACCAGTTTTCCCCCTCCGTCTGAACCAGTTTTCCCCCTCCGTCTGAACCAGTTTTCCCTCTCCGTCTGAACCAGTTTTCCCTCTCCGTCTGAACCAGTTTTCCCCCTCCGTCTGAACCAGTTTTCCCTCTCCGTCTGAACCAGTTTTCCCTCACCGTCTGAACCAGGATTTCCCAGCTCCACTCATCATCTCGTCCGCGGTCAGTAGAACAAAAGACCTGCCGAGAAGACGCCTTTGTTTTGCAGATGACGTAAAGCTTTTGGGGAAATTATGTATCGTCCAATAGCACAGGAAGGACGCACTTTTGGATCAACAATGGGTCGACCGGCGTTTGCAAGTCTGTTTAATTCACGAAGATGAAATAGATAAAAGCCGACACAACATCCGGCTGTGATTTCATCCGCAGGAGCAGTGGTTTATTTGAAGGAATGAGCGATACGTGCACGCAACTGGCAGAGGTGTTATGGGACGCGCTGTAGTTCTGCTTTATTCTTAGAGTTAAAGTTGAAACGCAAAAGTTTAAAGTTTGCAAAAAAGGCTGGGGATGAAAAACGAGGGGTTAAACCATCACGCCCACATCGCCCCGTGTTGGCATAATCGCCCCAAACTGATCCGGAACAACGGCACGTCAAGACCTAAAATATCATATTTCCAGTGCATTATGTATCTAACATTGTCCTGTGCGTGACGTAAAGAGACATGTAGAGCCACAGAGGCAGTAAATAAAAAGTACTTTCCGGTGTATTTTAGCCACGTTTCACAGGCACACGGACCTGGAATCAGTCAAGATCTTTTTGGTGAACGATATGTGGACGTTCCTTGTGTTCCGGTGACGTCGGTTGCCGGGACAAGAGCCGGGACAAGAGCCGGGTCGGAACGTGGCTACAGCTCTAACGTCGTTACTGTAACTCGTGTGACACTGTGGAAATGCAAACCACACAGACATTAAGATAAGATAAGATAATCCTTTATTGTTCACACATGGGGAAATTTCGGTGTCGCAACGCAGGTAGATACAGAGGAAAGGACAGATTATAGGAAGTTTAAAAAAAAAACTCTTAACAGAAGAACTCATATAAACAAAACAAAAAACTCTTATTAAACAAAACTCCTCTCATATCTTAATAGGGAATGGAGGGGGGGGAAAAAGAAAAGATAAAGTAAAAAATAAAAATAATAATAAAGTAAATAATAATAAAATAAAGTAAAGTAAAATAGCTAGTATAAGACTAAATAATACTAATGGTAAGTAAACACTCTTATTTACATAAGTTATATGCACATGAATATGGCCTTAATTGCTTGTGAGTATGACAGTAATTGCACATGAATATGACGGTATTGCACATGGTTAATTCAGTATTGTACATGATTAACTCAGTATTGCACATGGTTAAGTCAGTATTGCACATGGTTAAGTCAGTATTGCACATGGTTAATTCAGTATTGTACATGATTAAGTCAGTATTGCACATGGTTAAGTCAGTATTGCACATGGTTAAGTCAGTATTGCACATGAATATGACGGTATTGCACATGGTTAATTCAGTATTGCACATGAATATGACGGTATTGCACATGGTTAAGTCAGTATTGCACATGGTTAAGTCAGTATTGTACATGATTAAGTCAGTATTGCACATGGTTAAGTCAGTTTTGCACATGGTTAAGTCAGTATTGCACATGAATATGACGGTATTGCACATGGTTAATTCAGTATTGCACATGAATATGACGGTATTGCACATGGTTAAGTCAGTATTGCACATGGTTAAGTCAGTAAAGTATTGCACGTGTTTAGGGCGAGCAGTGTTTGTTATTATCAGGAGTCGTCCTAAACTGTGAGTGAACAAAAGCCCATTGAACGTGAAGCGCTTGGTGAGAAATGTCACGCGGTGTGTCCAATAAACACATATTCTTTGTCTTGTGTGTCTCCTGTCTTCCATACGCACAGTGGACTTTCACATACTTTCATTACCGTATTTTCCGCACTATAAGGCGCACTTAAAAGCCTTTACTTTGATCAAAAAACGACAGTGCCCTTATAATCAAGTGCGCCTTATATATGGATTAATTCTGGTTGTGTTTACTGAGCTCGAATCGATTTTGTGTGGTTTTGTTTCGCTTAATGCGCTTTATAATCCGATGCGCCTTATAGTGCGGAAAACACGGTAAATAGGAGGAAATATTAAGATAAGATAATCCTTTATTTCGGTGTTACAACGCAGTAGATACTGGAGGAAAGGACAGATAACTTATAGGAAGTTTTAAAAAATAGAAGAACTCTTATTAACAAAACTCCTCTCATATAACAGGGAATGGAGGGGGAAAAAAAATTAAAATTAAAATAAAATAAGGTAAATAATAATAAAACAAAGTAAAGTAAAAATAGCTAGCATAAGACTAAATAATACTAATACTAATGGTAAGTAAACACTCTTATTTACATCAGTTATTGTTATATTACTGTTTTTGTTCATTAATCGTAGCATTAGCTCCCCGCAGTGACAATGATAAATGCTGTAATAGTAGTAGTGGTTGCAATAGTTGACTAAACAACTTTTTGGACACTCCTAACAAATGTATAGGCGCTAATTGACAGAATCTGGGACACGCCGCTCCAGGAACAGATCATGTCTTTTGTTTGAAAGCGAAGCTGTGACTATCTGGCCTGATACAGAATAAACACTGCAGTGACTGATGTAAATATGTACATTATGTCTGCCACACATTGACCTTTTGTTTCCTGTACTTCAATACACACTACATTTGACCACATTTTAAAGTACCGCTCAAAGCCGGGCCGATGTTTATTTAGTTTTAAGTTGTTGAAGTAATTGAATGATTTGGCTTTGTAGATCAAACTAATGCATTTCTACTTATACAACTATTTAAAAACAAGAAATTCAGTCATGCCTCAAACTCTAACAATTCCACCTAGAAACAGTTGTTATGTCGGCTCAAACGCCAGTGTCTTACAGCGTGCACTGTGTCTCTCTCATTGGTGGTGGGCCGCTTGTCTTGTCTCCATGGAGATATTATTGCTTTGCCTAGTATTACAGGCCAGATCTGTTGAAATTTTGCAATATTAATCAGCGCATGTATTTGAATAAATGCGAGGCGGATAGGCTAAAGTTTGATGCTGAATCTCCATGGCAACACCATCATCAGAAAAGTTGCAAAGTGCAGGTTTAATGGCAGTTCTTTATATAAGTATGTAAATGCAACGTGGGCTCAGTTAACTGCTAAATAAAAAGGTTTGACGTAAATCAGGTAGAATTTAAAAAGTGACGCATTACTGCCACCTGTTGGTTCATTCTGTCATGACAGGACTCAAACTAAAGCCTGGCTTGATTCCACTTGATAAAAAGGGGAAAAATGGGATTTGACCTGGACTTGAAGGCCAGTGACTTGGGACTTGGGACCTGGACTTTGATTCCTGTGACGTGACACGACTTGAGGCCGAATCTCACAAAAACATCTCGAAAAACTATGGTTACGATTTATTTCCAGTGTTTAATTTTGCAGGAACAAACTGGAACATGTCCACCCCCGCTTCTTTATTTATGTTACAGTGTTAAGTACAAGTTGAAAAGGGGCAGATAACATAATATCGCTCTTCTTTCTGCTCCTTTTCATTCATTATATGTGTAACTGTACGTCACAGATCATGTATATTGTATGTTATGAATTAATTAATAAATACCTAAATTAATTAATTAATGCATTTGGAACCAGGTCTATTGGTGAAACAATAAATATTATACATGAGCTGTATTTGGTTTAAATTAGGCATGTCCAAAACTACTTTTTATGGCCCTCCAGCTTCCTGCTATGTCGGCCCAAACAACAAAAAGTAGTACTTTTTACTGTGAAATTGGGAAAATTCAGGCATATTTATGTTATACCAACCTAAAATGAATGTTCTAGGTCTAATTAGAGGTGCGGAGGCTCATCGCAATTACATCAAATGCCAAATTTTGAATGATTCACTTTGTCATTCAACAAATTCAACATTGTCAGGTTGCTTGTGGCCCTCTGCCCCGTTTAAGTTTCAAAATGCGGCCCTTGGTGAAAATAGTTTGGACACCCCTGGTTTAATGACTCTGCTCCGTGGTCACTCGTCACACTGCGCTACACTTGGTCTGTGGCTTCCTCTGGTGGACAATCTGTAAACTACAAGTCCAGAGCCCTGCGTGAAAAGGACTAAACTACAGCAGCAGAGGGACAGAAATAGCTTACAGTATTCAGCTGCGTGCGTCAATGGAGTGACGCCTCGAGCAGCTTCCACGTGTGGTCAGCGTGGACACATATACAACAGTCACCATAACTGAGGAAGAAACACTGCTTTTGATTTGGACGATTTGCTCTTTTGGTGATTTACGATGGGTTTGGATGAAAAGCAGGAAGATGAATGTGAAAGGAATCAACCCCAAGTCACTATCTACCAAAGTCACTTGATGATGGAGTGTGTAGGCTATAAAAACTGCGCAGAATACAAATAAGTAATCATGCATTTCAGCTATTTTAGAGGCCTTTACACGCAGCATCATTGTGTATTGAAGAAGTGATGAGGCCTGGGAGATAATAAGTTAGAGGCTACTTCATCCCACTCATTTCCGACATGAAAAAAGTGTTTGGATTGGATTATTTTTGATATTCTGCCATTGTAGGGCCACTTCTACCAGCTCAGTCAGTTTTAGCCACATGTTTTATCAATTATATCCACCATCAATATACATAAGTAATATATTTCATTGTCAGTAATAACCTATATAGTCACAAAGAGCCTAATAAAAAAGCCTAGATTAACATTTCAACCTATTTGTAAAGCTGCATAACATCAGAACAAAAGTAACGGTTTGTTGTTGATGCAGAGCCAATGAATGAATCAATGATTAGCCTCTGAGCAGTCACATTTGGAGTTATGCCTACGTGTTATGACTGCAAAACAATGCCGCCCATAACACAAAAAAGTGGCTCTGTGGTTACAACCAAGTCGATAACAAAGCAATGCACTCCGCTGACCTTCACACATAACCAGAATAACGTCAACAACAACAACAACAACAACAACAACAACAAAGAGCCTGCAGTGCACAGACAGACACGTGCAAGTGGGGCAAATCGAAAAACCTATGACCTCATTAAAAATCGTGATGTCATTTCAACTTTGGCACTTGGGACGACTCTTGCAGCTCGTAGTTGGTCTGACGCTGGGCTTCTACTGCTGCTTCTACTGCTGCTTCTACTGCTGCTTCTACTGCTGCTTCTACTGCTGCTTCTACTGCTGCTGCTTCTACTGCTGCTTCTACTGCTGCTTCTACTGCTTCTACTGCTTCTACTGCTGCTTCTACTGCTGCTTCTACTGCTTCTACTGCTTCTCCTGCTGCTTCTCCTGCTGCTTCTACTGCTTCTACTGCTGCTTCTACTGCTGCTTCTACAGCTGCTTCTACTGCTGCTTCTACTGCTTCTCCTGCTGCTTCTACTGCTTCTCCTGCTGCTTCTACTGCTTCTACTGCTGCTGCTTCTACTGCTGCTTCTACTGCTGCTTCTACTGCTTCTCCTGCTGCTTCTACTGCTGCTTCTCCTGCTGCTTCTACTGCTGCTTCTACTGCTGCTTCTACTGCTGCTTCTACTGCTTCTACTGCTGCTTCTACTGCTGCTTCTACTGCTTCTCCTGCTGCTTCTCCTGCTGCTTCTACTGCTGCTTCTACTGCTGCTTCTACTGCTGCTTCTACTGCTTCTACTGCTGCTTCTACTGCTTCTACTGCTGCTTCTACTGCTGCTGCTTCTACTGCTGCTTCTACTGCTGCTTCTACTGCTTCTACTGCTGCTTCTCCTGCTGCTTCTACTGCTGCTTCTACTGCTGCTTCTACTGCTTCTACTGCTGCTTCTACTGCTTCTACTGCTGCTTCTACTGCTGCTGCTTCTACTGCTGCTTCTACTGCTGCTTCTACTGCTGCTTCTACTGCTGCTTCTACTGCTGCTTCTCCTGCTGCTTCTACTGCTGCTTCTACTGCTGCTTCTACTGCTTCTACTGCTGCTTCTACTGCTTCTACTGCTGCTTCTACTGCTGCTTCTACTGCTTCTACTGCTGCTTCTACTGCTGCTTCTACTGCTGCTTCTACTGCTTCTTCTACTGCTGCTGCTGCTGCTTATTTCTGACACGTTTCCCCCGACTTTGAGCTGAGATCCTGGCGTGAGTCGTGTGGAGCCTCTGGGGGAGGGTGGAGCGCTCTGTCTGCGCTGTGACTGTGCATCACTTGAGTGCCTCTGCCTCGACTCCAAAATGCTCTGCTCCGCCTTGTCCCCGCCACCAGCACCACCACCAGCACCACCAGCACCACCACACGGAGCATCAGCACCACCACTAGCACTAGCACCACCAGCAGCAGAAGCAGCAGAAGCAGCACCACCACACGGAGCATCAGCACCACCACTAGCACTAGCACCACCAGCAGCAGAAGCAGCAGAAGCAGCAGAAGCAGTGACCGGGGCTCTTGCAGCGTCATCCCCCGTGCACAATCACAGTGCGATCGTGCCGCGCGTCCCCCCCTCGCCCCCCCTGCCCCTGACCAGCCTCCGCGCGCGCGCCACCGCAACATGCTCCGCGCTGGCACCGACGAGACGCGCTGAAACTCTCTCCCTGCACTAGAAAAAAAAGAAAAAAGAAAGAAATTAAAAGACGAGACAACTGCCACAACCACAACACCACCTGTCCACACCTCCGCGGACAAGGTAAGCGCTTCTTTCTTTTACGCATCATTGAGACCTGACTGTTTCTTGGCTGCGGGAGACGCGTGGTGTTACAAATACACACGCACACGCACACGCACACGCACACGCACATGCACGGACTCGGGAGTTTCCTGGAGAGTTGGCACACAGAGGAGCGCGGATGGCTTCAGGCAAACACAGAAACAGCAGCCAGCGTCGCTCCGGCTGCAGAGATGCGCAGTATCACCGCTGGAATGACTCGTCCCGCGCCTCTGAGGGCGAGCGCGCGCGGTAACGGCGTCGGCGTGGGTCGTTTTGCGGCTTTTCCCGTTGCACACTTTTGAGAATATGAAACGGTGATAGGGTGATTGGCGCGCGCATGTGTCCCACGTCGCTTTTAATCAATTAGCGTTAATTGGTGAGTCAACTAGTGCGTCTGGCGGTTTGTGGAAAGGTAAATAATAAGTGCTGCGTGTAGGTGTTTTTTTGGCAACGCGCTGTGCCAAGTTGGACGCGTTCTTTCCCCCATAACTACACGAAACCATTCAAATAATAAACATCTCTGAAAGTTGAAGTCGTGGCGCGGACAACCTGGATCCCGCCGCGGCCCCCGCCCCAGCGGCTCTTCTTCTCAAACTGCTCCGGGAACGCAAAGTGGACCGACTCCAGCGCCAATGTAGAGGCTGTTGCGTAACTTTGCAACTCAAGTGCCATCCTGGGCGCGTGGGCGGAGATGTGAACTTCCCAGTCCCACTTCCTCGCGCTGTTGTTGTGCTCATTAAAGCTGAGTGGCGCGTTAGTGGCGTCTTTTGCTTTACACTTTTTACTTTGATACTTTGAGTGACGGGCGCAGGGCTTCAGTGGTGATGTTTCACGCGTGGATTTGATGATATGTGGACCAGAACTTCACTGTAACTGTGGATAAGTTGTGCAGGCAGTTGGTAATGACGTGGATTAGATGTTTGGTTGAGTTAAATGGGCAATAGGCAAGTCAAAAGTATAGGAAATCAGATCCTACTGTATATTAAAGAAGTATCAAAACTAGATTGTCATTTGAACAAGTATCAATAGTAAATCATGTCATAAACAAGACAAAATTAGACCTTTCCTGAACAATTTTAGAATGTTGCTTTGTCAAAACTAGTATAAGACATAAAGAACTAATCATAATTCATATCAAGTCAGTTCATTATTTATTTATTCACATCAATTGGCAATAAGGGTTTGCATACAAACAGGAGGCAAATTTAGCTTATTTTTTGTGAGACAAAACAAAAAAAAGAAAGAAAAGCCAAATCAATAGCTCAGTAAGACTCAAAATTATGCATTATTTCCACGCGTAATAAAACTAGTCATTATATAATGTACCATTTATTTTTAGCTACGGCTCAATAAGTTTTATCACCCATAATTCAAACTAGTTAATGTGTTTCAGCCCGATATATGCAACATTTGAGGACTTTTTTCCATTCAAAAGATAATATGTAGTTTTAAATTGGTCCTAATTCCTCCTCATTCTGAACAGATTGACAGAAAATTGACCTCTTCGTGACCCACATTTTGGTTCCCAGTCCATCATTTAGGAAACAGCTGACACCGCCGTTACCGTGGAAACAGTCATTTAATAAAGTAATTTGCATACACCTTTACTGTGTTGCTATGGTAACAGACTTTTTTTTCCCTTTTTTAGGGGGCTGTAGTTTTTTGTTTTTTTTCAAGCATTGTTTTCATGGCAACAAGGGAGCGAGCGCAGACAGGGTTATTCCACAGATATGAGATTTAAATTAGGTTTTCTTTCTGCGGAATTGAAGTTATTACTTACGATACTTGCACCACGGAAACCCAGTGCACGTGCTGCAGGGGCGGGCGGGCGATATGCAGGCGCTGCAGGGGCGGGCGAAATGCAGGCGCTGCAGGGGCGGGCGATATGCAGGCGCTGCAGGGGCGGGCGATATGCAGCCGCTGCAGGGGCGGGCGATATGCAGGCGCTGCAGGGGCGGGCGAAATGCAGGCGCTGCAGGGGCGGGCGATATGCAGGCGCTGCAGGGGCGGGCGATATGCAGCCGCTGCAGGGGCGGGCGATATGCAGGCGCTGCAGGGGCGGGCGATATGCAGCGCTGCAGGAGCGGGCGATATGCAGGCGCTGCAGGGGCGGGCGATATGCAGCCGCTGCAGGGGCGGGCGATATGCAGCCGCTGCAGGGGCGGGCGATATGCAGGCGCTGCAGGGGCGGGCGATATGCAGGCGCTGCAGGGGCGGGCGATATGCAGCGCTGCAGGGGTGGGCGATATGCAGGCGCTGCAGGAGCGGGCGATATGCAGCGCTGCAGGAGCGGGCGATATGCAGGCGCTGCAGGGGCGGGCGATATGCAGCCGCTGCAGGGGCGGGCGATATGCAGGCGCTGCAGGGGCGGGCGATATGCAGCGCTGCAGGGGCGGGCGATATGCAGGCGCTGCAGGGGCGGGCGATATGCAGGCGCTGCAGGGGCGGGCGATATGCAGGCGCTGCAGGGGCGGGCGATATGCAGGCGCTGCAGGGGCGGGCGATATGCAGCGCTGCAGGGGTGGGCGATATGCAGGCGCTGCAGGGGCGGGCGATATGCAGGCGCTGCAGGGGCGGGCGATATGCAGCGCTGCAGGGGCGGGCGATATGCAGGCGAGCCCATGTCACGACTCTCAGGACAGAGCACGACTTCATCACGTTCGAGCGCACACTTATAGGAGGGGGCTAAAATGTTCACGCTTCTCTGTGATTGGTTAAATCCACCTGTCACTCACACAGAAGCTGACCAATGAGAGGAGTGGGTGGGGATAAGAACCTGCAATAAACCGAAAAGCAAATGATGAAAAGATTATGATTATATTATCATCGACCAGCCATATATGCCAATACATTCTATACTATATATTCTTTAATAATCATAAATTATTACTTGTAGGACTGTGACTAATCTACAAATCTAAGTTAATTGTTGTGGTAATAAATTAAACAAAAATTAAAGCAACAGTATGTAACTTTCCAGAGGTGGCACATTACCTGCGTGATTCCATGGAAATAAAAGTTAAAACTGTAACATGCTCCATGGAGATGCCATAGTGTGAAATATATAGCCAAAGGAAAAACATTTCCATGGAAACAAGCAAAGTTATGCACTGGGGCTTTAAAAAATTAAATAAAAAAATCTTGAAGTTGCTGCATACGATTTTTGTCCATGCATTTGTTTTGCCCCAATGTTCTGATGTTTTGCACACGTAAAATGAGACCGCGGTGCACTCTCTGCATCTACTTACGACGCATTTTGGTGCCGAGAACCAGAAAGTGCATTGTTAGCTTTGCCCGTGATGGCCAAACTCCACTCCGGTGTCTGAAAGTTGTGAGAAAGCCCTTACAAACTCATCACGGTGAGTAATTCAAAGTTAGAATCCAGTATAAAGTGGCATTGACTGTTTTTGAATCACTACATGGACCGGCTCCAGGTCATGGCTCAAACATGCTCCATTTTTACACTCCATCACGCCCATTTAGATCTGCATCCCACGCCCCTCTGGACACGCCCCGTACCCCTGGACACGCCCTGTACCTCTGGACACGCCCCGTACCCCTGGACACGCCCCGCACCCGCACACAGAAAGGTGACCGGGCTTTCAGCAGTTATGCACCGCGCCTCTGGTTTACAGTTTACCTCAAGACCTTAAATTAGCATCATCAGTGACTGTTTTTAAATCTCTTTTAAAAACCTTTTTCTTTTTTTTGACTTGCTTTTTACAGCTACTGAGCCTGTGAAAGAAATGGAATTTTATGCCACTTGTATCTTGTCTCTTGCCTGTATGTTTCTTCTGTTGTTGTTGTTGTTGTTGTTGTTGTTGTTGTTGTTGTGTTTGTTACTGTCTGTTGTTGTCTGCTGTTTGAATCATCTTTTAATCTCTGTCTTTTTCATTGTGAAGCACTTTGGATTTTAAAAAGTGTCATTTTTATTTGTGCTGTACAAATAAAAAATAGTTACTAATTAGGATGCTCAAACTGCATGAGAGAACGTGAGCTGGGAAACCTTTGAATCGCTGCAAACTCATGAAATTGTCAAATCAAGTACTGCTGGATTTATTATGTAGAAAACAAAGTTGGCCAAAATGGATTTCCTCTGAATAACAAACAGGAACTTGACCATCGATAATGCAGTTTTATGACTTTACATGTATTGCTGAGGCCCAGATACTGCTGAAAAGTACACATTCATACTGTAATTAGAAGGCGGCTGATAATTACACTGCTTCTGCGCAAACAGGGAAAAGTAGAAGGGAGAGAGTGTGTATTTATATGAACAGCTTGAGAGGTGAAGAGACATTGATTGGTGACAGTTATAGTGAAGTGAATAGAAAAGATGTAAAATTCCTGACTGAATGTGCATTTCATCTGTGATTTAAATGCCAACTTTACATATTCATGAAACTAAACAAACGGACAGCTCTCACAACTTGTAAAAAAAAAAAAAAAAAAATGTCACAATGGCTCATCTCAAAGTGTTGCTTGGCTGCGGCGGCGGTGCACATCGGAACCAGTCTAAATCGATTGCGTGTTCTGCGTGTTTCTGCGTCTTTCTACCTACATGAAAGCTGTGCTAAAGCATGCGAGGGTCTATTTGAGGCGCGTGCGTGGGGGTGGGGGAGCCGTCTGTCCCTCCGCGTGTGTGGGAGCGCGGGGTGAGAAGAACGCAGGGGCCCCCGAACGAACAGTGACGCGCGCGGCAGCAGCAGCAGGTCCCGGGACGCGGCTCGGAGCGGGGTCCAGGGTCCCAGGGGTCCCAAGGGTCTCGGGGTCCAGACTGCGGGCGGAGGTTCTGGAGTCACGCGTGGGTTTGTGTTCTGTGTTAAAGGCGAGCGGCGCAACTTTTCCCAATTCCCGTTCGTCTCCATGGAGATGCCGATGCGTCGTCTGGAATGTTCCACAGTATGACGTCAGTCCATCTTCTTGCGTTTAGGGCAGGACGACGTGACAAAACATTTTATTAAGTTGTTTCACTCAAATTCCACAAATCATAAGCAACAACAACAACAACAAAAAGTTTACCGAATTAATTTCAAAATAAATCTCTAAATTTGATGTTTATAATTGTACTTCCTGGTTGGACATGAGCGGCAGACGTGACATAGACAATTCCACAACTGTTACCTAGCAACCATTATGTAAACAAAGGCCAAAATCCATATAAAGTTATGATTTGACGACTAATAATACCTGATGACACTTTTATTTTGTTAAATGAGGAAAAATGTGGAGAGTAACTTCTTGATTGACACAGATTCTGCTTTTTAGAAGTCTGTTTTACTTCTTTCTTCACAAATTGCCTCTTGGCTGATGTAAACTGTGATAAACTCAAATCTGGAACAGTCTCTCTGAAGACGTCACGGGTTCTGCTCTGACAACGTTCAAATCTAAGATAAAAACAGTTTTATTTAGCCGTGCATATGACTTTGCACTCTTCTCTTTCACGTCTTAAACTGTTGTGTGATTTCTGTCATGTCTTTGTCATTTTGATGCGTTGTTTTTCCTGTCGTGACAAGCATTTTGAATTGCCTTTTGTACGAATTGTGCTCAGAAAATAAATAATAATAATGATAATAACTTTAATTTATATAGCGCTTTTCAGTGACCCAAAGACGCTGAACATATATAAAATGGGGGGGGGGTATTTACAGACAGGGGGGGACAACACGTACAATACACATTAATATACAGATAAAACGAACAAGACAGAAGAAGTAGAGAGAAAAAGATGTGGATGTAACAGGGGGTAGAAGTGTAGACAGTGGGGTAGAGGAGGTTAGGGGTAGGGGAGGTCATAGGCTTGGGTGAAGAGGTATGTTTTTAGGCGGGATTTGAATGTTGTGAGTGAGGGAGAGTGGCGGACAGGTTGGGGGAGGGAGTTCCAGAGTCGGGGTGCTGTTCGGGAGAATGCTCTGTCACCAAAAGTTTTGAGTCGGGATGTTGGTGCAGCCAGGGTGAGAGAGGAGGAGGATCGGAGAGCTCGGGAGGGGCGGTGGGGGAT